>NC_136652.1:15355629-15751090 GCF_949748355.1 Melanostigma gelatinosum | reverse complement strand
TCTCCGGGGGGTTTCCATCCTCTAAGATGGACAGCAGCTGTGGGGAGGCCGGAGGATCCTGCAGCATGGTGCTCACATCATCTTCTTTATCCTCCTCCTCCTCCTCCTCCTCCTCCTCCTCCTCATCACCGTCATTTGCAGGGAGTTTGCAGGATGGTTTGTGGGAGACTAAGACCTGCTCAAGTCTCTCCTTCTCGTTCAGCAGGTCAGCTATCTCCATCTGGAGGTCAGACTTCTCGTCTTCGAGCTCGTCCGTTTCCTGAGGTGAGGCGGGATGAAATCAGATGACAGACTTGGCATGAGGGAGGCATGAAAACATTGCCCGTGTATATGTGCTCCTGTTATTTTTAATGACTGGTGACATGCAGTGTCCTCAGCTCCTGAAGAGCGCGTGCTGTTTGGATATGATTAAGTAAAACAGCATACTTACAGCTTGCAGAGTGTCGATCAGCTCCCTCCGTCTGTTGCGACACTTTGCTGCAGCGATTTTGTTCCTCTCCCTCCTGATCCTCCTCCTTTCCTCCTCCTCTTTGGAAGGCTAAAATCAATCAGAAAAAAAGCCCATTTAAATGCGCTTCCTGCAGAGTTTTGCCAGATCAGCAGTTGGCTCTTCGGCACCATTTCACTTGCCAAAAGAAGAAGAAGAAGAAAAACCGTCCTTGCAGTGTATGCTGGGAATACTGATCTGGTCGGTGCGGACTCTCTTCCAGTTCAGGCGTTAAAATGCTGCACCACTGGCACGGTCTAGTCGAACACGTGAACGCGCACTTCTATGCAATTTCCCATTCACAAACAGCGCTGTGCTCGTTACCCAGAAAGTAATTACTCGCTGCACCAATTAGACGTAATCCAATCACCTGGTGTGCAACTCCCTGCAGTCATTTATTTGCACTGTAGTCGCTACGTTAATTTTCCTTTAACCATCAAAAACAATTGCGTCCTCTTTCACGTCCTGTTGAAAATATCGCGATAACTGCATTTTCATATTAAGCTCTTATCAGTGGAAAGGAGTCGTGGTGAGGAATATAATATGGACTCATTGATTGATTGATTGATTGGCTACCTGTAACGTTATCTCTGAACTGACATTTCCTCACCCCCCTCCCCATCCTGTTTTCTTGCATACCTTGTCTTTCAGCCCTTTCCTGTTGGAGGGCTTTGCCTTGTTTGCACCTGCCGGGCAAGAGGACTGGGTCGAGCCGCGAGTTTTAGTCTTTGCACGGCCGGACGACGGAGAGACAGATGTGATGACTGTCGGCTGCACCATCCACCTTAGATCCGGAGAAGTTGAGATCGCAGTCACAGTCGGAACAAAGGAGTCTGCTGCACTGGTCTCAGCATCCTGGAAGAAGAAAAAAAAAAACACATTACAGAGACATGCATGCAGGCAAACACTAATTTAGCTTATCTGATTAGTGACAAACCACGTTCGTGGCTGACCTTTTAGATGTGCTTAAATGATACATCAATCATTTGACTGAGGAATGCCAAAAAGGAAAAAAGACCAAATCAACAGTCTACGAATCTATCAAAATCAGATTCCTCATTATCACGTCCTTATCACTCGTTGTCATCAACTCTATCATCATCATCATCACTCTAAAATGCGCGCGACCAAGACAGGTCTGTGTTAAAGTATATGACAAACATTATCCGTGAAATAACTGAACAGTATGGCGCTGTTTTTGCGGATTACCTATGGCGCCTATATAGATTGCATATGTGTTTGTATCGAATCATTCCCAGCACAATATTCCTGTTAAAGGAAATGATGTCTGTGAGATGTTCTCGGGTATGTGTGAACATTGTGTTCCCCTTTTCCGACCTACATTATAAACCTTCTGCATGAATGATCCTGCAATATGAGGGATGATTTTTGTGATGATCAGATCCGCTTCTACCTTGGTGCTGTCCACTGATGATGAAAGCGAGTCAGGAGGATGCTGGCTGCACCCAGGGGTGTCCCCGCCAGGCGATACTGTGCTACAGCTGGACGATGAGTCGAACTCAGTGCTGGAGTCTGGATGCATGTTCTCGTCTAAAATCATTGCATAAAAAGATAGAACAGTCTATCAAACCTAAGTGGGAAAACTCACACCTAAACCACTACTTATATTCCATTTGCCGGGTTCATAAATGGTAACTGCAGATATAGTGGAGACACCCTGCTTTTATAGTGAGCTGGAATTTTATGAATGAAATCTGTTTGGTGAGACCGAACCATCGCACAGAGGGAGAGGCAAGAGGGGGGAAAAAGGGGGCGGATGTTTTTTAATTCAATTTATACATCCGTGGAATGTTTGAACAACAATATTAGCAATCATTTCAACTTTACTTGTTCTGTTAACTCACATTTTGAAACATATGAAGCATAGCCTATATTTGAAGTGACACCCCCGCCTGCTTGAGGTGCCCATCGTCATGAATGAACTAAGCTATACGTCATTTCATGTATGCAGCATCTGCATCATATACATTATGTTCCCTATACGTGCACATATGTTCACGAGACATATCTGAATTATTTTTGGCGCATTCAAGGAAATATAATGTTCTTGCAGGAGAAAGGAGGTGATGACAATGCAATATATTAAAATACAGTTATTCAAACAGTTGGTCTATGTCCCCTCCGATTAGCTCTGATTGGAACACTGATGTACTACAATAAAACTGGTGCCCCATCACATCATTTGGGCCAATATTGTGAAACCCATGATTTAATTAATGCACACAGCTTCCAGCACACCGGCTGATTATTTATGAGCTGCTAAAAAGAAGTGTCATCCGTATATCACACTGCCTTTTTTTTCTTCTTCACCTGTCTCTGCATATGAAAATAGCTCCAGCAACAGAATTGTCGCCGTAGTAAAGCAGCCAATCGCCGAATGGACCGACCGAGCCATATATGGTGTTTCCGGTGAGACAGGGGCGCGCTGTGGTGCACAGAGAGAGCGCGCAGACGGACGTGTGGCTGTGTGTGTGTGTGGCCCACTCACTCACAGTCACAAAAGAAAGTGAAACATGCGCTGATCGTCACGCATTGTGATAACAGCGTCATTGTGCTACTTTTAGGACAAGACGAGAGCAAACCCCTGCACTTAACCAATAAGACAAGTGCATCCTTATCATATGAGATATATATATATCTATAAATGCAATTATTAATTACAGTAACATCTATTTTATTGCAGAGGGTTAAGCATGTGGCCTCTACTTATATGCTATTATCGATTAATTTCGTGGATGCATTTTTTTCTTTGCTGCATTATTTCTGCTCTTTCACTTCGACCCCGATCTGATCAGTTGTGTTGATGCGTTTTATTGGCACCAGTTATGTAAGCGTTATTCCCGCACAGTCTAATTCAGGTCCTATTGTATAGACTGGATATTTTATTTCCGTTTCAGATGACCTGACAGATCACTGAAGTGAAAGCGATAGTTGGGGAACAGAGGGGGGCCTCTCCCCGCTCGGAGTTGCATGCGCTCACGTCTGCTTCCCGGCAGGCACAGCCCCCCTTTCAGGGCTCACTTCCCGGCACATCATTAGGTGGTCGGCTTGAGCCCTTTCAGTCGCCCGGCGGCTCAAGACCGGAAGGGTTGAAAGGTCGGGCATAACGACAGACACCCCTCACCATAGCTCAAAGGCTTGTTTTCATCAAAGCAAGTTGAGCGTGATGTTGAGTTTATTTTTAGACTCGGTGAGCTAAGCAGGCCTAATGGAACTGAAATTAAATGGCACAGAGATTTTATTTTTCATTTTTACCAATCCGTTATAAAAACTAAAATAAAAACAATAAATACAGTATCGCAATTTAGAGTGTGTAACTCTGTGTATTATATTATTGTTTTTTAGATTAGTATTATTATGGTCAGTAACTAGACCTACATTATTATATTCACCAAAGTAACGTAAAAATATTTCATTTATTGGCTCTAATCTACTCTTCTTACCTCTAAATAACTAAAAACATTGTTCTAAACTTGCTGCTGCTCCTGCCAACCAGTCAAACAAAATACTCAAACAATCCACCAGGTAGCTTGTTTGGTGTCTGAGAGCCACAACACAGACAGAGCTCTCACTCTGACGACGTTTCCTGGAACCACAAACGTCACCGTGTGTTGTATTGTGAGGCTGAAGAGCCGGTTTTGTGTTTTCTTTGAGGAGTGATCCGTCGTCACAACACAAACGATCGTTGTTGCTATGCAAAACGAGGACGTCACTGACGTGAAGGGGTGGAGTGTTGCTGTGACAACCAGGAATGTTCAACAAAACACGAGCGCGGGAAACAAAACATGAATTGCTTTAACTTAAATCCATGCCCTTTGACACAGTAACACTTTTATCAAAACTTTTGATAGAAGTGTAACTTTTTTAACGTCATGTTTATCATTTTCCCAATGTATATATTTTAAATAGCCAGCCTTTAGCCTATTGTTTGATAAAGAGGGGCATTCCCTGAATGACCCCTTATAATGCAAAGGAAGAGAGGAAAACTTAACGCAACATTTGTGAATTGTGGCCCATTCATAACTTTTTTTAAATAAACAGAAAACTGCCAGCAAGATGCTGACACTGTTCTATTGGCCTACTTTTCTTCTCGGGGCTTTTTAACATAACTTCATGCATGAAAATATATTGTAAAGCGGTCATGAAGTTAAACACTTTATCTGAAGAACAAAATAAAGTCTGAATGTTGTCTTAGTGTCAAAGTTGCATATTCGGGATTCAGCTTGTGATACAAATCATGAGGATTCCCTCTGCCACAGTAGAAGGGAAGACCTTCTTGCTCACCTGGACACACCTGAGAAAAACCAACTGCTGTCGTGCTAAAGTACACATAAACCTGTTATCAGCTTGCTCTGCAACTAAACACACCCATGTATTGCGCACAAAATGTACAAGCAGCGCCTGTGGGTATAATGCATCAACCGTGCTCTGACATGTATTAATGATGTTCTTGGCTTATGTTTAGATAGTTGATTTGAATTGCATCCAAACTTTGCACGTTGCCTTATCCCATTCCACTGAACGCATTTCTTTGCAACTGGAAAATAAGATTCACAAATCAAAACATTAAAACTGAGTTTTGAAAGGTTGAAAGTAAGTTCTGTAAGTGAAAACTATGGTTTTTAAAACTGAAACAATAGAAATCTAACATCTGAATTCAAACAATCTGAAATAACTGCTTCCCTTTTACAAAGTTAGAATGTTTTTAAAACTTGCTTTGCAGACATTTTTCGTCGATGTGATGGGGCTTTGGGCATGTTCACAGCCTGTCAGAGTGTGAGGTTGTACCATTATATTCACTGAGGACATGTGTTAGTTATTTATATGACAAACTCTAAACTCTGCTATGACTGGGGAGTAGAGCAGGGGGAGTTTGAGGAGGCAGCTGAGTTGAGTTGGTGGAGCTCTGTATCTGAAAGAGATCTAACACAAGCACTTACCTGATTGATGCAAGAGTTTCTCCAACCACAACTTCTTAATGTAAGTGTAAATGTGTTGCGTTTTTCCACATGCTATACCCTGTCAGCGAGCTATAACAGATACGACTGCTATATACATTATTGATATGGATAATAGTTTAATAACTATTCAAATTGACAGTGTTGAAAATGTACCAGCATTGTGTGATTTCCTGCGTTTTTTGTTTTTTGGTACTCTCAGTTCAGAACAGACAAATTAGCATATTCAAATTTATGTTTGATGTACTTTGCTGTGTATGATGTACTTTAGGTGAACATTATCCCACTTATTCAGTTTTCACAACAGCCGCTGTGTTTGTTGTGTTATATAACGTCATGTTGCTGTCGGCCAATCTCAGACGGTGTGTTTCCCAGCAAGGTCCGCCCCTTTACAGGATGCACCATATTAGGAAAATGACGTGTCGGGGATCCCGTTCTGGAACATTCCATTTCTCGAGGGTGAGTTTAAAAGAATATTTCTAAATGTTACTTTTTAACTTTAAACAGCACAACATTTCATTGTATACCTTTCTGTGTGTTAAAACCACGTTACACGCAGTATTTGGCGTCGCTGCAGCGTTGTTACGTGAGTGTTTTGATGTTTTTTCCCCCCACTGTGTCGGGTAGAGAGCACTCCCCTTTGCCTACGTCATTTGGACAATCCTTCTCAGGCTATAAAACCTCTCCGAGCTCTCACAGTCGGCACTCAAACTTTCAGTAGAATAACGACTCCAAGAACAAATATATCAGGAGTGGAATTTGAGTTTCTCTCAAACCCTACGAGAGCATTTCCTCAACTTTACATTTGTCTGGATCTCCCTACTTGTCTTTTCTTTGGGGAAAGATGATGTTTACCACTTTCAACAAGGAGTGCGACTCCTCCTCTCGCTGCAGCACCGCTTCTCCGTCCGGGGACAATCTGGGATACTACCCGTCACCAGCGGGATCTTACTCCAGCATGGGATCTCCCCAGTCTCAGGTATGTCCAGTCAAATATTATTATTATTATTTGATCAGAATGTAAAGCAATGTGACATTCACATGTATTTGTTTCCGTGTAACTTGGAAATATACCGCTCACTTTAGCCCTTAGGGCTACTAAACTACTTAAGATTTAAAATAAGAATGTGAAGCTGACTGACAAATAGCAGTATGCCGAGTGGTGCTTGAAATAGATCTGCGCTGCACACACTTCGAGGCGCGCTTCATTCATCCACCTGGAAACATAGAGAGACTGTAACGTCATAGTTGACATCATATGGATATTTTTAAACCACCCGTCTTTTTATAGACCATCCTGCAAGTACACCAAATGTGCTCATGATCCTCTTGCTTCCTTACCTACAGGACTTCACTGACCTGACAGCATCAAGTGCCTCCTTCATCCCCACCGTCACAGCTATTTCGTCAAGCGAGGATCTGCAGTGGATGGTCCATCCTTTGATCTCCTCAGTGGCCCCTTCTCACAGACCTCCCCCCTACATGTCCAGGCCCAGCCCTGCATACTCCAGACCAGACATGAGGTCTGCATCCAGGGCGCATAACTCTAACAAGAGGGGCAGAATGGAACAGGTAATTATCATTTGTCCATAAGTGTTATACATAACTCTTAGTAACAACTCATCACAGAGCTGGAGGCTTAACTTTTGCTTGTATTATGTGCAGGTGACACCTGAGGAGGATGAGAAGAAAAGAGTTCGCAGAGAGAGAAACAAGCAGGCAGCAGCAAAATGCCGCAACAGGAGGAGAGAGCTTACAGACACTCTGCAAGCTGTAAGTATGCCACAGATTTACCACCATTCGTCAAAATGTGTTTCTCACCACAGCTAATAGCAGTGTTATCCAACAGCCAAGCCTAATCTCACTTCCTCTATTTCTCTCCTGCAGGAAACCGATGAGCTTGAGGATGAGAAGTCTGGCCTGCAGAGCGATATTACTAATCTCCTGAAGGAGAAGGAAAGGCTTGAGTTCATTCTGGCTGCCCATCAACCCATCTGCAAAATCCCCTCAGAGCTGGACACCGACTTCTCCTTGGTGTCCCTTACTTCTGCCCACCCCTTTCTCTCCACCGCGGTGTCCTCCCATCCACAGACCACCATCCCAAAGGCAACCCCTATCACTTCCAGCCACCCAGTCTTCACCTCAACCTCCAACTCCATCTTCTCCAGCAGCAGCAGCTCCATCTTCTCCACCGCCACCATCTCCAGCAGCGCGGTCAAGATGACAGACCTGGACTCCTCCGTCCTGGAGGCGTCTCTGGATCTGCTGGCAAAGACGGAGATGGAGACGGCGCGGTCGGTGCCAGAGGTGGACCTGTCCAACTCCCTCTACACAACTCAGGACTGGGAGCCCCTTCACGCCTCAGCCAACAACAGTGACTTTGAGCCCCTGTGCACGCCCGTGGTGACCTGCACACCAGCCTGCACCACCTACACATCTTCTTTTGTGTTCACCTTCCCAGAGGCAGAGACCTTCCCCACTTGTGGCATCGCCCACAGGAGAGAAAGCAGCAGCAACGACCAGTCCTCTGATTCCCTAAGCTCTCCAACCCTGCTGGCCCTTTAAAGACTCTTCCAACAACAATAGTACTTCCTATCAAGCACATTTACTTGATGTATGAGACACATGTGCAGATCACAGGGCTGTTGAATGGACTTTCACCAGGAAGCAAATTATTTATGATTTTATTTTCCTTTATCGATACTTGCCTATTACACCGATGTAGCAAGTTAAAAAGCATGTTTCAAATAATACCACCTAGTCGTTTATTGAGTTCATATATGATTTATTGGTGCTTGATAACAAACGTGTTGTCGTGTTGATGTGTTCAGAGCAATAGTTATTATTGATCCAGTTTGTTTTCTGGTTAATGGACTGTGAGAGTAATTGTGAACTGTGGAAAAAAAAACTTAAAACTGACGTGTTTTGTCTTAACCATGATGGTCTGAGTGGTCTATGAAGTTTTCTGTGAAAACATGAGTGATTTTAATTTATGAAATTTCAATTTATTTTTTTACAGAGAGTAAAGATGATTGTTGTGTGTAAATAAAAGATAGTGCTATTTAAATTCAATAACCTGTGTGGTTGAATCTGTGGCACTCTCCTTATTATATGTCCTCGCAGACATAAACATGTTCTCTGGGGTGAGATAGGATGGCACTGCTATTCAACAGACAATTTAAATAGTGCCTAAAATTAGCCTCCATAAGGGATCGCAGTCTTTTTCCCGCATCTCCACTGGTTCTATTTATTGTTCCGTCTGTTGCCAAGGTTAACTACACGTCAGGGCTCCTACGTCAGTGCGTTTTTTCCATTTTTTCAATTTTGCAAACAGCGCGATGACGTGGTACTTCCGTGCCCAAATATAGAACGCTACTGAGATCCGCTGCTGCTGCTGCTGCTGCTTTGTGCCAGCAGAATGCAGACGGGCTTTTTCCACTCAAACACATACCTCTAAGTATCTGTCTCTAGGTTTCGTCTGTAGAGAAATCTCATTTGCTTAGTGGATGATAGAAAAGAGGAAAACGCCAGGCAATACTTCCCCAAACGAAAAGATATGCGTTTCTTATGCGCTCAGCTCGCTGCAAGACAACCGCTGCACACACATATGGTTACACAAGACAACTCGCCATGTAGGATGCGAAAGCAACGTTTTAACCACGATCTACACTGGTGTACTTTATTCTGTTCTCTCGGAAGGTCGCAAAAAATATCACTTCCCACAGTCAAAGACACACACGTGAGTTACAGCACAATGCAAGGAAAGAGTGCTCAGAAATAATGTATAAACGCACGGACAGCAGTTTGGACTAATCCCTCTTTAGCTGAGTTTTTTGTGTGTGCAAATGGCCTGGGGTATGCAGACAGCTGGATGGGAAGTTCAAATTGTTGGGTTTATTCCGCCTGTTCGAACTCTTCATTCCCACGAAACAGACACTAAAAGCAGCTCTTTGAAAAGGACAGCTGGGTCAAACCTAATGCCATGAAGAATGAGTGGGTCAAATGTAAATATCTCATTTGAAAGATAGTGATAAAAAAATTGTGTAGCACATTGTCTTTTTCTCCATTGGTTGTTGGTGAAGTAACTGTGACGGTCTGCTGGCAGACTGATATATAGATCCCCTGTCAGCTATCTCCTGACTGAAAAGTCCTCTGTGTTGTTTTCCCAGAAACACAACTGACTCAAGATGTGCTGTTGTGAACACAGCCCTTTTTACCTCAGTATCACTGTCTTAATCTTGAAGTCTCAGCATCATGGTTCAGGTACATCTTACAGCTGGGAGTTGTCTATCTGGCTCTATACACCAATGCAAATCCATCTTTCCTCAACAGAAAACTGGTATTCGGAAGGCCAAAAGGCAGTAAATCCATCACCAACATCAACAATGCTCAGTGATTCATTTTAGTTGAAATAAAACTGAGTGATCATGAGCTCAAACTACCTGATGAAGTTTTACTATTATCATATCAGGTGAGTGAGCAATTTCATTTTACTGTTACACAGTTTGTCATCAAATCGTAGCACTCCCTTTCCACTTAATTATTTCACCTCACTTGCTCATTTCACCTTTAATCAACAATTCATCATACGAACAATCATCGGAAGGCGGATTGCTAAACGGCTTTGCACAGGAAACGTGTGGTGTGCTGATGTGAAGGACTTGGTGGGGTGGAAGACTACCAATCGCACAATAACTAACTTACTCTGACGTGTGTTCTCTTCCAGTGTGGACACACCCTTTTTTGTGCAATACAGCGAAGATATCTGCTTCCTGTATGGATACAGGCCTGCTCGTCCAAAGTACAACATCAAAAAGCATACAATGTTTTTTTATAGTTTAGAGAATTAAAGTTGCAGAAGTACATACTTCCTTGATTCTTGAGCACTAACTTGGATCGAAACTGTGTTTCCACAAAGCCTCTTGTTTTGTTCGCACTGTGCTGTTGTATAACAGCTGAATTCTGAATGCCTATCTGTTTTCCTTTGCACTTAAGCAGAGCCCCTTTTTTTCCCTCAATAAAGCCTCAATGTGCAACCATGCAGCGCCTAATAACTGTCTATTAATACCTCTTTGCCGGCTCCAGGGTGAAGGGGTAGCAGCAGAAATAGCAGGTGCCTATTGCTTCTTTTAACATCAGCATCAACAGCAGTAAAATTAGACCACTATGACGCCAACCTGCGTCGGTGCTGCAACCCAAGGGAGGAACCAGGAAGAGAGGAGGGAAGGAAGAGCGAGGCGAGGGGAGGAGGAGGGTAGGAGAAAATTATGAGTATATATGAGGATAGCAGGGAGGGAGGCAGACAGAGATTCATCTGCCTGGGTGTAATTGTGAGCACAGCGATGATGAAACAGTCGAGTTTGCCTCCATGCCACGATGACAAGACCTCAGTTTGGCTCGGCTCCATGTTCACAGAAACCCATCCCCTGATACCTTTCTTTTGTCGAGACAGGATATGAAAGCTTTACAAAACCATGAATCCTTCAGTGTCTTCCCCCTGTGCCTGTAAGTGATACACAGTTACTCAGTAGGGCATTTACAATGACACCGATTTAAAGTTTTACTGCAGCAAATTACATTACATTTACTGACCCATTCCTTTCATTGTTTTTCTGTCTGCTGGGAGTCCATCTGACACAATGCAGCCATTCCATTATATTAAGTATCTGTGGCACAGTCTGTGTCTTCGTCAACGGAAGTGTATGTTTGAACTCGGTCTGTATTCTGTGCTCTTATCAGTGTACGGTCAGATTTTTGTTTCGTAGTTTTAGTATCCAGAGGTGATAACAATGCAATCAACGGAAGGGTGTGTAGACACTTACAGTATGTATTCCACTCTGACATGCAACGCTGAATCAGTGACCAGAGGTGATAAAAAAAAGGTTGGTCAACACTGCACCTCACCCCTGTTCAAAATATACTTGAGTATTGAAAATCACTGAAAGTGGTTACAAGCACAAAGAGGTTTAATGGGATTTTAGTCAAGTTAAAATATGTAAAAATGTAGATTGGTCAGAGTTATAGGAAAGTTTTGTGAATTTCATTTCCAGCCTTAAAGCTCTGTAGCCTGGAGGAGTGTGTGACATGCTATTCTTAGCGGTTATTTGACGCACTAAGCTACAATACTGAAGGGATTTCTCTATCCAATAATTACTGTTCACGTAGTGCCAGACTCCCCACACAGCAGCATTTCCTCGTCTCGTCGTGCCGTATCACCAGCAAGGATGTTTCCCTGGAAACTGGACAGCTCTATCACATGTAATTGGGTAATCCTTGAGCTGCTGACAGAAAAATAATAGCTTTTGGGATTTTCAAAATACCCCAGCTGAACACTGAGCATGATATGTCTGTTTCGTAACCCAGATTTACCATGACCACAAAGGGTGGATTATCATGCATTTACTGTAAATATTGATGACATTTGTTAAAATCCTTGAATAACAATAAGCTAAACGTAAATAGTTAGAAGACCAGCACAACAAAATGTTAAAATATTTTAGTCTAACTGCAGTTGATGGAAGTATATCAGTCATGGTTTATTCAGCTAAAGCATGTGTCTGCTGTCAAAGAGAGATTACGTGGTATGAAACAGGGTCTCACTTTGAGTCCAGTACCACAACAGACCAGACCCTGACGGGTGTCAAGGATCTGCAAAAGGGTATTTATCTGTAAGTCTCTGTAAAATAAGTGAAAGCACTCTACTGTGGTTTTTGTCTCTACATTGAGATTACTTGTCATCAGTCTTCCCACACTCTGCCACTCTCATAATTATTCTCAGGGATATAACTATTTCTACCCACTAGGGGGCCTCGGGTCATAAATGTACTGTAGGACCCCAGTAGGATGTTCTCAAAAGCTTTAGTTGTCTCAAAAGAGTTTTGTTTGTAGAATTATCTGCTTCTATAATCTTAAACCCACTATATTGTTCCACTGCATCGCTGGGCCCTTTGTACTGTGTGCTGTTGTTCCTATATTTGTACATATGAAGTAATAGCGTACTATTTATTGTTTTTCTTATACTGTAATATGAGATCAGGCTATCCCTATAATCAGGAAACTAGAAATACACTGTTGTGGGTATCTGGCCAGACATCCAGGGGACACAAACAGATGTATACGGCATGCACACACAGGTTGAACCCACTACAACCTCACGGGGGAAGAGTCGGTAGTTGTGCGTGTTCCTCCAGGCCAGTGGCGGCGCTAGAGGGCTCAGTCAGACCGGTTGTGTGAGCTGGAACTCGGTGTTAAACTGGCTGGCTGGCTGGCACGGGCTAGTTGGTCGGTAGGTTGAGGGTAGCCATGGCTCGAATCGCTGCGATACTGTTGCTACCGGTTCTTATTGAATCGGTATTTTCCATTTCTTTCTTTTTACCGGTCAACTCGAGAAAGTGTCTACGGGAGGAGATCCACAAAGACGTCCTCGTCACGGGGGAGTATGAGATATCCGAACAGGCGAACACCAAAACTAATCTGAAGGTAAGCACAGACCTGCGACTAGCTGACGTTAACGTAACCGGTCTGTGTTGAGGCCGACGTGCTCCAGTTGCTTAACGTCTATGTTTAATTACACTACCCCTACAAATTAAACTCATAGCGTGTGATAAAATGGTCTCAACTGTTGGTGGAGTGCGGTTGCAATTGGTGACAACTGTTGTTAGCATTGTAGCTAATCTAGGCCCCGAAAAACACGTCTTCCTGGTTTTTAGTTGCTAATTAGCTAACGTTAGCTAGCTAACGTCAATGCGTGCTAACAATATTGTTAAAAAAGCAATTTCTAACGCACCAATGGACACTGCTTTTATCACATATCGTGGTGCTTATGTCACTAGTATTGGGTTGTTGTATCATGCGGAATAATCCTGTTCAGTGTCACCGGCTCGCCTCTGCTGCTGTTACACGTCAGTCTTACAGGAGCAGCTTGTAGTCAAGAAGCTAACTCCGTTAGCAACCTCAGCTAGCCTACATGTCAACGACAGCTTGTAGCTTTGTGTGTGTCGTCACTGTTATTTTTTTTAATGAATAAGGTCTTAAGATTTCCTCCATACGTCATACAATCTTACAAAATAAATGTAATGAACCTATTAACGTTAGTTACTCAAGTAAAGGATTCTGTAAGTCTCTATATTCTAACAGCTGCCAAATAACAATCGACACTACTGGTTTGATATTAATGAGGTAATCACCAGCCTTTATTAATGTTTACACTAGTTTTTATGCAGTCAATTGGAGCTTTATGTAACTTAGTGTTATTATGTTTTCTGTTTTTAAATTGATAGTGTAATCTACAATCTACAAAGTAAAATGCAATTACCTGGAGCGCAAGTTGAAATCATTACATTTTATTTCATCATTTTCTTTAACTTTCTTTAGATCACAGATTCCTCCAGCCACACTCTTTACTCCAAGGAAGATGCAGTTAAAGGGAAGTTTGCATTCACCACGGAGGACTATGACATGTTTGAGGTGTGCTTTGAGAGCAAATCACCAATGGGTAAGCGTTCACACACACAAAACTATCATTCATTTCTCACACAGCAAATTTTACGTTATTAAAAATTCCTAGTTATGCCCCCCTGTTTGTCAATTAGTTGAGTAATTGGTCGTTTTGGTCTTCGTCAACTAAGATTTCTTCAGTTGATTAGTCATTGTTTTCCAATGCCTTTTCATGCTGAATCACTTATTTCCAAGAAACTCATGAGCACATCTCTGATAAATGCAAGATTTAAAGTTGTGCTTTTGTGTCATTCTTTATGGAGAAACTTTTAGATTCACGAATTGTTTAGTTTACTCAATCTTATGAGTGTTATGAGTGTTGACTGTCGAGGACAGTCCTAATTGTTCTTTCACTGAAAAATATACTTGGAGTATTAATTTCAACAGGCACAATTAGTTTATGACTTATTGAGTGTGAGTTTGTGAGAAATGTTTTGCTCCAGTTTGTTGAAAAATAAGGATATGGAATAACAGTGAAAAGCTTCTTAGTTGGTTTCTTAGTTTATTAAATGAAGGCTTTCTGGATCTAGGCCAAGTTTACAAAGCATAGTGAGTGAACACAATTCAAAATGTTGTATTTTGGTTATATGCCTATGATGCTAGATTCTCTGCTCTTTTTAACTAGGGACTGGAAGAGTGCCCGACCAGCTGGTCAATCTGGACATGAAGCATGGTGTGGAGGCTAAAAACTACGAAGAGGTAAGTGTTTACTTTCTTTTGTTACAAAGATACAGATTCTGCAGATAGTGACTTGCAGTTTCGAGACGAGGTCGGTGGATGTGGGCCGTTGGTCTCGCAGCAGGGGTTTCGCGACATGTATTCACTGTTCCGGTTTAAAATAGTAAGCAGTTCCACTTTAATACATTTCTGAGCCTTATGAAAGTGTTACAGGTCACCCAATTGTCCTAAATAAGAAATTGCAAGTTGAGCTGTGGAAACTGCAGGATATACTGCATAACGTACAATTATGCCACATTAAAAGTGCCTAATACGAGATTGGGATAATTTTGATTACCTTTCAGCAGCTCTCAACATGTCGACACCTGCTAACAGTACAAACTACAGCAATCGTGCTGACGGAGCTAAACGTGTTTACCTGAGGAGAAACCTTAGTGGCATTGTCAAAACATGATGTTCGAGGTGCCCCGTTGCATAAAATAAGGAGATCAGTGGAGGAGCTCCTTTTCAGTCAATATTGATCTAAGTTGGGACACATCGTTGTGCATCATCCCTGGCATTACTTGGTGGTTCTTCTGAGAAGGGATCGCACTGTGACTGCCTCAGGCAACACAGACGTTCTGTCCTATTGTGTTTGTGTTCAGGGAGCGCTCGAGTGGGCTTGCCTGTCGTGAGGGCGGTGATGAAATTGTATTCACCTACGTAGATGGATGTGTTTTAAAAAAAATGTGCACGCTGTTCTGTACATCATGTATTGCTCAAAATTACACAATGTTTGGCAACGTGTACTTGGCAGATTTTACTATGAAACATCCACAAAGGGAAAGGAAGTGTCCTGCACCTCAACATGGAGGAAAATGGCTGCCATAACCATCAGACACATCTTGTAAAATACTTCACTTCTGCAGTTCAATTTGTCCACTTCACACATTGATATCACAGAATCCTGTGGTTGGTCCATTTTGGACTCCGCCTTCTCCGGCGGTGCAGCTGTTCACTTCCCACCAGAGTTCAAAAGGCCGCTTTCTCACCAGCCTAAATGAGCAGGAGTAGATTGCAAACCACAGTTTGATCAAAACACACACTGTGTGCACCTTCTTGAGGCACATTTGTGATATTGGGCTGTACAAATATCATTGACATGACCAGAGTTCATAGCCTAAGAGTGACACCTGCTGGACAAAGTATATAATGGTACCGCTTCAAGAGTAGTTCTATCTTTCCCTCCATCGTCTTCTCCGGCATCACTTGTCTCTGGATTGAGTTGCTTCTGTTTTGTCTCTCCAGATTGCCAAGGTGGAGAAGCTGAAGCCCCTTGAGGTCGAGCTGAGGCGACTGGAGGACCTGTCGGAGTCCATTGTCAATGATTTTGCTTACATGAAGAAGAGAGAGGAGGAGATGCGAGACACCAACGGTAAGAAAACCCTTTGCTTAGCCCTGCCTCCCTGTGCCACCCACAAAAAGAGATCCCAGAAGGGTCCACACTATGCTTTTGAAGAATACATGCAGGATGTCAAACTGATACGGGAGAGAAACGGGTTATGAAGATGGAAGCTGAAGACTACAGATAAACACAAACTCAGAAAAAAAAAAAAATTCTGCCAGATTAGCTGCTTTGACGTGCACCTGAAGGAGGGTAACGACGCCTGATTAATTGCCTGGTTAATCAACTTTCAGACATGTCTGTTTTGCAGTTTGAGTAGTTCCACTATTCGTTTTCCCGCATGGCTACGCTCTAATGAGCTGTTGTTGAGCTTGTGTTACAGAACATATTGTTTCCATCTTTTAGGCATCTGCAGCGTCACATTTTTACTTAAGAATGGCTCAAAGCAATGCTGACTCACTTTCTTCACCTCAACACCCTAAAACAACCTAAAATTGTCTGTTTTGTTGGTTAGGTCATTGCATGAACAAAAAGTATTATTTCTTCACCAGTAACAGGACTCTCTCTCTCCTTTTCACCTCTCTCTATCTCTCTATATATCTCTATAGAGTCCACCAACACACGTGTGCTGTACTTCAGCATATTCTCCATGTGCTGTCTTATCGGGCTGGCTACATGGCAGGTCTTCTACTTGCGGCGCTTCTTCAAAGCAAAGAAGCTGATCGAGTAGATCGGGCCCCTAGCTCCCTTACCTCGTGGGGAAGCGGCCTGCCGGTCAGCCGGCCAACACATCCCAACATCCACCCTCCTTGGACTAGCTTCAGCAAACAACATCAAGTGAGGTTCAGGGGCTCAAATTCTAGTTTTCACAATGTCAAGGTTGTCCTCTGAGAAAAAGGAAAAAAATGATTCACCTGCTTATTCAGTGGTTTGAAACAATAAAAGCGCTGTAGGGAGAAATGCACTGTGAGACGTGGGGGGTGTATGTCACTGCATTCGTGAGATATGTCCATTTCATGGTACTTCACTGTTCTGTCTGCACTGTTTTTGAATGTTGCAGCTTACTGAATAAGAACTTGTCCCCTCAACCAGTTGAACAGCGATGTTTGATTTCAAGCTCAATTTGAATGGATGTGCCACGAGCGAATGTCTTTTTGCCCTTCTGTTAATGCACACATTCTTCGCCATGCCAAGCTAACTAGATCCTGGTGCCCTTTTATCAAGTGAAGGCTGTTTGTTGTTACTTGCAGAAAATTAGCAACCACTGAACTTCTGTGTTATGTCACATAATTTGCATACATGTTTGGTAGCTAAATTGAACCGTGTCTTTAGTTTGTTTTCATATTGTAAATGCTACTTAGTTGCTTCGACAGGTATATTTTTTTTGGGGGGGGGGTTGTGAGTTGTCAAAGTAATCTCTTATGCAGTTATAAATAAGGTCACTTCTATGAGCTCCTGCATGTCCTAATTGTTTTTGAAACGCCTGAACATTAATTTGTCCCAAATCAAAAGTAGCCACGAACTAAAAACCTTGTCAATACGAAGGAGTTTGCAGCATTATATTGTTTGTACGTGGCTATCAGTAATTTAACCAACCCGACTTCTATGATACAATTCACATATATTACTCGCAAGTCTTGAGGTTTTGACAGTAAATTGAATGTTTGTAATCCAAACACTTTCTGAAATATCCTTCAGTCATGCGCTCCTTTTATTCACACACTGGTAAAATTTGCATTTTTCATAATATCTCTTCCTAATTACAGTGCCGATCCATCCAGCGTGCTGCTTTTCTTTAGAAATAGGCCTACTTATGAGGCCTGGGTTACATGAAGATGTGGGTGGTTGCAAATTTTCAGATATGTTTCTGACCGGGATTAATTGAGGCATCTGTCGCGGGTACATTTTTAACAATGAGCATGCGCGTTGTGCGCAATCAATGATTTTTATGTTGACTGACAAATTTTGTAAATTTGTGTTGGGCTTTTATTCAATAAAATATTGGATGGATTTACATTACATTAAAAAGCATTTTATCATCCCACAAACTAGGCTGTAATATCAGTGTTGTGAGTGATCTATGCAAATTACTACAGGAGGAAATGGTAGTTAAAGTGTAAAATAACAAATATTCTGAATATATCCAAATGTTTAATACACTTGTTTGTCAGACTGTAAATTGACTTTCTACATATTAAGTACAATGTTCATGTGTCATTTTTTAGCATAATCTGATTTTACTTATATTTGGAACACGCTTTGATCTAAAACAAATTCTGATGAGTATTAATACTCAATGGCAGCAATAGAAAATTGAGCACATCCTTTCAAAACAAACTGAAAGCTTTTCACAGTCCTACAGCACAGAGGTGCGTTGTATCCCTCATGCGTCATCAAAGCGCCACAGAGCAGGTGAGTGAGCCATGTTTTTACTTTGATGCATCAAGTGGGACAAAACAAAGACACAGGGTATGTATGTTAAGTCACCATTGACTATTGGTGACTTGACATAGTTTAGATTTAAGGCAGGTTTTTGGATATCTTGAATCAAGATATTTCCCATCGGAGGATATTTGCAATTATTGCCCAGACTGTAAAAAAGCAAGGCAATAACAGTAAGCTCAGTGAGACAGTTTATACGATAACAATAAACAAAGAATAAAATATATATATTTAGTGAAATCGTTTTGTAAAATCAACAAATTAAAATTAAAACAAATAAAAGCAAGAATGTAAACAAATTCTTTAGGAAGGGATTTAAAAGGCGATTACTGACAGATAATCGACGCCATACTTTAACTGAATCTTTAGGTCAAAATGAAACCGTCACGTTCAGTCTTACAATACAAATATTTCGAACATTTCTTTCACAGTTTCGAGATTTTTTTTAATAGGACAAAAATCGTGAATAATTTTAGATATGAAACAAAGCTGACACACTGCTCATGATTATGTTCCCCATTTCTGACATATTTTTTAAATAAAAAAGGTCAAGGCTTTTTCATAGGACATTTTTCCATTACATCTGATTGATGATCATATCAAGACAAGCAACGTAAGCACACTTTTGTCTGTACAAAAAGAAAAGAAAACAGAGTAAATGATTCAATGTAACAAATTACTGACTGAATATTATATATCCTATGATTTGTGATACTAGAAAATACAATACTATACAATTCATTTTCCACGTGTTCATTATAGACTCATGGAGATTTAACTATGTTTATCAATGCGTTTTAAAAGCACATACATGTCGTTCACATAATTCTGCAACACAATATTTACACGTTTATGAAAAATAAAAATGTAGATTCGTATTATAAAAGGAAATGTGAGAGAAACTATTTAAATAAGTCTCAGTATGGATAAAATACCAAAAAACTAAAACAGGGCATGCATGGACGTCCTTCAGATTACCATAGCAATTAAATTAAAGACATTTAAATAAAGTAGTGATAAGATGCCGATGATAAAAACATTAGTACAGATGATTTTGAATGTAGTATTTTGTATCTCAGGCTTGTATTAGAAAACGGTCAGTCCCCAGTTTTGTAAACATTACATCTTGTAAAGACAGGAGAAACATCTTTTGACAGTTTTCAATGTTTTAACAATAGATTTTCTCACCAATTGTCATTTTTAACGCACCTGTAACAAAAAGCTGTGTAATGTCCATCAGGCATAGCAAAACTAGTGGCACTTCTCAGTAATTGTTGCTTCCAAAAGGACCTTTTTCCCCCCTAGAAGATTATGAAAATACTCTGACAAGACCGGTCCAAGAGTGTCATGTGTGAAAGCTGCTCTGTGCACACAGCAATCACAGGTTATTCTCCTAAAAGTCTTGCTCTTATAAATACTGAGGTAAAGAGGAGAATACTGGAGCTGTTGGGACAAAAGCGCCCCTGTTGTTGATGCCAGCTGACAGGATTTGGTAAAGAACAGGGCTGACCAAGGCCCCCTCAGGCCTCAGACCTGCATGACAGAGCTTTTCCCATTCAGGACTGTGACGCCTCACTCACGTGTCACCAGCAGGTAAACACGTGTGTGTGCTGCAGTCTGATAGCAACAGCAGGAACAAGGCTGCATTAGTCAATAATGCCACTTTGTGTTGTTGCTAACATTAGCTAACGTGAATAGCAGCCAGACAGCGAGAAGTTCACTTCATTTAACTAACTTAATATCGAACAAACTGTTTACGACGGAAGTCCACATTCTTCCTCCGCACTCTCTGAAGTAAACTGTCACGTTACTGTTACTTCGAGGCTGTAATGTAACGTTGCATTAACTCAACGTCACATGCAACTTTTATATAACTTGGTGAAAACAAATCACTGTTTCAGATGCGGGTCGCCAACGACACAGTCTGAAGACTTGAAGTCACTACAATGTCACCGGAAGTCGTTTTAAACGGTTTTACCTGCTGGTTGTGAACCTCGTAGCACGGCGGAGTGTGAGGTGCGTTGGACTTCAGTCCGCGCTGCTCCGCGCTGCTGGACTCACGGTGCGTGCGCCGGACCCGTCCGGTCCCTCCTACCCGTTTCACTGACGTTAGCTTACGCTCTTAAAATCACGTTTTTAAACTTGGACTGACTTCTGTGTGCTGTTTACACTTTACGCGTGTGAAGCAAAAACGTGAGGATAACAAGTGAAAAAACTCTGTGGAAAAAGTGGAGGTGCATGATGGGACATGTAGTATGAAGAAGCGATCATAAGAAGTGGACATTTTTTGAAGCATGGAGATGCACACACAAATATACATATATATACACAAATATACACACATGTGTATATATGTATATGTGTGGGGTCCAACAGCGGCTCCACTTCCTCCGTAGGCTGAGGGTCTTTGGTGTTTGGAATCTCAGCCTGGTTTGGCAACCTCAGTGTGCAGCTGAAAGCCCAGATCACCCTGCTCACACAAAGAGCCATGAAAATCATGGGAGTCAGACAGCATCCCACACTCCAGGCCGTCTTTGATGAAACTATCATCAGACAGGCCCAGAAGACCATTTCAGACCCCACTCATACCCTCCACCCTGAATACCAGCTTCTTCCCTCAGGCAGACGCTTCAGAGTCCCCCAGTGCAGCTCAACCGCTTTAAGAACTCTTTTGTCCCCTTGTCCATCAAAGCCCTAAATGGCAAGCTAGCCAGAGATTAACCCTGGAACACCGATTTTTATTTACTTTTAATATCTTAACAATACACTACTGGTGCGTTATACAATGGGCAGTGTGAAATGTGTTTGTTGGCCGGTGGCAGTCTTTTGCAAATATTGTAGGTACTGTGTGTGCGGGTATGTGGGCTGGCGACAGTCTGTGTATGTAATGTATGTATGCAATATGTTATTTGTATTGTTTTTTTAACAGCAGACACTGTACGTATGTTTCCAAGACAAATTTCCTTCGGGACAATAAAGTCTCTTATCTGATGTATGTACAGATACACACCCACAGTTACAATCAAATTAACTTTTCTCAGCTAGACACGGGTATATTTTGGAATTGGCCCCTTCTGTAGCAAGAGTTACAACAGAAGCTGTTTTGCGATATTTGCCATGTGTTTATGTTTCTATCTCTCCGGGGACAAATTGTGTCACCGCGATAACGTCGCAACCGTGCAGACGCAAAACTTTGCTGGTATGTAGTAGAGTTCAAAGTTGGGTGTGGTCCTAGCAAAGGAGCCACAAGTAGGAGGTAGGAAGTGGGAACAGGGCCATTGAAAACATGCAGACATCGCGTTGTATACAACACCAACACAAGATGAATACAGGAGAGATACTGGCTGTACTGGGGCAAATAAACATTTATTGAACATGTAACGTATGATTCAGACGATTTGGAGGTGCGTATGGGGGGGGGGGGGGGTCCTCCACACTGTCGTTAGGAAATCAGAAGGTCCTGCTTCATTCATGTGGCACAAGTCCATGATGAAAAAAAGAAAAAAAAACTGTGCTGAAACTGAATCAGACAGCTACATAGATGTGAATAGAAAGAAAAACATGCAATGTCTTCATTGCCCGTCCTGTCTGTCCTCTTTAAAACTGAAAATAAACACAAGCTCCGGTCAAAAATTTAGAAAAAAATAAAATCAAGGTGCCAAAGCTGCTTACACTGCAGCAGAGGATTTGTAATTTTTGGACACTTCCATGAGAGACTCACACCATGAGTCTCATCAGTTTTCCGTGGAGCTTCTCGATCTTCTTCACGTCCTGGGCCTGGTCCGTCTTGTACTGTAAACACTGCGGGGACGGACAAAAGACAGCATGAGGGCAGGGGTAAGTTACCATTACATTACTATTGTTACTGGTGTCACAGCCTGTCCATTTCTTTACAGAAAAGGACAGTTTACATCTGCAGGCCCAACAATGTCTACTATCCATTGTCTGCTGACATTAGGGATTTAGTTGCACTGTGTCAACAAATCTGAACGGCCTAATTTATGAGCAATATTTGTGTTAAACAAGTTGTTTTAAAGTCAGTGTTTGAAATGAAGCTGCTTTAATCATCTGATTATTGTGCAATCACTGCAGCAGGGACAATGAATGATGATTCGAACAATCAAAGCTTTTATTGAGGTTTTTGAAAGACGCTTTGAATGTCTGACGTCATTGAAAGGCTAAACCTCCCCGAAAAAATCTGGATATAATTACTGAACGCTGCTTCGCTCGCTGTGTGTTTGAGAGTGACAGAGAGAGGGGAATAAAAGGTGGACTATTGCAGGCCATGTTTCTGTACGTCAATAATAAGAATTTCAATGTAAATGTTGAACTGTTCCGATACACACCTAGTTATTTGTTATGACCAATGTTTACAACCGGAGTGTCGGTGTCGTGAAACAATGACGGGGCAAATTCCATTTATCCCAATATTACTGTTAGATCAATAATAATAATAATAATAAAAATAAAATACATTAATGGTAAAACAAGCTAAATATCCTGAACTTGGCAAACGTTGATCCCCAAGATCGTCATCGACCAACACAACCCCATCACATATGAAACATTCATGTGCCCTGAGAAAGAAGTATCTTCATCTACCAGATGCATTGGTATCGACGCCGGTAAACTCATGACGTCATCAGGTTTGTCCGATATTTTGGTTTATCTATCAGGGCTCGATAGTAAGGGTTGCCATTGTCAACCATTTTGAGAAATTGGTAACGGATTCTTGGCCTTGGCCACTTTTTAAGATATCAAATGTAAGAACAGCAAACGGCCAAACATGCACCGTGAAATAAATACATTTTTTAATGGGTTGCATTGGTGATATTTAAACATCGGCGTTATGGTCAGAACCAGACAACACAGCATGCGACAACGCTGCACGTGCATTCGCTCCGTGCGAGGAATCTGTTTCAGAGATAAAAAGTGAGGCAAATCAGGAGGAGCCTGCGCGAAAAACAAAGAGGACATTTGAGACGTCTTGGGAGGTGAAGCATCCCGGCATCTTTGAGCTGAAGCAGACAAAGATAATGCAAAGTATGTACAATACACACGCATGTCAAATGTTCATTGTTAAAAGGAATACGTCACCCACGAAATTACCATTTGTATATTAATTACGCACCCTGTTTTACATTGAGGAAAATTATTGAGGAAAACTGAGAACTAAAATAAAACTAAAATCTCACATTTAAGCACATCAGGCAACAAAAAGCTGACGTCAGCCTGGCAATCACTTAATAATCACCTGATAGTTGATGTTGATGCCTATCAAACATGATCATTGTCTTTATGAATACTAGTGTGTAGACACACTGCATTGTTGTAATGCTGCTGATCAATGTCGTTGATTCCATCAATCATTACAACACTACAGAAGAGTATGTGGAAGTACTAACTTAAGTAACAGCCTCACAGTTGTTGACAGCTTACGTTTCCACGTTACACGTCAGTAGAATCCCACCTCAGCTTTCACGCACTGTTTTTTTCCCAGCATTCTAACGTTAATGCTAAGTGATGCATTAAAATAGGTACGGAACGCAGGGGAAGGTTTGGTAAGTCTCTCCAACAGAACTCGGTATAATGTAGTACTCAACGTTATTCCCTCACGTCACTTACCACGGCGTTGTCGGTCACTTTGATGCACTGATTCTGATTCTTCATATTTGTAACCTGACATCCATGTTGATCTTCCCTGCAGCCACTGTACTCACCGTGACCTCCGTGACCCCAGGTACATACTAAATACATGTTCATGAGACAAACATTTAGAATAGGAATTAATGCTTGTGTGTGTTTTGATACGACCACAAAAGATGCATTGGTCTTTTGCATCAGAAATTGCATTTAAATCATCACTGATGTCAAAAGTTATAATTGAAAAAAACTATTTGGCCAACAACAGTTTTTACCTTCCTGTCTGTGTACACCCACACACCAGAGTGCTCCTTTCATCTTATTTATTGCTCTTAGTCAATGACCCTGTGTGTGACTGTGTGTGACTGTGTGTGACTGTGTGTGTGTGTGTCAGTGGGTGGCGTGCTCTCGTTGGCCACCTACACGGTGCTGTTTCTCAAGCTGTACTCCTACCAAGACACCAACAGGTGGTGTCGAGAAATCAGACAAGCAAAAGCCAAGAGACTAACACGATCGTACTCATGTAAGTATATCCACACACACACACACACACACACTTGAAGAAACGTTATCTCGAGTGTGAGTAGGCACACGTGCAGAGGGCAGAGGGGCTCTTGAGCAGGGCACTTAAGAGCAGTGTAGCGGCCAACAGATCAGACTGACAGTCAAACTAACTTGGCTAAAGAAATTTGATTCAAACACACAAATATCAGCGCACACTTTACAGGATTGTACTGTTCTTTTAGTTTAGTACTGTGCTGCTACTGCCATTTAGTGGTGACAAGACGAACTGCAGCTTTTGGCTACCACCGTCATGCACACGGACAGAGATTAAAGTTGTGTGTTTTGAAGCTATTTTAATCCTAAACGCTACTTTATCTCTTCACTGGGATAAACGGACTACACACACAGAGACATCCTTAACATCCAACATGATTGTCTGTTGTATTTATAATGTAGTTTGATGGGTTGTTGTAGAACCACTTGGGTATGGTAGTCAATGAAATGAGCTGGCGAGACTTAAAGTACCAATTACTTACCATCTCCATTGTCGTGTGTGCGCTTCAGGTCCGTCCGTGGCACAATCGAATGGTTCAGCAGTTCATCCTCCTGTCTCCTATCCGGGCAACCTCACCCACAGAGGTAACCACGATGTCTCGGTAGACTGCACAGTTTTTAAAACGATAACGATGAACAATCCTAAATGAACCTTTTGTTTCTTTTTGTTGTCTTTAGACATGTACTACTTTGTCTGTGCTCCAACTCTCTGCTACGAGCTGAACTTCCCACGGTCACCTCGAATACGCAAAAGGTTCCTGATGAGAAGACTTTTTGAAATGGTGAGAGGGAACACGAACGAACACACATTTAACTTGTATGCTCTTGGTGTCAACTAAGACGCTGGAAAATGAAATGAGAATATGCATGTTTTCATTTTGACTCACTCTTTCTTGTAGCTTTTCTTCATGCAGTTGTTGGTGGGATTGATACAGCAGGTATGTTGAACATTAACACACAGACAATATACTCTTGTCTGCGCACACACACACACACACACACATTGAAACACAAGGTTCAACAGAAAGTCGTGGAAATATTTGCCTATTAAATCAAAGCAATTTTCATTTGTGTCTTCCAGTGGATGGTTCCCACCATACAGAACTCAATGAAACCATTCCAGGTGTGTACACACACACACACGACTGCACTTCATTGTGTATGACGATAAGGGGATCTCAGGATGCAAGAAGCCAGTGATCGTTGCCCCTTTGTCTTGACGTTGTCAATAAGAAAGTTGTCATTGTGTCTCTTACAGGAAATGGACTTTTCTAGGATGGTGGAGCGCCTCCTAAAGTTAGCTGTGAGTATCATGAGGTTCTGTAGTTACACTGGACACACAATTGTATCCTGTCATAACCCTATAATGAAAAAAACACCACTTTTACCACTTAACTGTCTCACATGTGTATTAGAGGAGAGGTAGCCACATCGCAACCATGGTGTGACCTAAACCATCGAGACACTTCTCCTAACATCTCCCGTGACCCTCTTCTTCTCCTCCTCTTCCTCTCCCAGGTCCCTAACCATCTGATATGGTTAATATTCTTCTATTGGTTTTTCCACTCTACTATGAACTTTGTGGCAGAGCTGATGCAGTTTGGAGACAGAGAGTTCTACAAAGACTGGTGGTGAGTTGAAGGAACGTCAACATCACACATGATTACGTGCGCACACAAATACAGTGTGCACACCTGGAAAGAAACGCCGTCACATTTTCAACATGTTGAGCCATTTGATCACGAGGGTAAAGCAGCAAGTTCACATATCGTCAGCTGTGATTCCTCTAAATTTAAGTGGATCATGTGTCACACGTCACAGGAATGAAAGCGTATTCATTAAACTATGTCGTCATCATTCAGAACAACCAATTATCTTGGAAGTCCAATTCTCAAACTGCAATTGTTGTTCATTTCAGGAACTCTGAGTCCGTCACATATTTCTGGTCCAACTGGAATATTCCGGTTCACAAGTGGTGTCTGAGGTGAGCACCAAACTTTTACTCATTCGGCGTTGAAACCGTGTCGGCTTCAGGTTCTCTTTGTGAAATAAAATCCAAAAGAAATCAAGGTGTGGGCCGCCATTTATTTGGGGTTTTTTTCCGCCACATTCTAGAGACCAGTGTGATTTGTCGAGTGCCTAATCGTTTGTGTGTGTGTGTGTGTGTGTGTTACAGACACTTCTATAAGCCAGTGTTGAGGAAGGGAGTCAACAAGTTTCTGGCTCAAATTGCAGTCTTCCTGATATCTGCCTTCTTCCACGAGGTAAAGTCTACATATCTGCTACTTCAACTTCAAATCCTGTGCAGGTTTTACTTCATGTCTGTACATGAAGCGGCCTGTTGTGGACGGTTGTTAGCTGACAGTTGTGAGGTGCTGGCTTGCAGGAAGTAGACGGCTAAATCATAAATGTGCCGAAATAAAAAGATTTTTAGAAAAAAAAGTTCTGTGTCTGATATTTGTATTTCTCTCCTCAGTACCTGGTGAGTATTCCTCTGAAGATGTTTAGACTTTGGGCCTTTATGGGAATGATGGCTCAGGTAAGGAGCTTTCAACCCTCCATCTTTCTCTCCTCTGCTGTAGGCAAACACACTTTCTGACCTATGACCTTTCATCCCTTCAGGTTCCTCTGGCTTGGTTCGTGGGTCGTTTCCTGACTGGAAACTATGGCAATGCTGCGGTGTGGATCTCGCTCATCATTGGCCAGCCTGTCGCCGTGTTGATGTACGTCCATGACTACTATGTCATTCATCATGGGACCACGACATAGTGCCGCGCATTCACACAGTCACACGCACACACAAGTCATGTTGTAAACACGCACCGCAGCCTGCTGGACAACTCAATGACTGACTGGCGAGCAAGTTAAGGTGACTTTAATAAAAAGCCCTGTGTTTATGAGCCGGTCGGTGAAAAGCAGCAACAGGAAAATAGTTTTTGACTTCTTGAATTTTGCACCAAAGAGAAATGAACCACAGTATGCCAGGAAATGATTCGAACAACAAGAGAAGTGTTTGCTTCGAAGCAGCATTCCACTTTAGTTGGGCAAACATACTTTTGTGGTCAGCCTCATGTATTGACCTCGGCATACGCAGACACCACCCGCTCTTAATATCTGTCTCCAGCATTGGACTTTTCAACTTTAAATAATCCTGGGCCCAAAGTGAAATAGCACTTGGATTTCTATTTGAATTTAAAAAAAAGTAAATGTGCGGGTTGATGATTCATGAGGTCGAACTAAGATTAGTGGCAATTTCTTTAACTTTAAAAGTGGAAACTCTTCTTGTAACCAAGCACTCCTCGAGTTTTGGAAAATGTGTGCACATCTGTGAACCACTGCCAAGCGAGCACAGGAGGGACGAGGGTCCTGCCACCACGGAGCTGATGTGAATATGTCGTTTCAATATCGGTGGTTGAGAAGCCACTTCTTTTCTTGTGTCCAAAAGGGCAACAGAGGAATGATGAAGCCAAATACACAGATTGATGCAGTGCAGTAGTTGAGTATCACGGGAATGTGTAACACAAGGACTTGTAAAACAAGAACGATTAAAGACAAGAAACTGAAGGAAAAGATGCTAAAAAAAGTGAAGTTTTTGTGACCTTTATTTGTAAAGTTGTGGACCTGCAGGCAGCCTCTCTTCTGTCTCAAACAACATCAATGCAAGCCCCGAGTGTAACGGTACATGCTACACGCGTGTCATTTGTTATGGCACTTGTGTTGCATTTGACTTGTCAGATGGTTTATTTTGTACTTGTATCATTTTATTTGTCGGTGAGTGTCTTTATTTATGTTGTGCCAAATTACAATTAGTTTTGTCTTAAATCAATTATTTAATGCAATAGTTGATTTACTGATTTGTACCAATGAATGTTTTTGCACTTTAATTAAAGAATTGCATGCTGTTGACTAAAGCAATAGATTAGAATATTTTTTTAAAGTAATGTCAATCATGCAAGGAAGGTATGTTTTGTTGAAATAATTTGTATGTTTTGTGATTTGCTTGTTGACCTATAAGTTTGGCTTACTGTTATGGTTTTTTTTTGCAGAGGTAATGAGAGCTTCAAACAGCATTTAAATTCTAAAGACTCTTTCTTGGTTTGACCTGATTTAAAAGTTGCCAAAAAGGATATCACCATATAAAAGTGAGATACTGTGTCATTTTACTTTTCTATGTTGTGAACTGCTTTCCAAATGCAGAGTGACAGTTGACTGATCATGATGACTCTGTTCTTTCCTCATTGAGCACATTTCAGGTTAATACTGTAACACCATTCATCAAGAATACTGTGTTGGCATTCCTTAATGAAATTGAAGTGCCTACTGTAAAAATAAATTGAATTCTAAATGTTTTGAGTATATTTTCAGATATAAAATCAGTCGGTATAAGAACATACTGGACACATTCAATGGTAGACACAACCATGGTGACGCAACTCAAATAACATTATTTTCATTTGTATGAATCTTATATTGACTCAATTAAGTTTACTTTTATTTGTCTTTATGTTGTGAGATTTCTTGAAAAAGTAAAATAGAGTTTAACACGAGAAGCTTCAGATGAGACCGTCGGAGTTCTTCTGAGGATTTGTTGCATCTCCCAGTTCGTCTCTTTGTAGCACTTGCTGTTTCCACATTATTACTGCGCTGTCTGCTCTTGGAATGGTATGTAATGCTGACGATGCATCTTTAAGTTGAATTGTTTTATATGACGAATGGACCCGTCTATTGAGCCTTCATTTTATTAGAGGTTAACAGTGGAGTATCCTAAATTTACTGGTTATGATCTTTTCTAGCGCATGTAACATGGCTGCTGTAGAATGCGTGGCACAAACTATTGTTCCTAAAAAACTGATATCATCTTTAAACCATTACAGTTAGCATTGAAAACTTGAGGGCAGATAATAGTCCATAAAAAAAACTTTATTTTGCAGAAAGCAACAGAAGACGGCACTCAAAATTTACAAATCACAAAGTCACACTAATAAACACAGAAAATAATACGGCTGAACTCCATGACAGGTCTGGTGGAATAGAGCAGGACCAGTATCTCTACTGCTGCAAGAAACAAACACACACAAACAAACAAGTGTTAGACAAACTTCTAAAGATCCATAAGTAGCATCACTGTGATGTGTATTCTATATATTACTTCAATAACATCAGTGTAACATTTCCACAGTAGCAGCAACAGAGCAACCGAGGTGTTTACGTTCATTTGTTGTATAACTTGATCATTATATTTTTGAAGTCAATGAGAATTGAGAAATACTAAACTTTCTTATAAAAAGTGTTTATTAGTGTAAGTTTAGGATGAATGAATGTCACATTTTGCATTTGTGTGTTTGCAGGTTGATATAACCTTTTCAAAGGCAAGCATTTTATAATCTCACACACATTGTATTCTGCCTTAAAGCCATTATTTGCCACACCGCATTTACAGTATTAGTGCACAGTGGATCCTGAAATTAGCACCCTAACGTACTGAATTGAGGATTGATGTTGAATCTGGAATCGTTTTGAATCGTGACCCGAAGAATAGAAATTTAATTGAATCATGAGATACCAAAAGATTCATTCCCCTATTAATTGTGCGGTTATATGCTGTGTGTGTGTGTGTGTGTGTGTGTGTGTGTGTGTGTGTGTGTGTGACGTTTCACCTTAGCTTTCTGGTTCTGGACAGGCAGGTAGAGTTTAAACTCAGCAGGGAGCTCGTCCTCCGAGTACAGTCGGTCTGAGAAATAAACTCTGCGTATTCTACAGTTGGCGTGGATCTGAGAGGAAAACGGTTCAGAAGTTAGCATCAGAAATGAGGAGCTACAGTCACACAAGTGCATCTGGAGACGGCTGGTTCCTCGTCCGTGTCCGTGCACTAACCTGTACACGCAGCGTCTCGATGTAGTTTGTCCCGTAGGCCCTCCTGGTGAAGTCCGACAGGTTAAACTGGATTTGGTTCCAGCCATCGTCCAGCCTCATAGGCATGGTGCAGCTGAACGGATTCACTCGTGTCCTGCTTGCGTAGGTGCTTGCCCGAAACCGCCGGCGAACGTTTTTATCATCTAACACCTAAACGTTTTTTGTTTTTTTCAAAGATGGGAAGGAAGCATGAATCTGGTGACTTCAAGGAACAAACCCATATGCGTCACAGATTTGTTTGTTCTGACACCAAGACATGGAAGTCGTCTGCATCTGCAGGAATGCCTACCCTACCTCGACTTCAAAGGTGAAATACTTCTTGAGATTCTTGATTATCATAACAAGAAAAGGAAGCTTGATGCCCAATGTCTTCTTGGGGTCTGCGGGACACGTTATATACGTGGTACTGCAGGGAGTAGATGAAACAGAAAGACAAGGGAGATGAAGGAGGGTGACGAGTGCTTGTAATAGGTTGAGCCGAGCTGAAGAATCAGTTAAACGTAAACTCACCAGACGTTTATCCCCTCCACCTCCAACACCGAGGAGCGGATGTCAGCGTCCGTGATTCTCTTGATGTGACCATTACTCACCTGTGAACACACAGAAATATCATGAGCTTTAACTTACATGGAGAAAGCTGTATCTCACTGGTAAAGGAGCTGTGGCAGAACCCCATTGAGTTTGTGTCCTTTTGTTTTTATTTGTCGTCTTTTTGGAAAAACAGCTCACACCATAAGCCTGTATTGATTTGAAATTGAGTTAAGCTCAATGTGCTCTACAAAAAAGCCTCTTGGACCAACATTTCCATGTTTCATCAACACCACAAGTCCGTAAAATCATTGAAAATCATCATCGTAATAACTAAACAGGGAATTCATGTGTTTATACTTTTTTGCTGAAGCAGATTAACCCCACCTATCACATGTTCAATGGAAGCTTCATATGAAACGTTCCCTAACAGAAGCTCACTCGGCTGTTTCAACACTGCATCCAAAGCACACTCCAACAGAGAGACAGCAGTTATAATACAGCTAAAGCTTTAAGCCCAAAACACGTACCGCCAGTTAGCTTTAGCACGGCTAGCTAACACGGCTATATTCGGTTCATATCTCACCTTTTTATCCCAAATCTGAAGCGGTTTGCTCCCGATGCTGTATAAGATAGACAAGAATCCGCTCTGAAAAGTATTTTTGAACATCTTTTTAGCGTTTTGTCCACCGTTGTGTGTGTGTTTTAGTCTGTTAGGTTAACTAAAACTGTTGCTAGATAACAAGCGTGACGTTTGTTTACATATTTGGTTTCCGTTCCCATCGCTACCGGTTCCGTGTGGTAGCGACAACAAAAGAAAACCTTTCCGGTTCCAGAGATGAAAAGGTTTTGTTTAAATAAAAAGAGTTGTGTATTTTTATATTCTCAAACATAAAAGAAGCAGAGCACTGTTCACATTGACATTTTATTTCTGTGAGTTTGCACCTCTCCATTATTTTAGTGTTGCTAGCTCGTGCAGCTGTCCACCAATCAAAATGAAGCGCAGTCACAATCACCCGGATGTAGTCCTGAATCACTTCCTCGTCAACACATTTGCGTGGTAGAACTATTGAGCTGTCGTTACACTGATAGCAAGTCGTTTACACAACAACCATGCCGGGCCCGGACAAAGAAACGGATCTGACGGAGAGAATCGAAGCGTTTCTGACCGACCTGAAGCGTGGAGGAAGCGGGACGGGACCGCTCCGGGGCTCGGCGGAGACAGCCCGAGAGACGACCGCCCTGCTCCGCAGGATCACAGCCCAGGCTCGGTGGAGCAGCGCTGGTACTTCATGCTCCTACTGTGTTTGTTAAACAGCTGTCATTTTAGCTGAACAGTGAGCACTCAAACCTGTAGTAACGGCTGCAACAGCTGTCAAAAGTATATTTTACAGTAACATTAACCTTTCACTTTCTCCATTACCTTTATTTAAAGTCTATATATTTAACCTTTGTGAGACTGTTCCCTTAACTGAGACACAAATAGAGTTGTAATAATCTGTAATTCTGTGTCCAAATACTTTATCTGAATCTATAGTATATATACATATATGCACACATGGTATCATATAATATTTGTGCAGAGGAAACATATGTGCATGCAGAATAAATGACGGTGATTGCAATGCATGTGTGTGAGAATACAGGGTACCGTAACATGTTTATTTTTTTATTATAAATAATAAACTGTTACACTCCATTCATAAATGAAAAAGACAAATGAGTGGTACGTCAGTTTCGGGTGGGCTTTGCAGGTTTGGAGATGTTATTAAACAGTGGATTGAATCATAGGTTCAGTGTGTCTAAAAGCTTTAGCATTTTAAAAATATATAAGTTCCACTCGAAATGTTCTCTGTTTCAGGCGATCTGATGGAAATAATCCGTAAAGAGGGGAGGAGAATGACGGCCGCGCAGCCCTCAGAGACCACTGTTGGTAACATGATCAGACGGGTGTTGAAGATCATCAGAGAGGAATATGCCAGGTGAAGACGTAACAGACTCACGGCAGTTTAAACCAGTCACTCCACTGGAATGTCTTCCTGGATAAATGTATTTACTGTCGTAGCACGCGTGTTGTTTGTTGACTATATCTACTGGTCCCCTCTCTCTCTAATGTCAATGAAAGTGCATGTAGTGTGTCTGCAAAAAACGGCTGATCGCTGCACACTTCCCCCTTTTCTATGAGCTTATTTTCTCTGTTGTGTTCTTGAAGATCTCGAGGCAGCAGTGAAGAGACGGACCAGCAGGAATCCCTCCACAAGCTGTTCACCTCTGGAGTACTCAGCGAGGAGAACTTCGGACAGCATTTTGCGGTACTCAAAGCAAACGTCATCGAGGCCATCAATGAGTTGCTGACTGAGCTGGGTATGTTTTGGGGGTTTTTTTAAAGGGAAAATTTGCCCGTTTTCAACCTTTTATCTTAACTATCCGAGTTCGGGACACCTGCAGTCGTCACTGATGGTCTCTGGGTACATCCCAAGTCTCTTATTTGTCATTTCCTCGCTCCTCGCTTGAACCGGAAGTTGTTCTGCGCCGCCATATTGACAGACGTCCCAAAAGCTCTTATTTCTGATCGAGGAGGGATCTCCGGGGAGCCATGAGCGAGGACGCATGAGAACAGCCTTCCAGGAAGGGTTTTAAAGGCCGACACGCCCCCTCATTGTTTGTCAGTTATGTGATTGGACGCTCCAGCTGACCACCGCCGTCATCAGAAACAGACGTCGCTTCACTTGACGCAACTGAGCAAAGGACGTCTCATGTCTCTGAAAACATTTTCCTCGTTTCCTCTCTCCTCGCAAGGACAGGACGCAAGTAAGTGAAACAGGGATGCAATTAAGAGACTTGGGATGTACCCTGCAAAATCTGTTGCTGTTCCGTACACCAGTGACATTACCGTTGTTTGTTTATCAGACGTGGCAAACTCTCCACTCAGGCGCAATGCATCCTGGTACATGTAGGCACAGCCGGCACGGCTCAGCAGCAGAAATCAGCTTTCTATTGTACATATAGCACACTCTACAGACTTTAGTTCTTCATGGTCAAATACCACCATCACTGATGGGACATTCACATAAATGGTGGCAAATTTTCCCTTTTAACAAGCAGGGCATGTATCAACCAGCTGGTACTCTGTATTGTCTGTATTTACTCTTTGCTGCTTTCTCCCTCCACCACTTTTCAGAGGGAACAACTGACAACATAGCGATGCAGGCCCTGGAGCACATCCACTCCAATGAGGTCATCATGACTATCGGCCGCTCTCGCACCGTCGAGGCCTTCCTCAAAGACGTTGTACGCAAACGCAAGTTCCACGTCATCGTGGCAGAGTGCGCCCCCTTCTGCCAGGTAGGAATAACGCAGCAAAGACACAAGATACAAGAATTTAGTGTTCCTGAGATTAAAGGTTGTTCTGATATTTACCTTATTTGTTCTTCGCCTCCCACCAGGGACATGAGATGGCAACCAGTCTCTCAAAAGCCGGCATCGAAACAACCGTGATCACAGACGCTGCCATATTTGCGGTCATGTCTCGCGTTAATAAGGTATTTAACGCCACAGAAGACTTCGAAAGCAGTCGTGTCAGAGCACGGGAGTTAACCTGTGTGGGGGGGGGGGTCTCGTTTCAGGTCATCATTGGTACGCAGACGGTTCTGGCAAACGGCGGTCTGAGGGCCGTTAATGGGACACACACTCTGGCCCTTGCAGCCAAGCACCACTCGACACCGCTGATTGTTTGTGCTCCCATGTTCAAGCTCTCGCCTCAGGTAAGAAGACACCCTAGTCTGCCAGGTATCCGTAACTTCTGCTGACGGAACTATTTTGTGTCCTTAGTTCCCGAATGAAGAAGATACCTTCCACAAGTTTGTCTCTCCACACGAGGTGCTTCCTTTCACTGAAGGTAACGCTGACATTCCTCACAAAGTGTCACTTTTAAGCCTTTTAAATGAACGTTGCTCCTTTTTGTATGATAATAGTCCTCAAGTTCATTTTCACAGTTTCATATTTGTATTTCAGGTGAGATACTCTCAAAGGTGAACGTGCACTGTCCGGTGTTTGACTACGTCCCACCTGAGCTCATCACTCTGTTCATCTCCAACATTGGAGGACACGCACCGTCATACATCTACCGACTGATGAGCGAACTTTACCACCCAGAAGACCATGAGCTTTAACCAGTGTAATTAATAAATAAATGAATAAAACAATGTTTGATGCAGTCATGTGTGTCTCTTTTGATGAGTTACTGTGTGCTGTACTTTAGGAGTTCTACTGGGAGTGTTCCTAGAACTTGTTAATACAATGGTGACACTTTATTTTTGTACTTTCAGGCAACATGATGGCATAACTCAAAGTCACAGTAACTTGCTGTAAAAGTAAAGCAACTAGTTGCCAGTAGTTTACTGTAAACTTACAGACAAATATGTGTTTTCTTCCTCTACAGACAATACAGTACTATAATGTAAATGTTCCAGCTAATCAAAGGTTGGTTGTGATAGTTTATTTTAAGAAGTAGGATAATTCAACACTTAATATTTCAGTTCATCAGAAAAATAAATCCAATACATTTAGCTCTGAGATGTGGTTGAGGTGTAGAAAGTAAAGTACAAGTACCTCGAATTTACACTTAAGTACAGTACTTGTACTTGTGTCACAGCCAGAATAAACTGGCAGCGATTAACACGGTGAATAAAACCTCAATTATATTCTGGAAGCGTCATGGCTGAGAAATACAGTATGATGATGTAGTTGCACGTGTCCTCCAGGGGGAGGCAGTGTAGCACACTCAGAACAGCTGATCTGTGAGGGGTTTTCATGTGAATAAGAAGATAAAGAAACAACGATGAAGCTGCTGTGTGCTACAAATATATAATGTAGTGTGTATGTGTGTAAAAGGTAGTTCGTATATGTGTTAAAAAGACTGGGTCCCGCTGTATTACTCAGGCTGCACTACAGCGTCTATTCACAGGCGCGATCCCACTACTGAGCGGCACGGGGGCTTTGACCTGCTCCGTTTCCGGCCTGGGCCGGTGCACCCCTCCTTAGACGACCTGGTAGTCCCGAGCTCCCCCAGGAGCACCATATCGATACCGAACTTAATGCGGACACCCGATCGGCATAGTGCACTATAGCTCAGAACTCCTGAGCTCAAACGGTCCGCCAGACTTAGCCTCCCAGCAACTTGGATTACAGGTGCGCGCCACCGCACCCGGCGAGAAACACAGACGTTCACTGGGCTTTTGAGTTGGACTAAGGTGACGTCATCACGGAGCACGCTGCAGCGGCTTCTCGTGGCGGGAAATAGAACTGCAGCTTCAGAGAGACGAAGGCCATAAACCATCACACATAACCTGAAGATAATGTGCTTATTATGCCTCTTTGAATGACATCATATTTACATATAAAGTCTCATTATATTATTGATCTTTATCTTTTGTATGTAACAGGCTGACCTGCATCACAGTTTACCGTCATTACTATCTGTCCACTCTCCCTTGTGCACAGAGCAAATGAATTAGATTGACAACATTCAGCCACTAGATGTCCCACTTTCCTATTCCGGTTATGTTGCATTCACTTCACAACAAGTGGTTGGAAGTTCTGTCAACCATGTCAGGAGCAGGAGTGTGGATCTTTAATTATAGTACATCTGTTGTGTATTCGGGGTTCTGCACAGTAACTTAATACATGAGATAAACCCTTAATCCCCTCTGAGAATTATATGTGTATTTTAATATTTGTCAACAAAAAAAATGATATGACCTGTAAATTCAACATTGCAATAAAATTAAACATATACAAATGTAATTATGGGTTAGCATTATTTCACCTCGGCATCGGTAAAAAATAATTAATAGATAAATAATCACAGGTTTAATGCGCCACACTGGGCGTACAGGGGTGCAGGTGTACCGCTGACCCCAAACAGCCACGCCCAACTAACGTTCCGATGCGAACAACAGGTGCATTCTGGGTCAAAATTAGCCAAAATGCTAAATGCTGTCATGCTGATCCTCTAGTTGTGACTTTTGAGGGACTTTTTTTTTTAATTATTTTTTTACCAGCAGTGATGTGAGGACTTTCTCCTGTTTGTGACGTTAGTTGAAGCTCAGAACAGACTGAGGAGGACTTCACGGTTCACGAAGCTGCCAAAATGCCGTTCAGACCGTGTTTGACACAGTCTACGGTCAGACAGGTGAGTAACACACTGAGTGTGTGGCTGCAGCAGCTGTAGAGTTTTTATTGTTCGTACGTGATGCTTCATTTGGCTGTTTTTCACGCGACAGGTCTGTCTGGTGTCCAGATATTTATTATCTGAGTGAGTTGTTCTAGTGAAGCTACACAGAGGAAGGTGGGTGTGTATGTTTATTTTTTCTAATCAGTTTTAGGCTACACACATGCTGCAAAGTATTTATTCGGACTGTTGAGTGTCTTTTTTGTTGCCTATTGATGTTTAACTTAATCAGACTATCATATAAAATCACTGTATACAATATTACATTTTTCTCCCTCTTGAGCCAGATTTTGGATGCGTGCAGGCTGTTTCAAAGCTCTCTATAATTAAAAGGCCTATGGATATTAAAACTCATTTTATTTAGTGTTATTTTATGATATTGGCAGGATATTGGCAACTGTAAATAATCAAAAGAAACATCAGACCAACTGACATACACAGATAAACCAGAAGACAAACCTCTGGATTTTTCATATATTGTTTTATTCAATTAAATTTAAAAATATTCTTTAGACTCATCAGAATACAATTCTGATGAGGAAATCTACAGAACCTCCTTCCTAATCTGTTTATTTATTGACCTGAAATTGAATATTTAATTCGATGCTTGAAGCAACCTAAAATCTCCTCCTTAAATCAAAAACACAAGGACGAGGACATGACCTCAGAGTCTACATACTTAAAAATAAAGAAGTGTAATGTTATATCTAACCACATGGTGACTCCCCACCCTGCTTTATTCAAAGGTATAAAACAGCTCTCCGAACTCAAATCCTCGGGGGGTTTTGGTGTGTCTGCCAAGTGTAACGTGTTGAGTGGTTGGATGTGAAGGCTTGGGATGAGGGTCAGAGGGGAGCATGAGAGGGGCTCTGGCACCCCGCTACGGTCTAACGGAGAGAGTGCATTGTTCTCTGACCTAAATTTCTTGACCTGGAACTGCAGAAAAAAAGAAGGTCTGACTGAATGGGGACGCAGCAACATGTCACTCTCCACTGCCCCACACTCGCTGGTCAGACCATGACATCATCCAACTGTCAAACAACATGTTCTGACAATTAGCCCCTCTGAAAGAATAAGACCTACTGCAACCAGCAGTGTAACATATCTGGTCTCGGGTTTCAAATAGATTCATCCAACTTGAATCAATTGTGGCTGTGACTGCCTAGTTATTGGTAGAACATCCAAAGAGAGAGTCAACATATTTCATCCTTGGCGTCTTTTTGGATGAATTGAGGTATTTATTGTGTAGCCCTTGAGGAAGACTGCTGTACAAAATGTTTTGGTAATGTGCCTTGAGCTTATGTAAAAAAATGACTATTAGAACCTGGAAGAAAAAAGTCGGCTACATTTGGTAACTGCTGTGCTTAAAAGTGCCAGAACAGCAACAATCAATACAGATACAGTCCACGTAAACCTTGAAGGAGTTTGATGAGAAGTCAAGGTTCAAGGTTGCTTTTGTTGGCTCCTGAAGAAAACATCTCCTCTTAAAGGGCCAGTGTGTAGCATTTTGGTGGCGCTTTATGCAGTAACGGAATAAAGTCTTTATAACTATGATTTTGTTTGTGTATAGTCAGCTGAAACGAAGAATCATTGTGTTTTTGTTAGTTTAAACGGAGCGGGTCTTCTTCACAGGGTCCGCTGTGTTGCACATCCATGTTTCTACAGTAGCCCAGAATGGACAAACCAAACTATGGCTCTAGTGAGAGCCTTCTGCGGTTTTACGTACATGTAGGCATGTGAGTGCAAAAAATGCGGTGCCACCAGTCGCAATCTGACATTGTAGTCACTGCTGCTCAGTGGTGGAATGTTGAGTACATATTGAAGTCCTGTACCATGGTACAATTTTGAGATTCTTGTACTTTACTTGTATAAAATGAACATTTTGTTCATTTAATTAATACAAACGCACGATGTGAAATGGACTGTTACTGCACAATGAGTAATTCTACTTGTTGCACCTTTTGTTAACTGCTGTTACTTTGCTTGTGACGGAGCGTTTCTTTGTCTTATTGCTACTTTTACCCAAGTAGAGATCTGAGCACTTCTTCAGCACCATTGCTGCTGTTCCCTGCAGATCCAGTAGTAGTCCTCAGTGAGTCACATGATTCTCACCTGCCAACACACACTGACTCCTCAATGCCCTTAATCAGCCTTTCAATAAGCAGTATACTGTAAACATGGCCACAGACACTAGTTAGCAGCCTGATTGTCAGTGCAGCGTCATGGCTTTGTGCTCCAGCTCCATGTTTTTCGTCTACCTGGCTCGTCCCTCGCCTGTCTGACTCTGCCTTTGAGTCTTCACCTTACTCACTCAAACCCCCATTTGGATCTGACAGAACAACACACTGAGTTTACCATCTTTGGGCAGCAGGCTCATCATCAGCATGTCCAGTGTGTCTTGGCGAGATCCCGCGTGTCTTTTTTTCTTTCTTCTGGGAGGAGGAGGAGGAGGAGGAGGAGGAGGAGGAGGAGGAGGAGGAGGAGGAGGAGGAGGAGGAGGAGGAGGAGGAGGAGGAGGAGGAGGAGGAGGAGGAGGAGGAGGAGGAGGAGGAGGAGGAGGAGGAGGAGGAGGAGGAGGAGGAGGAGGAGGAGGAGGAGGAGGAGGAGGAGGAGGAGGAGGAGGAGGAGGAGGAGGAGGAGGAGGAGGAGGAGGAGGAGGAGGAGGAGGAGGACTCCTCATTCTCTTTTTCATCACGCTGACTTCGTTCTTCACAGTCCTTTGATGAGACAGGGGAGCAAACCTGGGAGGAGTCTGGAGATTTACGGCCGACAGAACTGTGCAGGCCATTAAAGCACAGCATCCTGCTAATGAACACTCGGTGCAATCACACCGAGAGGAGTACAGTATGTACAGAGCTCATCGATCCAGTGACATCCTTTGGGACGTGTAAGCTGTAGTCTGACCCTGTCGCATGAAAGGACAACAAGATTCATCCTTATCTTGGTTAGATGATGTTGGATATCTGACCTCAGGCTGCATGTTGAGACGCAATCGCTACATCAGAGTTTGGGAGGCTTCTGCAAAATGGCTACAAAATCATTGTGCTTCCCCCAAACATCCCCCCCCCCCCCCCTTACGGGTATTGACGTGCAGCCCCAGCTGTTGCCTCGTGATGCAGAGCTCCAAACTGTGCAGCGTCTCGTCATCAGAGCGGTGCCGTCTCATGGGAGAGTGGAGATGAGTGCTGTAATTAGCGGGGGGGAACGAGGCCAGCGGCAAGCCGAGGTGTCCCGCGGAGGCCTCAGGGGACTTGAAGACGCGTGGCTAACCTGTGGGGCTACCTGTAGCTTTGAATGCAGAGTCAAGTGCTGATTTGTTGCATCTAAAGCGATGAAACAAACAGCTTTTCCCTCATAAATGTTTGGAGACAGTATAGAGGTGAATATGGATTTGCTTTTGAATTCTACACTCACGACCAGAGCAGGTGGAGAGAACATTACTATCATTTATATATATATATATATATATCGTTGCAGCTTTATTTTTGGAACGTCAGTTGGATGAAATAACTAATTTACAGTAAAGATCTTGTAAATTGTGTTCATTAGTAATTTTATGGACTAAATGTATCGATTAAATAATTGATAGATTATTCAACACTAAAAATGTTTTTTAGTTGAATCTCTAAAATGTGTTGTTATGCCCTTTCTTCATAACATAGTTATGTTCTGGGGATATTTTATTTACAATTTTCCATTTTCATAACTGTCCGATAAAGCTCACCAAATGTCTTGTTGCTCTTACACTGTCGGCATACAATAATAAATTCTGTGTGTAGTTTGAAGCACCACTCTGTCTGTCTGTGTCTGCGTGCGGTGCGCTGGTGTGTGCAGGTGTACGACGGCTGCTTCTGCTCCATCTGCGTCTGCCGCTGATGAATAAAGCCATGAAATAGATCCAGCTGGAGATGTGCGGAGACTGAGGCCTCCTGGGAAATCATCCACACCTCCACCAGCACCGTGTCCACTTCTCCAGCACCCCAGAGAGCTATCAATAAGTGGGTAATTGAATTTTAAGCACAAACACTGCCGTCAAATGAGCGTCGAAGTGTGTGTGCAATTGGGGGGGGGGGGGGGTGTTTAGCTGTGTGAACATGGTGGGGCTGTCATCCGGCCCACTGGGGGTTTGCACAGGAAGGATGAATGTTTAATCCATTAAATAACAATTACAGCCTGTAATGGTCCAGAGTGGCTGCTGGAGGGAGGGAGGCAACATGGCTGTACTGCTCAAGGGCCTGAAAATGAGTTTGCTTCTTCATGACATAAAGCGTCCGTCCATCACTCTGTTTGCGTGAACCAGCATGCACATACAGACCTCGAAAGAATTTATGTTTTACTGTGAAAAACCGTTAACACCGTGGATCATTTTTTTTGCTCTAATTAAAATAATTAGAAAGTTCATGACTCTCTTTTCTGTGTTTTGGTTGGTGGCCTCAGCATTTATTAAATCCTACTGACGACTCTGCAGCCATTATAAGATGAACGTCAATGTATCTTTATTCTTAATGTTGAACGAATTGATTTATTACCACACTAACTGTATGAGCTGCATAGGTGACCTGAACAAAGACCGAGCCCCAGCGAGGTGCAGATTGTTTAAACGGAAGCCCACTTGACGTTTTGCAAAATTCATCATCTTGTGTAAAATAACTCGTCCCCTTTGAATCAAAAAATGAGATTTTAGTTTGTGGTCATAAGCTCTTTCTCAGACGTGACGCAGCCTTGAAAGATGACTGTATTAAGTGAAAATGTAGAAGCTAAATTCAGTGAACTGTGACAAAGTGTTGGTGACAACTTGACTTAAAATCAAAGGCGGTGCCAATACTTTATTCAGTCAACTGTGAAAAAAAATCTCACTCTTAAGAATGAAAAGCAGGCCCTTGTCTTGAGAGTCAGACGTGAACAGATGTTTGTAGCAATTACATTTCCACGCCGACTGTCAATGAAGTATGTGGACTGCATGACAACATCTTTTTCTGGAGTATGAGGCTATTAATCCCAGGGAAATCATAAGAAATAGAAAAATGCAATCAAAACTCTGTTCAGTGTCAAGAAATGTCTCGTTCAGCCGGATCAGAAAGTTGTCTGACAGAAGGAAGGTCACAGCTAAAGACCTAAAGTTCTGTGTTATTCAAATATTCTACAAAATGACACTTTTGGAATTGGAAAAAGAAAAGACACACCTGGAAATCAACCAGAAAAGAGTTCACATGCTCTTAAAATGCATCACAAAATACAGTGGCCGTTTAAATCATCCAGCGTGGCATGAATGACATGATGTCAGTAAAGAAGAAGCTGGTGTTCAGTCCACAGAGCAGCAATCTCAATCAGATGGGAAACTATAGGAGCTATTTGGGGATTAGAAGATTAGAAACAATTGGAGAACTAAATAGAGAGTTCAGTGCTTGTTTTTAGTTCTGTGCGTCTTTGTAAATGTTACAAATAGGAAATGGTGCAAGACGAAAGCTATCATGGTGCTCAAGATGCATAAAATAACAGAATATTTCAGTAAAATAAATTAGCATTGCCTGATCACTGTAGCATTAAGTGTGTAACTTTACCCTCCCGTACACACACACACAGCTCCCTGAATACAGTGTGTCAGTGTGATCGTTAAGTTGCACTCGTGATCCAAAGCGAGTTTGCTAGCTGTGGTTTTCTCATGCTTATCACACAATGGCCTGTGTATGGGAGCTGCCTGGTGGCATTGCTTAATTAGGCGAAGAGTTGATTCATTTGCCCTAATTGACAGCTAATTAAAGGAGTGAGGGCACATCAGAGTGACGTTCCTCTGAGCGGAGAGGCCTTGACTGCAGGGGATGTTGGAGAGAGGGAGTTGTGAAATATTGAGTCTTCTGGGTACCACCTGCCATTTGAAGTGGCCTCGAACATATGGAGTGTGTGTGTGTGTGTTTGTGGAGGGGGGGGGGGGATTTAAACAAGCTCAGTGTTGAAATGCAGCCTGTTGAGTCCAGCTGCTTGTGGTTCAAAGTGTTCTTAAGCTGCTGGAAAAAAGAAAGTGAATTTGATGACGATAATATCAAGTTCAGTTCTGGCTTCGAAGAGGAAACAATCTATACGAAATAAATTAGCTCATTGTTTTGGTGTTACAGCCCCCAGTTTCACTGTTTTGGTTCACTCTCACTTCTCTCATCAGCGTTTTCAACAGTTTTTTTGGCATCCATTAAACCAAAACATGTTATGAAGTCATTTCTGGTGCACCTTGGCTGTCCGTACAGAAACCGAGCTGCTCCTGTGTTTCTGTTTCGACATGTTGGCAGCTCTCCAGGTTTTGGGACGCTGTCACAGGACATTAACACAAGTTGTCCGAAGTTTGAGGCCGAAGGTCCTTAGTGAGTCAACTCAAATCTCTCCCGTCCTGCAGGACGAGGGAAACGCTCTCTGCAGGAGACCAAGAATAGTCTGTCTTTATGTCTGCTGGTGCTGCTCATGTGAATAATAAAAATTAAAAAAAGAAGACAATTAGGGGCTTATTAGGGTCTCGGGGAGACGTAGCTCACGGGGCGTCCGCTCGCCAGCTCGGCCCCAGCGCTGAGCCGCTGCCATACCTCAAAACAGTCGGGGGCATTGTCTCACCTAATTACGCTGAAAGCAGAGGCCCCTTTTTTGTGTTGCTACTGCCATGCCTGTCCGATTCCCGTCTAACTGCTGGTCCCTGTCCACTGTGGAAGTCTGCTAATTAGACAAGAAATGGGCCCCAAGTAATTATGTCAATTCTCGTTATGAGTAGCTACAATGAGGAATATTATTTTGTCAGGAAGGTTTTAGGGTTTGGGAGTCTCTCTCTCTCTCTCCCACGTTTCCCCAAAGTATTTTCCTCATTACGCCAATAACACATCTGCACATGGAACGGGGGAATGCGGCACACTCTGCAAGTCGGAGACCCCGACAAAACTTCAGAGCATAAATAGATGCACTCATACAGAAATGGAGACGCTAGAACGGCAATAGCATGAAGTTATTGCCCTAATTAATGGTTTGTGCCCACAGAGCAAACTCTTGAATCAGCAGTGGCACATTGTTCGGGTTGTGAGAGTCTTTTGTTTCTTCACCTTAATAGGATGTTTTGATCAACGGCTGCTTGGTGACCCAGCTCTTCTTCTTAAATGCCAAGCTCATGGGAAACAGCAATTAGCTAGATTAGAAGAACCATTCATGGCGCCTCAAACAAGCACAACGATGGATCAGACAGAAAGAGCTGCAGAAACTCTCAGACTGTTGTTACCTCAAATATGTTGTTATGCTGCGCTGAAAGAATTCTAATTCGCGATATGTTCTACAGTAATATACACTTGAAAGTAATGTCAGAGGTCCTGTTTGTCTCGTCATGGTGTCAACTTTAACTTCTCTTTCTTTTGTTGTTCCTTTGCAGCTTTGATGTACAGACGGTGATCTGAACAGCAGTGCAGCTGCTTGTTATGTTCAACTCATTGATGGAGGTTCAGTCTTGTCACTTTTGAAGCAAATGCTGATTTGTTTTTTTGCATTATGGTTAAAAGTGAATGTCGTCAAACTGAAGATGCAGAGATTGCCACCATGTCTGTTGACGTCAGTGACAGAAGTCTTTAGTCATGCATTCTCATGCCGTCTGCACCTCCACATCTCGTTGTAGTTCGTATTAGTTTTTATGAAACTTGATTCCACTATTTTGTTGTGTGAAAATTTCTGCTGACCAGAATACAGCAATCTTTCGCTGCAGAGTTTATCATCGTCTCTGGTTTTAGTTTATATGGTTCATCCTACAAGGAGTGCTTCAAAGAATACCAAATGAGTGGATTCACTCAATCATGATGAATAAAGTGAACAATGAAACCATTGCTTACAGACTGCCATGCCTTTGGGTCGGGGAAAAATCTCAATCGCATAGGATCGCAATATTATGCGTGGCAATTTTGTATCACGGACAACCGGTATCGATCTTTTATTATATAAACTGTTAATGTTGCAAATAGAAATTCATGAATTGGTCTGTTTGCTTGACTGACGAACCCATTTTGCTGCAATAAAAATGATTAGAATGAGATGAAACAAGTGAAAACTTTAAGTTATTGGATAAAACAGTTGACAAACTGCATGCGTTTGCAATTTTAAAAATATAATAAATCGCAATATATTTTATCGCAACACTCGGCGCATCGCAAAATGTTTGAAATTACAATAAGATCATATCGTGACATATCGTGATAATATCATATCGGACCTTAGCATCATTTACTTAAACCCAGATTACAAGTCGCTGTTTAAATTGCTGGTGCATGTGATGTGTTTGTGTTGGTCAAAGACGTCATTGCAGCAGTACAGTCAGACTGAAACCATTTCAAATGGTTTCATAAAGAAAATAAAGAAGAACCGAATTCATGCGGCTCAGAATTCAAAGTAGTTTATTAATGTGCAAACTAACAGTTAAATTAGACAGATGTTAAATATGTTTTCGTTTTATTGTTCTAAAATTTAAAAAAGGATGAAAAGGCCCTTCAGTGATTCCTATTAAATGTGCATAACAGGAAAAATGTCTACAGTCAGGTTGCCTATGAACTCTCAAATGATATTCATGTTTTCCTGAATCTGATAATCATGATTCGTGCTTCCTCTCTCTTTGTGTTAAGTGCTGATTTTGGATTTTTTTCTGAACACAGATGTTTGTAAAGTAACAAGATGGAGATGAACCTTGAGTGAAGGAGGTTTTAAGAAGCTGCAGTGGGATGTGATGCTCAGGATGCAACATGGTGTTGCTGCATCCTGATCTGAGTGGAAGGATGTGATTCATGCATGTCATCCTTCCGTGTGTGTGTGCGCGTGTGTGTGTGTGTGTGTGTGTGGGTGATGGAGAAACCTCATTAGCATAGCTGTTGGTATGGCATTGATCTCTTCATTCACCTAATGAAATGTCTCTCGAATAGCATCTCACGAGATGCGGAAGGTAATCTCGGTTGCTTTGCCCCTCTCTCTTTCACTAGCTCTTTATAACATCTGGGGCATTTTATTTATATTTATTTATTTTTAACACATCAAACACTTAACAATTTTTTTCTATTGTGAAGATTGTAATCTATAATTTTACACTGACTCTGACAAATACGAGCTCAAATATGTATTAAAGCAAATATCCGAACAGATGATCGTCTTTTGACATTCATATCACCGCATTTTTACTTGATGTATTGTTTCCCCCTTAGATGCAGGCCCATAGTCTCTTCTCTTGCACGGAGGTGCAGCCTATAGTGACACACAAAGCAACATGGAGCCTCATAATTGACTTGACCGGGTGAAGCCGCATCTCTTGATCACATCTCAGATTACAAACCGGCACTAAATCTGTTGTGGGTTTGGCCGCCACGACAGCCTGACGCACGGCTGCCAAACAGTCCCGCCGGAACCGCCTATATATATTTATTTATTCATCACCACATGTCCCATTGAGAAGACTTGTATCTGGGCTTCCATCGCGCGCGTCCACTCATCTCCATAAACTCTCCTCGTCGTAATTATCCGTCCAGATGTCCGAAGTGTGCCGCACATTATCTCCGAACGATTGAAACTCCGCAATAATTGAATAACAACTGATTAGAGAGGAGTAGGTTTGTGGAAAATGAGAGTATTTTCACTTCATTTCACATTTGAGTGGGTTTGAATTTGAGCTGAGGTTTAAATATGTGATGAACGAGTGTGAAGAGACGCTGCGGATGATTTCCCCTGAAATCACACCGAAATGTCTTTGCGCTTACTTTCACGATTTGTGCGCTGAAACACTGCGTGACTTCTCAGTTTGTGTTACAACTTTTTGTTGTTGTTTGATATCGGACCTCAAACATAAAAACACGGGGTGAATAAATCTGTTGGTGCTCCGGCGTTGTTTGTCTCATTTTTAATTGCCACCCTGGTGTGTCCTAAATACCCTGCACTGGGATATTGTACTCTTTATCATGTGACCCGTTAGAGAAGGAACAACGCTTAATAATCTATCAACAGATGCGCAGACTGCCACCAAAGACAAAACGTTTAGTGCGCAAACCTAATTAGAATATGCAAATTAAAGTGTGGGTTATATGGGACGTTGGAGAGAGCTCGAGCTGGTAACGGATCAATCAGTGTGCAGTTCTCCTAATAAGAAGCGGAATTGATGAATGAACTGGTAGAGAAATTGGCTAATGTGAGTTTGTGAGTGTTTCTATTCATTTGACCTCTGAAACTCTTTTTTTTGTTGTTGTAGCTTTTGTAAATAGATTAGCCTCCATATTGGCATACGTATTGGAAAATATTTAAATACAGAAAGCTGGTTTATGAAGACTAATTGTACACTGAACTAATAACATTGCTCATCTTTTTAAATTATAACCTGTACTGTGTCATAGATTCATGTTGTGAATGGTATTAAACATTATTTTTTTTATGGCAGGAATTACTCATTTTATTATTGTTATATAACATCGAAATGATACTTCTACCTCCATTTATATTATAGGCTAATATAAAATGTGTTTTATTTAGCAAAGCAGCAGATTTAGTCAAAATAAGTCTGAAATTACTTCTATTCTTTGCTTCTCAGTATTTTTCGTCCATAAAGGTTCCTCGCTACTCCATTTCAGCAGTGACGCCACTGTTTGAATGAGGACAAACGTGCAGCAAATTAAGCTGATTTTGCTCGATTTGAGGGATTGATCTGGCTGATTTACTCCGGCTGTTTGACGAGCCAGTGACTCTGATCAACGACAAATATGAAGAGTTACACTGAAGTAAGACCAGTTCGTTCTTCTTTCGTTGATTTTTATGAAACGAATTCTCACAAGATATGTAAACACTTTCACTCTCTCTTCTGTTAGTCAGGACCAAACTCTCATTTAGCAACAAAAAAAAAAGCCTAAAACTCTTGAGTGTTTACGATTTTAGTCTGCTGACGTCACATTTATGGGATCAAACTTTAGATTGACCTTCTGTAGAAAACAAAATAATTCATCTCTATAAATGTGTTCTGCTGTCAGCAAACCTTTTAATATGTGACAACCACATCCTCAGCAGTGTCTTGGCAAAAAGGCAAATATGACATGTTGTTTTGTCACATTTCATTGTCTGAAATTGTATTATTTACTTTAATGAAGCCTCATAGGGCTCGTGCAAACTTCAGCGTGGGGTTCCCTCCCTCCTTGTGATTGGCTGCCGCCTGTTGCCCGTTGGTTAAAAGGCGCAGCAGAGAGGAGGGCAGAGAGATAAAGGAGCATCACGGTGCTGATTGCATCAGGGACTCTGGCTCTTTTTTTTCGGAGTGAGTGGAAAACAAATAGTGGAATCTCACCGCCATGACGGGGAAAGAGGGAGTTGTGCTCTCAGACACCGAGAATAAACAGAAGTCTGCCTCACAAAACAGCGTGAACCACGGGGGATCCCAGCAGCCGCCTCCAGTCTGGAAGATGGCCCCCACGGTGCACCGGCGCACCGGCTTTGGGATCCAGGAGCTGCTCGGCCTCAACAAGGAGCCGCCGGCGGTTATGCAGAGGCGGCCGCTGGAGGTTCTCCCGCACACTGCGCACGTCCTGGCCGCAAGGTCCCTCGGACACGGGGGTCTCGGGGTCGGTATGGGTTTGCTGGGACCAGAGGGAATACACTCGTTTTACAGCCAGCCTGCTTTTCTGGAGGTGCTTGCAGAGGCGCAAAATGTGCACCTGCAGCCGCTGCACAGAGCGGCGCACATGGACTCTCAGATGGATGCGCAGCACTCCGCCAGCTCCGGTGAGTGTTTAAGATTAGGCCTGTTAACTCTAACTCAATGCAGAGATTGATTCATATCATAGGGTGCTTCTACTGCCTATGCGTGGTTATTGTGAACAAGAGGGAGGGAATGACAGAAAGGTGTTGCACAAAAGATTGCAAGCGCATGAGTGATTTCAAAAGGGGAAAAAAAATCGGATGCATCTTTATAGTTTTATTTTATTTGAAAAATGGGGGAAAGATGGAATAAAATCTAGAGGTATAACTAAAATATTTGTTTCAAAATAACTAGTCCAATAAATACTTTTTTATTATATATTAACTGGAGGGGAAAAGACGCGCTGAAGACTCAATATTCTGAAATAACAATGTTGCGTCAATAAATTTTATTTTTTAAAGATGAGGATACTTTACCATATTTCGTGTAGCTATAACACAATGTTAGGATTGTTGTTATTTGATGTTCCAGTATTTTGAATTGATCACTGCTTTGTTTCCTCACAGAATCTGATGACATGAGTCTTTCCTCCGGAGATCAGAAATTCTCTAAATCCTCAGTGAGTCAGAGCAAGAAACGGAAGAAACGACGACACAGGTGAAGCAACAAAAACGAGATAATCGAACGATGTATGATTTATTTTTTTAGGCGTACATTATATTCGGCTTTGAGTTCGTGAAATCACGTAAGGCTTTCGTTTGGTGTCATACCCCCCCCCCCCCCCACCCCACTAGAAGGAGAAAAACCTCACACACTTGAATTGTATTTAATTATTAAACGTGTGTGATGATTATATTTTATATATATATTAGCCTTAAAGTCATCTGGAATTCCTCGGCTGTCTTTCTAAAAATACATTTTTGCTAGATTTATTCGTTAGAAATGAAAACGAATACGTGTGATGGGGATAGAAAAATCGAACTGTGTATTTATGATTTGTTTTTTTTAATGTCTTTGGTAAACAACGATGAAAGAATGAAAGGCCTACTTGTCTTCCATCGTTTCTGTTTCTGGCTGCGTTGCTACTTCTAAAATTGTTCCATACAATTTGAAATCTGTACTTTTCATTTGACACTATCTTGATTTTTATTTAAAATGTAGTGCAAGAAAAACACAATAAAAAAATTGTATTTCATTTTTAGACTTATTTTAAATGGTACAAAATTGAACAAATGTCACAATATAAATTGTAGAGGGGTTCTTATTTATATGTTCTCTTTTTTTTTGTCTGCAGAACCATTTTCACTTCCTATCAGCTGGAGGAACTGGAGAAAGCTTTTAATGAAGCTCACTACCCAGATGTGTACGCCCGAGAAATGCTCTCCATGAAAACTGAGCTACCAGAGGACAGAATACAGGTGTGTTATGCACTAATGTCTGTGCAGTGTGCAGATATGTATGCTCTGTTTTACATTTCAAATCCCAAAGATGCTTTAATCATCTTAAAGAGGGACAATGAGACAGAAAAATAACTTTTTTACAATAAAACGTGTAAATTCAGTCAAATCATTTTCTATTAAATATTTGACGTTTTTAATAATTTCATCTTAAAGTTAACAAGCCACAAATTCAGGTTACAAAGCAATGAAGAATGCAAAAGGAAATATTCAGCCACAAGTCAGCTGCTCCATCATCCTCACGATGCCTTCTGCTTTCACATTAGCAGCCAATTCACCAGCTCAGTGTAATAATTAGTTAATTGAGGGGAACTTATCACCTCTTTCGCTGCGAGAGAGCGGGCCGCCACCCTGAGATGAAATGATAACTACATAGAAATTAATTGGCACAGGTCAGCGGCTGAGCAGAGGGCTCTGACTGGCTGCTATGAGCATTTTAATTTCCCGTGATATTTGAGCGCCTGTCTCCCATCGATCGGCCCTGCAAATTAACTTATTTTTCAATCAGCCTCTTCGCCCCCGGGGTCACCTCTCCTCAGGAAGCTACACACACACACACACACACACACACACCGCCATGCACACTCACACTGGTGCTGTCAGAAGGCATGATTGCTCATCTGAGGCTCATCTTTTTATGAGATGGAGGTTATCATCAGATCTACCTGAATAGCTTTCCAGGCTCGGCGTTGATCGTTTTTAATTCCAGGCCTGCGTAGCGCACACACACATTTCACTCTCGCACACAGACACTTCTCTTTCTGTCTCACACACACACACACACCATTCCCTATAATATCATCCTGCCTCCTCTGCCATTTTAGGATGATCATTCCTTTCCTGTTTTCCTCATTCATATTCACAAGGTTGCTGAGGCTATTGCGAGGTCTCGCTTGGTGGAAATCAATTCAGGCATTTGAGGAGCCAGAAGGAGAATAATGCACGCGCGCATACACACGCATTCACAACTAAGAAAAGACAAGATATTGTGTAAATTAAGCATTGAAGGGGGAAATTAAATGAAATATTAAACACTGAATTTCAGGACTTGTGTGACAAAGCTATTTTGTACACATTTTGAGTAAATAAAAGACCTATACATGAGTCAAGATTAAAATGAGTCAAGATTAAAAAAAATGGTGTTCTGGTCCGGTCGCAATTAATAATGATTGCCCAGACCATAGAGAATAAAACTGCATGCATTGGTTATACACCGTAAACGTAATCGAACCCTTTTATCTGACCTTTCATCTCTCCAGGTGTGGTTTCAGAACCGCAGGGCCAAGTGGAGGAAAAGGGAGAAGTGTTGGGGTCGCAGCAGCGTGATGGCGGAGTACGGCCTGTATGGAGCCATGGTCCGTCACTCCATCCCACTGCCGGAGTCCATCCTCAAGTCAGCCAAGGAGGGCGTCACTGAGTCCTATGCGCCGTGGTTATTAGGTAAATGGTTATTACATGGCAACAGGGATCATTTTAGATGGCTTTAAAAAAAAAAAAAAATGTTTGTATGGGGGACATTTTAACATGTCACAGAAGGAAAAGCACAGATAATGTAAATTGTGATGAATGAATTGCATTAAGCTGCTTCAGGTCCTGGTATTGTGCATGCTGGGCTCAGTGTCACACTGTTGTGGCTGGGACACTTTAATTATGAGAGAGCCATCGGTAATATAAGTAACACGTGTGCTTCTCCTATGAGTCGCAATATATGCTGTCAAAAATGTCCTTTATTGATCGTGAGTCATAGATATTCCCCCTTTTTGTTTAATATCATTATTGAGGCTCATTTTGTGAAAATCAACCTTGCAAAGTCTTTTTATTTGGCTGAAGCACACATGAGGTGTAGTACTTTAGGACCATCTTCACTGCTGTTGGCCCATTTCTTTTGTGGTAAAATGAGAGCTTGTACTGCAGATCCAAAGAAAACCTGCTATATTAGTTTGTGTCGTATGAAAAGCGGGATTAAGCTGTACTCTGACAGGAAGTGGGAGCTAAACCCGGCTCGTTAGGAGCCAATAAAAGTGTCCGCATGTCGATACAGTGATAATCCTACTTAATCAGGACAGATTAGACCACGTGTCCTCTCTCTCCTCATGTCAATTGATTAGGTTAAATCAATTAGGCGCCTCTAATTGAATAAGAGGTTCTATACCCATTCTCTTTCACACTTTACTTCAATGTCAAACACCTCCAGTACATACACAATTTCCTGATTGTGAGGTAAAATAGGTGCAATTTATCGGTGGGATTTTTCTAAACCTAAATGCACCAATACCTCAAACTATAACTGTTGCATTATCTAACCCTCCTATGCAAACTAACTGAAATATATTCATGTCCGTTCCCCCCCCAGGCATGCACAAGAAGTCGGTTGAAACCACACACACCTCTCCTGGAAAACCCTGCAGCCTGACGCCACCACCACCAACAACAACACAGGAGAAACCAGCGGACAAAGTGATGGAGGAAGAGATGGAGAAACGAATTAAAGACACTGCCAACGCATCAATTTCCAAGGAGGAATTGAGGGAGAACAGTATTGCTGCGCTGCGAGCGAAGGCACAGGAGCACAGTGCTAAGGTGCTCGGGAATGTGTCCGACAGAACAAACGGCCACGTGACTCATAAAGAGGAAGCTGAGGACGATGTGTCGGAGCAGGAAACACCAGAGGTGTTGAAGTGTGACTGAAAAAAGAGCTGCAGGATACAGACTGATGGGTGGGGGAAGAAATACCTGCAGAGTGGAGTCTGCAAACATTTCAGAGAAGTTATGGAGACGCCCATAAACTTAAGACTGAACTTCAAACCTGCAGATCAAATATTACAGAGATAAATAAATGTCAAATTATTAGAGATTACTTATTAGGTAACGAATTTGAAAAAAAGGTACTTTGGAGGGTTGAGATTATTTCTTTCTCACTGCTCTTAGAAATATCTAAATATAACAAACTCCAACCAAACTACCCAACCTTATCATGTCTGTTTCTGTAGGAGGCTGGAGCGCAGAAATGCTTCTCTAGCATTTACTGCAGATGTTCTAATAACGAGCAGCGTTAAATATATGTCTATTTATTTTCTTTAAAATTGTTACACTTGCAGTTCTGTGACCATGGCAGCTAATTTTATGCGACAGTTGAGGGTAAAGATGTTTTTTGAGGCAAGTCACCTGTTTTTTTTTCCGTTTTTTTTTAAAGATGCATCTAAAGCAAAACCTGCACCAGAGGCATTAATGATGACTGTGACCTCTGACCTCCCTGTGATTTCAGTCGGGTGACTGAAAAGCACACAGCTGGATTACGAAACAAGATTAAATCCTTTGGTTACTTTTTATCTGTTGCAACGTTTGTGATGTACATACTGAAAATATTGTCCAATAGTTAACACTGTCCAGTTAACATTCATTATCTGTGTCTGTCTCTGTATGAATGTAACTGTAGTCTAATTAAAAGTTACTGATATTTAAAGTCACTGTTTTAATGTTTGAGCTTCACTGTGCAGAATGCGTTTGACACTAGAAAACAGTTTTGTCTGTGCAGCTGTAAATCTCAGTTCATGACTTGTCATCACAACTACCAACGAATCCTGTGTCCAGTAGTTAAAACTTTTGAAATGCAAAATATATTTTATATTCAACTTGTAAGCCTGGTTGTCAAAACTGTTGCCAACAATCGTCCACGTGAACCGAAACTGAAAGAAAATCCAGCTGTGGACTGTTATAGGCATACTTTCTAAGAATAGTCGTCACATGAGTTTTGTACCGCCCTTTAATGCGTCACTCCTTCAGCGCTTCTTCTCCGGGGTTTTCCAGAGCAGAGTAACTTCCGAAAGTGCATAAAAACTCTATTGTCAGAAAGTCGAACAGCAGGAAGCGACGGTGTACAGAACACGTTCACGGTCATTATGTGGCTGCCTTGCGGATGCACTTCGAAGTACATTGTTACTTCCTTTTGTCGACAGGTCTCCAAATATTATATCCATATTTTGGGTCGCTGGAGATGCAACGTTGCGGCGTTTATGCCGGAGGCTGCGGGGTTCGAAGGCGTGTCGGACCGCTCGGCGTTGCAGGAGTTCTCAGTCAACAACAGTGAGAGCTTCTGGGCCGCTGCGGCGCGCGAGAGACTCAGCTGGAGCCGTCCTTTCCACACAGTCCAGGACTGTGACCTGAGCCGGGGGAGAATCAAGTGGTTTGAAGGAGGACAGCTGAATGTGTCCGGTGAGAGTATCTTCACGTTTCATTACAATACGGCCAGTAAATACCAGTTGAATAAATGGATTTGGTCGATATAATAAAGTGATTTTGCGGTCGAGTCATAATCTGAGGCAGTTTCCGTGCAGCTTTCTCAGAATCGCACACAGAGACAGCGAAGGCATCATTATGCAAACCAGTCTCTCTCCGCATATACTACATATTCAAAGTGACTTGAACGCAACACGTTAACGTGGCAGATAATATGAAGTTTTCTGTGTGTATTTGGCTAATTTATTGGTACATGCAGTGAACTGCCTGGACCGCCACGTACACACCTGTCCAGAGAAGGTGGCCCTGATCTGGGAGAGGGATGAGCCGGGGTCAGAGGTCAAGTTCACCTACAGGTCAGCAGGTTGGATTCGATGTGTGTGTTGTTGTTCCTCCTCTCGCCTCGCAGTGTAGCTCATTGATACCTCTTTTACAGGCAGCTGCTGGAGATGACATGCCGCCTAGGTAACCTGTTAAGGCGGCGCGGCGTGAAGAGAGGCGACTGTGTCACCATCTACATGCCTACCTGCCCTCTGGCTGTGGCGTCCATGTTGGCCTGCGCCCGCATCGGTGCAGCACACAACGTGGTGTTTGTAGGGTTCAGTGCTGAAGCCCTTGCAGAGCGAATACGAGACGGTGAGACAGTTTGACTGGCCTGCGGATGCTGAACTAATATCTTATGTTATCGATCAAAGGACTATGTGTAATGTGAGAACGGTCGCATGTAGCGAAGAATCCTCAGAGGACGATCGCACGATTCTGCAGTTCCCTTCAGCTTCACTGAGCATTTTGGTGCTTTTTGTTTTAGTTTTAAGGGCTGCAACTGTCTTCCTGTTAACCTTGCTTCTAGCAGCAGATATGTTCAGTGAAAAAGCAAGAACATCATGTGTAAGACCTTTGTTTGTGATGTGACCCACCACAATAATGTTGAATTGACATACAGAGTTTGTTAAATTGATAACCATTCAAGTCAGCAGTCTGATTTTCCTGTGCATCACATCTTCAGCCCAGTCCAGCACCGTCATCACGGTGAACCAGGGCGTCAGAGGCGGTAAAGTCACCGAGCTGAAGACGACGGTGGATGCGGCGATTCACAGCTGCCCGGCAGTAAAGCAGGTGTTTGTTGCCATGAGAACAGAGAATCCGGTCGCCATGACAGCCAGGGACGTCGCCATGGAGGAGGTGAGAGATCAGACCGATCGGATCTTGATTAAGACGTTGATGCCGACACCAGAGGACTACGACTGATCCGTGTCACCTCCCTGCATAAATACAGATTAAAGATTGAATAAAGTTGGCTTAAAAATTAATAATCTAAATTGTTGTCGGTGAAAATTGATTCACTGGACTAACTGGATCTGAATCAACTGATCTTTTAAGAGGAAAAATGGGATGATGTTGCCCTGTCAGCTTGATGTTTCAGCACTAATCTTAACGCCTTCATGAGGGTAAAAATGTTCTCTTCCAGCATCTTAAAAAGTTAGGCTGTGTTGCAACCATGTTACACAAAAACCCTTTAAAGTCATTCTGTCGTGCAGGAGATGCTAAAGGAGGATTCGGTGTGTGAGCCAGCTGCCATGGACAGTGAGGACGTCTTGTTCCTGCTTTATACATCCGGCAGCACAGGGAAACCCAAAGGACTCGTCCACACTCAGGCTGGATACCTGCTGTATGCTGCACTCACACACAGGGTAACATCAACCACGACCTGCATCTGCACGCATGTAAAGCGACTCATTTTCTTATCATCGTCCATTTTTAGAGGAAATCTCAGCCTGATTCGTTTTAGCATGATGAATTTATGTAACGTTTTTATTTCTGTTTTAAATGAAGATATATCAAATACACTTGCAAACAGTACGAATACAAACACACAGAAAGAGACTCCTTCCATTTCAGTTAGATAAAATGAAAATATCTTCTATTTTTTTATCCAATCTTCCCTCTCGTCACCAGTATGTCTTCGGCTACCATGATGGAGACGTGTTCGGCTGTGTGGCAGATATTGGCTGGATAACGGGACACAGTTACAGTGTCTACGGCCCTCTAGCCAACGGGGGAACCACTGTCCTTTTTGAGAGCACTCCCATTTACCCCGACCCAGGTATGAACGTCAGCAAACGTTAGGAATGTATCAGACTGGTTCTCCAATCCATAGAAAGAAGAAAACCCTTCTTACATTACAAAGATTCTCTGATTCTAATTGTTGTACGTGTATGTGCACAGTAAAACCTTCCAAACTCTGTTCGCTCTAATGGTATCACAATGGCATTTTTATGATTGTTAGTATAAAATGTTATGCGTCTGTGTGAAGTGCGTGGGCAGACATCCGCTAAGTATTCCTGTCCTTTGCCAAGAGCTCTGCATTCTCGTGTCTTTGTATATGAACAACTGTTTACAATTGAAGTTGAACTTCTATAATTAGGACTTCTCTATACACAGTCGTCAGCACACACACCTTGTTGTAGTCGAGGTGAAACACGCCACGAGTGAAAGTCTTACTTCTCAGGCTGATGCTCTCATTCCTGGTTCAGATATTTAGTTTCCTACAACACGTTGTGGAATATCTCTTTTGTCCGTGCTGATTTCGACATGTCATGTTGTTCACAGGAAGGTACTGGGAGATGGTGCAGAGACTTCAGATAAACCAGTTTTACGGGGCTCCCACAGCGATCCGCCTGCTGCTCAAGTACGGAGACCAGTGGGTTCACAAATACGACCGCTCCACCCTCAAAACTCTGGGCTCTGGTAGGCCAAACATGATGCTTTATAAATACTATTGTGGGCACAAGAGATCACAAGATAAAGGAAAATAGTTTCTTTGTAAACATCTACAGCATTTCAGGTTTGACCTACCATGCTTACCACAGCTGTGCATGGACACAGCTTTAATGTTCAATGGATAGCAGCATATAGTATGACCAATTTAAGGATGTGATGTCAATAGAAATCACAGCTGTAGTCCCACGTTTTAGTGACAGTAAAGTTTGTTTAGCATATAATCTCCCTTTTTACTCTAATATGTTCTTCTAACTGTGTTTTTTGTTTCCCTTTTCCCTCCTTTTGCTATTAACGGCACATTTGGGTTACATCATGAAAGTATATTGAAAGTCAACCCTGTCTGCTGGCAACATGCCATAGCAAGGCACAGCATGAGTTGTATGCTAACACACACACACAGAGACACATACATACATATACATACACACACCCGTTCCCTTACATCATGAAGCATGATGGGTTAAAACACAAAGCTTAACAAAGAATATAAATCCTCACCCACACCTTGTGTGCAAAGTATAGAAAGAAAAATTATTTATGACTTCATCATCTGACTGAAGTTGTCCTTTGCCGTCTGCAGTGGGTGAGCCCATCAACACTGACGCGTGGGAGTGGTACCACAGAGTCGTTGGGGGTGGCCGCTGCCCTGTGGTAGACACCTGGTGGCAAACAGGTAAGTGGGAATACACGGTGTGGCATTTATTAGCTGTTGCTTGGTAACGCTGACACATTGAAACCACATTAGCCAGGTTTCCATCTGAAGTCACTGCAAATTTTCACAGAATTTTGAGAAAAATGAAATGCAAATGAATGCTTGTTTCCTTCCACTACAGTTATGGGAGATTTAGGAGTTTGTTCATCATGATAAGCAGAACCATGATACCATATCATAGTTCACAAGAAGTGGATGTGGTCACCGTGACGTCACCCGTTGGTTTGTGAACTGCTGTTGACGTCTTGGTATTTAGCTGTCACCATCTTGTTTTTTTGCAACCAGAAGGAAAACGAGAGGGCGTAGCAAAGTACAACTGAACTTTGAATAAGGCTTTGCGAAAACACGGACAACTCCCATAACAAGCAACGTCTTGGTTTGCAAACTGTCAATCACAAAGTAGCCATGCCCTAAAGCATACCCCGCTTAATCGTCTATTTTACTCAAAATGGGACCACAATTCACTAAATAAAGGCAAGAAATCAAGTGAGAATCAGTTGTTTTTTTCCGTAAATAAATGCATTTACAGTAAAAAGAGGTGGATGGAAAGGCATCTTTGTCTTCCTTATTTAACAGTCGCTGTAGCCTCGGAAGAATTAGTCAATTTATTGATCAAAAAATTAACAAGAAATGTATTCATGATCGTTTTTATAATCGGCTGGGTCATTTGTCAAAGTACAAATCCCATGAACCAGAACATTGTGAGTGATTGAACTTGGTTTAGTCTCGTGCTGTGAGTCTCACTGCTCTTCACTGCTTGTTAGGGCAGTGAAGTTCATTCACTCCTTCCTGAGCACAGCCACGTCTGCAGACACTAAAACCCTTAAAGGGGAAGAACAGTTTGCTCCATCTCTCCAACAATAACAGTGTTACATAACAAGCCTGCAGTCGTGTGTAACTATACATACACAATGTTACAGTAGGTGTGTGCGTGCACACAAAATGAGGGAAGGTTTTTCATTCACTCTGGATTCCTGCAATCAAACCAGATGTTTTCTTCCCAGAGTAGAACATCTGGTTTTGGTTGCAGAGGCATGAACTAAATCACAAGTTTAATTCCATTTTGACTGCATTTGACTTTTTACACAAGAGTGAAATAGAAACAATACTATACTGTGCTTTTATACATTACAGTGACAGTATAATTACAGTAATTGCCCTTGGTGTGACACATCAACCTTCATCTATAGATTACCTCTGATGTCACCAAAGAATAATTACTGTTCCCTTACTAAAGTAGCTTATGATGGTATATCATGACATGTTTGAAATCAGATGGTTTTGTGAATAGAATACATTTTACAGATGAACACAAGACCTGACTGCGTTTTATCCGCAGTCCCCTCAAATTAGATTAAGCAACGACCAAATGAGGTAAAGTTGCATTAATTACCATACAAATGGCAAAAACCTATAATTAAACATCAGAGCATCATGAGTTTGAGAATTACAGACAGATATGACCCAAATACCCTACTTCAGCAAAAAGGATTATATTATGTTATTTTCCAGGACCAGTGTTTCCAATTAGGACTAAGTGGCATTATTCATGAATGCCATTTGGTTGATCTGGGAGAAAGTAGCCTGTTTAGAGAGAAAATTAGATTTTGATCCGCTGTTGGCATACGGCCTCCGTGTTGGATCATACAGGACTAGATATGAGAGTCTGCAAGAGGACAGGCGGTGAACGAAGCTTTGTAGCATCTAACGGCAATAAAGTAGAAAATATTTTAATATTGGGGCTCTCACAGTTTGGATGACTGAGTGTAATTTAGGTAGCCAGCATATGTGTGAGGGTCACATAAAACAATATTCAATCTCACTTCCACATAAAACTGCTGAGTTGTCCACAGAACTCTAACTTTAGCAACATCACGAGCAATAATCCCTGCGAAACTTGCAAGGTGCTTCGTGACTATATACCGTAACTAGTAACTGTCTACAAGTTGTAATTCCTAACCTATTTAAACACAAAGGGATGATTAAAAAAAGTCATATTGTAGTATGCCCAAAAGATTTCATCAAAAGTTCAAAGTATAGCATGTCGGAAACAGTCATAATATTGTATGTCGAAAAAAGCGATACTAAATGTTAGTCTCACAGTGGCAGTTGATTTGAACAGGATGCCGGTTGCTAATGCTATTGTGGGATCATCTGTCGTGTCCTACTTAACAACGGGGCCCCTCTGCCGTGTCCAGCACCGTTGCCACCAACACCACCAGGCGGATTGCCAGGGTCCCTGAGGTCCAGGAAAACCTACTTTAATTTACTCCGTGTGGCTGATAATTCCACAATCGACATCTTTCAGCGTATCAAGGGCATCTAGGTTTACAGACTGTTAGTTAACCGTCGTTTACCGTCTGCTCCTGTCCCTTTATTTTACTCTTCATCCCCCGTTCTGTTTTTAGCGCTGCTCCAGTGCTTTTAAAAAAAACCCCATTGCTTTACAGTTGTGTATTTGCTTAAATTACTCTCAATCTGTATTCCTGATGTATAAATTATTGTGACCATGTACATCTTTAGGAGACACCAACGGGTTCAGGGCTGAGTACCACAGTGAAGGACAGTTAGAAAGAAAACCTGACAAACACATTGTCTGTTTTGGTCTTTTAATGGGATTTATGGACAGTCAACAGTTTTCTTTAGATAAAATAGCAGCTTTACAATTTGTTTTGCTCTGTGTTCACAGAGACAGGCGGCATCTGCATCAGCCCAAGGCCGTCAGAACCAGACGCAGAGATTGTCCCAGGAATGGCTATGAGACCTTTCTTTGGCATTAAGCCCGTGCTCATGGACACGGAGGTGTGTGTGTGTGTGTGTGTGTGTGTGTGTGTCGTCCCTGAAAATATTGGAGTCTGGGAATGGCCTGGAGGGAGGGTCAGATTAGGATTATAAAATATTCACCAGCTGTGTCACTTTTGATACCCACCCTGCTCCCACCCATCACTCCCTATTAAAAATCTGTCGTACTACTTTGTGGCTGTTGCAGATTTTGCACAGATTGCGCAGACAGTTGGAGTGGTGGCTCATCTCTCTTCCTCTTGTCTAGTTGTTGCATCAATTACCTCTCACTGATCATACGATGCTTAAAATGACATGCGCTGTGTGACACTTTTTAGCACAATTATGTTAAGATATTGTTTGTGCTCCAACCAAAATCCTTTTTTTGCATTCATGACATTGATTCGTTACTTTTAATTCATAATTAGTTTGTTGTCCTTGTTTCTTGCGTTAACATTACCACTATTCTTAATATTTATTTCAGGGAAATGTGCTGACTTCCAACCACACATCTGGAGCTCTGTGCATAGCTCAGCCCTGGCCTGGCATGGCCCGAACCATTCACAACAACCACCAGAGATTCATTGAGACCTACTGTCAGCCTCATCCTGGTACAGTAAGACGTGTTCGGGATAAACAACCGTCTCCTTGTATGCCGTTTCCTAAGACACAAACTCAAGTCTTTACATCTCTCTCTGTGCCAATAGGTTACTTCTTTACTGGTGATGGCGCCTATCGCTCTCAGGAGGGTTATTACCAGATCACAGGCCGCCTCGATGACGTCATCAACGTGAGCGGTCACAGGATTGGGACGGCGGAGATAGAGGATGTCATGGTAAGGCCGATCAATAACGAACATTAATTTACCAGTATGCTATGGAAGCATTGACCTCTCACCTTTGCTCAAACTTACAACAGTTCAAATGGAAATTGTACTGTTTGGTGGCGCTATGCGAGAAGTATTTATCAAGATATTTAAAAATTTCTGTAACAGACTCAATGCTCTGCAGTGGCTGAGTCTGCTGTCATAGGGTACTCGCACAACATCAAAGGACAAGGTGAGCAAGAAGTCAGTCAAAAAAACCCATGTTAAACAGGAATGTCTATTCTAGTAAAGGCTTCTCTTTGTTGTCAGGGGTTTATGCCTTTGTGGTGCTAAAACAGGATGTGGACCAGGGGGCGGACCTGCGTCAGCAGCTACACGACATGGTATCTAAAAAGATCGCCAAGTACGCCTGTCCAGACTTCATCCAGGTAATTCTGTCCCACCGTCTTTAAATTCACATTCGATACCAACTTCTACTTAAGTCACGTCGTTCTCGCAGTTCGCCCAGCGGCTGCCGAAGACACGCTCGGGTAAGATAATGCGCCGAGTGCTGCGGAAAGTGGTGGAGCGGGACCTGGACGGGGTGGGGGACCTCAGCACGCTGGATGACCCGGCATCAGTTCAAGAGATCATCCAGGGTCACCGTGAGCTCTGTAGTAAACAGCCACAATGATGCACCGTCTGAAAACTGAAGTGATGCTTGCACATTACTCACTATTTCACTTCGCCAGACATGTGCAATTGTATCAAAAACAATTTATAATCCTCAGATGTACTCTCTCCAGTGGTGATTGTAAACATAATACAACAAACAAAAGTGTCCTTTTCTTTCCTGATTTGTTGTCATAAGTGAATCTACTCTGATAATGAATGAATGATAATGATAATCAGTCTTTGGGTCCAAACCATTTGTTTGGCTCGGCCTCAATGTTGCATGAGTACAGGTCTCCACTGCAGTAAACTGGGTTTTTTAAGCACCTTGTTGACGAGCACTTGAGTGTTAGTTACTAACTGAGGAATTCGGGAGTGTTGCGTGTCCAGGATTTCAAAGCGATGAGCCTGCAGTCACGGTGCTGCTTCTCTGGGGCTCTTGCTGCCTCCTTTTAACTTGGTTAGCTCCCACAGGCCTTCTCCACACAGTTTCAACTGAACATCATGGTACTGCGACACACAGAAAACACTCCTTTTAGTTTCATGCTGGACGTGATCAAACAGGTGTTTTTCGGTCTACAGTACCTTCTCCAGGCTGCTGCGGTGTCCCAGACTGACCAGAGTCATGCCGAGCTGCTTACAGGTCCGGTACAGATGTGCCTCGGCCTCCTCCGTCAGAGCACTGGTGGCCTCGTCCAACACTGTTAATAAAAGGTTGTTGACAAAAACTCAAGTGTGGTTCACCTCTAATACAGAGGACAACATGAAAATTTGCAAATGATAAATATGAAATGTGGGCGCTAAATCAAAAGAGGCGAGCTCGCCTGAAACCGCCGTGTCAGAATCCCAAACAGTCTCACATCCTCAGACGCGTTCATGAACACATTACAGAAATCCAGAACAACACACCTGCATATTTGGGCTGCAGGTAGAAGAGACGAGCAAAGCCGAGACGCTGCATTTCCCCTGGAGACAGAACATCATACCTGCAGAGAAAAAGAAAATAGTTCAGATTCTGCATCATTTTGTGGCACATTTGAATTAATAAACATTTAATGTTTTTACCAGTTCCAGTCCACCCGTTCATCCAGGCCGCCCGTCCGCTCCAGGAGACCGGACTGGATAGAAGTTTGATTTAGGATCGGTGTTTGTTCAAAGTAGTGGTGAAATGTTGAAAGGAATATCCTGTGGGATGAAGGGACTCACCACTCCAGCTAGTTCCAGGAATTGTATAATTCTGTCATCGTCCACTGGCCCTGACAAAAAAGGAAACTCGCATAAATATCACTGATTCAGATGACCAATTATATCAGTTATTCCCAGAGGAAGCATCGACACAAAGTTATGAGTGAAAACCAAATATAAATCTGTACGTTTGTAGTTATTTTTTTTTTGCCAGAACAACAAACTACATTAAATTAATTAACATATATAGCCTTCCAATGTTGCACTGTTTAACAGGTTAATATAGAGTTCGAGCAGAGTGAAATCGGATACCTGATGCAGGGTAAATGTCCTTCAATGGGTAGATCACCTTCGGGGAAGAGAGTTCCATTTAAGTTACTTGATTTCAGCACTTTGGTTAAATTACCTACACATTAAATACAAGTTACAGGCTTTATAGAGAAACGACATGAACAAACAAGACGGCTACCTGTTCACGCAGTGTGCCGTCAGTCAGGTAAGGTTTCTGTGGCAGGAAGAGGGTTCCTCTGGGCCCGAAACATGTGGTCATGTGGACAAAACCTGAGGAGACGGGCGACAGTTATCGTATTTTCATTGTAAAAAATTGAATGAAACAAAAACGGGCTACAGTCTTACTCCATTTCATTTGTGTCATTATAAGCTGAACTGGTCAGGAGCCGCGACACCTTTTCTTTCACTCAGTCGACGGCTTCTCTCTCACCGCTTTGTGCCTCCCAGAGTCGGTTGAGGACCCTCAGTAGTGACGTCTTGCCGGTGCCCGTGTTCCCCACCACCAGTAGATGTGTTCCCTCGCTGATTTTCAGACTCAGATCCTCCACCAGCAGCTTGTCTGAGTACGGAGATTTGTATGAAAGATTGTCCAGGATGAAGGCAGTGTCTGCAGGGCCCGCATGGACGTTGAAGTCACTGTATGGAGAAATCAAAAAAGCTTTGTTTACGAGAACTTCATTTCAATTTTTGCCGTCTTGTTGTGACTTTTCGTGCAGCAGAGATCGAAGTGAAAGCGCTCACACAAACCTGTCAAAGTCGTAGTTGTCCCCTGATGCCGGGTCGTAGTCACACTGCTTCCGTAGGATGTCATCCATCACCTCCCTCAGCTCCCCAATCCTGACCACAACACACACACACACACACACACTTCAGTGATAGAAAGGTGGCTGGCATGCACGTATGCTGCTGGCATCATCCGTCTTCCAGGAAGTGAATTTAGGTATGCAGTGTGATACCTGTGGGTGTATCCAGCCACATCTGACAGAGTGGTTGACAGGTCTATTAGCTGTGTGAAGCCATTTATCAAGTAGATGCACACAAAGGCGTTCTGAATATGAACAAAGAACGGGAGAAGCAGAGCAGAGAGTAAATAGGAGACACGGAACAAAAGGCAGCAACAATGAGGCTCATTGGACGACAGCATGAAGAGGATTTAGAAGTTGGATCTCCAACAAGAGGGATTTAAGCTCAGCGTGAACGTTTAATCACAAGAGAAAGCTTCTGCTGCCACCTAGTGGTTACATTAGCAACACATTCACATGCAGCCAGTCTGTTAAACATGTTACAACCTCAGCTATCGCTGAACTAAACCCTGTGAAGAAAACGTAACAGGAGGACATATACACATTCATATTTCATGATTTATTATATTTACTCGGAACTTGACTTATTTTCAAGTTGTTTGAACGAGTGAACTCTTTCACTCGGGTCTTCCTTTCATTGATATGATGTGCTTATGTCTTGTTGATGACAAATAAAGACTGATTGAAACTGGGATAGGGAGCAACTTCTACAGACTGTATGAAAATAAAGATTGTTTTTTTACCTCTCTGGCTACATTATGAAGGCTTCTTGTTTTTCTTAAGAAAGTGGCGGGGACGGGATGTTTACCTTACTGATGAGTGCACTGAGCTCCCCAGGAGTGAGGCCATCATAGATGCCGGTGAAGATCGGAATGGCGATTATAATGTAGCTGAGGTAACCTCCAAGGTAGTCAAACGTGTTTACGCCGACTGAGAGAGGAGAGGTCAGAGGTTAACCGGTCTAATCAACGCAATGGATGAGAGATACGAGCCTGTGAGTGAGTGGGATGTTCTTACTGTAAAGCCAAAGCTCTTTGTTTATTAGACTCTTCTGAGTTCGTAACAGAGTCTGCAGTCTGCGGTCGGTCCTCATGTGCTCCACTTTACCGGCTCTAAAAAACAGACATTTGGTGAGTCAGAGGGATCCTGATTAATCACAGTATCGTACGCCATACTTTCTATGCAAGCTATTTGGTTATGATTGCAAATACTTTGCGGAAACGCCTTTATTTCCATTTCAGCAATGTATGCAGGCATGATTCACGCACAAGACACCGTAAAATAAATGAGAAACGGTCGACCGTAGTGTATAAATCATGCGTTTGTGCCTCACCTGTAAAAAGCTGCAGACTCTGCATTGACACGGATCTGCATGTGCTTGAATCTGGACATACAAAAACAGATCTCTGGTAAAAATGACTTTTTACTTTCAAGTAACACAACTTACGATTCAACACAATTATCATTCAACTGTTCCCCGGCAACACAAAATCAAATAGTTTGAACTCGTGGATTAATAGCCGACACATATCCTGTTATTTCCTAAGAGGCGAAAGGCACTGGGTCAGTCTACCGAGACTTCCGCTTAACAAAAGGACTCATTTCCTTGACAGTAAACACCGACAGGATTTGCGTCAAATAAAGCTGTCAGACTACCCCACCACCCCGCTGAAGTTCAGAAGAAACACCTTTAAGTCGGTGCTGCTCTGCTCGTCCGTCAGCACACAGTCTACTTGACACAGACACTCGTGTGTGTTTGTGACTTACAGACCAAACTCACCTGAAGTCCCCCTCCAGTTTCTCTTGCTCAAACAGAGTCGACACAATCGGCCCCATGAGGATTTTATTGGCAATGGTCCCGATCACAAAGTAGCCAAAGATACTCACAGGACCAATCCAGCCGGTGCTACGAAGCAAAGCAACTTTATTTATTCAACACAACGGCAATTCAAAAGCTACTGAAGCAACGTGACGAACACAATGAGAAGAAAAATACATTTGAGACTTTATAAAGTTGAATAAAATAGAAAAAGACCCAAAGCATACAAAAGATAATCCTCAAGGAGATTAAAGTCATTTTGTTGCAGTGCAAAAATAGAGTCTCACATTTAACAAAAAGCTCAATAAATGTAGCATTGCTGGATCAGACTCATAGCAACAGGTAGACTTTCTCGTCGCTTAACAAACAGCACATGGGACGGCTACAAATGATGTATTAAATGTGTTTGAGAGTGTGAAATAGTACAGTTGCCTCGGTACAAACTTACCTGTAGAAGCAGTGGTAGCTGTAGTAAGCCAGCGTGAACGGTGATACGATCAAACGACTGGCCATGGTGCTCATCTGCTTACACAACCTCTCTGCATCCTGACTGATTCGCTGGTCTCTGCAAGTTACACAGAACGACACACAGGGGAAAAACTAATGACACGACTCCTCCTCGTGACAATGTTTAATATTCTAATGTTAAATAAAAACCACTGAAGCTTACGGATTGTCTATTTCCTCTCGGAGAACATTGAGGGTGTAATAGACTCGGCCCTGGAAGTAGGACGTATGGAGGCTCTCAGTTAGCGTCCTCCTCCAGCTAACGTACATCTGATTGCAAATGTACTGGTCGATACTTTTCAACTGGGAGAGGGAGAGGGGAACACAGGGACAGAGAGAAATTATCTATTAGAGTAAAGCAACACAGAGACAACAAACTGCAACTATATGATGATCTCTGCGAGGCTAACTAGAGTAAACGTCATACGATTCCTCAGATTTCAGAAGAGGCCTCAATTAAACACCAATGTGGTGAAATAAACTGTACGTCCAATATCAGTTTCATAAGTTATGCGTTTGCAATTTCTCTGGTTCAAAATCAAAGTGTCACATGTGTGAAGGCTGTAACATGAACATGTCAGGCTGTCCTGAACTTGTGAAGTTGACATCGTCTATTATTAGAGCAATTCAAAATCAAAAGCCATGTAATAAAATATAGGAAACTATGTACCCAACTGTTTCCTTCGTTTAGTTTCAGCAATAAATATCCAGGCACATAATGTGCAATATTGGACATCAGAATGAACGTACAGAATGAACATCATAACAGAGTTACAACTCAGTCAATGCATATAACATAAATGATTCATACAATGAGAATAGTCAGTGGAATAATGGATGGAAAAATGACGACTACTACTACTAATAACAGCAGCAGTGGATAGAGTAGAATAATAATGATAATATCAATGGCTCAACACTGTGTAACATTGAATTATTGGAGAAAACTTTATTTTGCTTGCATGCCTCCACGACGAACAAAGTTTGAATCCAAACTTTAATCTAAGCAAATGGGGGGGGGGGGGGGGGGCGCGTTTAACCACAGCCAAACTACACCAAAACATCCGTTTACAAAGTCTCACACAACTCGTGCAGCATAATTGAGGTCTCAATCATCCTGTCGCATGCTAAATATTTGCCAAACACATGCATCCTGCTATTTAAAACACTTCCACATAAACACTCTCCTGCAGGCACGCTACTTGTCCGCGTGCATGCGTTTGGGAAGTACCCAAATGTGTGAGGACATGAGAGATCTTTTGTTGGTACATTTGGGCTTCTTTCATCAGTAGTGCTCCCTTCAACCTACTGTGGAGTTGAGCAAGATGAGCACAATCGCTGTGCCCACCAGACTCCGGAAGCCCGAGAAGTCCATGTCTGCCAGCACGCTGTAGAAGTGGCTGGGGAGGACACCCACCTGGTAAATGATTAGCTGCTCTGGTTACAGAAGAAGAAGGAAAAAAGATGTGTTTGCACATTGTTGGGACAACCTTTGAGCTACGACATAGTATGTAGTCTAGTGTTATCTGAGGAATAGTTTTAGAATGCCACAAATGGGGTTGTATGTGGGAAAAAAGGCATTGAATGCATCTCATGATGAGGATTCATGCAAAACAATGTGACAGTTTATATAAACGTGTATGAACAGCAGTTACCTGTCAGAGTGACCGCAAGCAGCGTCCCAAACATCAGAGCACTCTGACTGGTCCATGACGGGAACAGGACCTTCTGGATGCTGCAGAACCTCTGCACAAACGTCCAGTCTAACTTAGGTCTACGCACAGCAACAGATGTACATACACGTGTGTTAGAAAACGGAAGCATTTGAATCTCATTGACTTGCATCGTGCTGTGTGGTCACATGATGCACTGAGAGATATTTGTTTGGATAAAGTTCTTGCATTTGAATCAGGAATGAACAACACCTTGCATGCGTAGCTTCGGTCTTACCTTTTTGTCCCTCTGCCATTTGACTTTTCCAAACGAGGCATCTGCACTCTGGCAGGTCCGCGTGAGCTAATAACGAACAAACTCTCGCAAAACAGCCAACATTACCGTCTTTATTACGTGTCACTGCTGCACTAATTAGTCTCAATGTTGTCTTAACTTTAGCATCGTCTATCCGACCATTACCTCGCTACGTCAGCGGGCAGTGAAGTTGGGTTAATTGTTTGGTAGGTGAAAGTAAAAGTCCGGATTTCCGGTGAAATGTACTCTGGGGTTTTCAAAATAAAAGGTTGAAAATCCGTTTTTACGAGCTTTCAAAACCATTAGTGACGTACAGTGGATACATGCCTGAAAAGCTGCAGAATTGTTCAATTCAACGTGGCTGTATTGGCATAAAAGTAAAAAAACAACAAAAACAAGGTTGCCAAAGCATCAAAATAAAAGAACACAATCATACTAATATAATTTATATTAACACACATTACTATCGCTCTTAATTAAGACACAGGAATTACTTTTGCCGAATATCAAGGAATCTTAGCACACAATAAAAATACGTGTAGTCTGTTTCTGTGTCCTGTGGCTATTATTTCTAAGGTAATAGGAGCCACATCTGGCCAACCAGTGTTAAATACCAAAAAGACAATAAAATGCTGTTAATGTTTATGGTACCGGGGTACAGAGAGCTTGGAGATGCTTGAAAAATGTCAAAATATAAAATGTTTTCATGATGGAAAAACATTATCATTCATACTCGGTTACATTTTTGTACGCACTTAAAATACTTACGTAAACAGCTTAAGTACGTCATTAGCAGCTAAGTACATAATGTTGAAAGATTGCACGGTGAAGTCAGGCCATGTGCTTACCTCGTTGTAAGTTCAATGTATGGAGCACAGAGAAGACCACTGATTGGGCAGGATGTATGCTCGGGTTACAAACCAGAGAGACCAAAAACCTCATCTATGTTGGTCAAAGGTTAAGCATGAACCCAGTGTGCTATTTTGGTGCAGGGAGTGAAACACATGACTACACTGCCTGCCTTCCCTCACTAGTGACAAAACAAAAATGCAGTTTTCCTGGATTTGTGCAGCACCTCACACACAACTGCAAATTATATACCAATCATTCATTCACTTCTGAAAATAAAGTAATTGCAAAATATGCATTCAAAATGGGGGGGTTTTTTTGGAAGATTTTATTCTCCTTGTTTACATATTTTTTCAAAAGGATACAATCCTTGCATAACAGAAAACAGATGTGGGAATGGATGGTAATACTAGACTTCTACATATTGAGTACTTAGTATAAATGCTCAGGCAATACAATTCTGACATAAATATTATTTAGCAAATCATTATTTGGACAACACAACAGCAAACAAGCAATTGAAACATTCAGACAAGTGCTCGGGTCAGTGTTCGTATAGACTGTAGTTTAAGGAAAGCCGGCTGAAGAGATGCCGAAATATGATTCTCGAAATCAAGACAGAAGAATATAGATTTAGATTTATAGCAACAATTCAGCTCAAGTTAGGTAAGATGACAAAATACTTCATCAAAAATATGATATATTAATTTTGAGCTTTCAAATGATTATTTAGAGAACTTAACTTACACTTGACCCAAAATTACAAATGGTTCTTGAAACAAGCACAAAACAAATGTACAAAAAAGGAGGCAATGACATAGATAATGCTGACTATGATAATGCAGAAACAATCTTTATGATGCAACACACCTGTTTCTCCACTCTTATAAAAAATACAAAGAGCTTGTGTAACCACCCCGACACCTGTGAACTTGCTCCAGGCGGATTGTATTTAAGCACGGCAACAACTGAGAAGTGAAGTGACTTTACACATTACGGATTCATGGCTTAGTTTATTCTCCAATAACATCTTCTTATTTAATTCAAATCAAGGATGGAAATGAACAATATATTCCTCATTATCAAATGCAATCATCATGACAGTACAAAGGCTGGCGATGCTGTGCATTAGTCTTGTCAACAAATGACAAAGGCTCAAACCAACAACGCTTTGGTGCAATATGTTCCTACTTTCTTTAATGTGTGGCACCTGGAGCTGAAGCACACTGGTCCATAATAACAAAGGGCTTAATTATACCTTAAAACAGCTGGAGTGTTGAAAGTCAAACAGAAGTAATGATTACATTTGTTGTGGACTATTTTCAGCCTTGGATTGATACATGTTTGGTGCAGTCACAGTGAGAGAATAGTGTGTGTGGGATCAACTCATCATACTGAAGAAACATGTCAGTGGTGCTCAATGGCACAGAGGAACATTGACAGTACAAAAAAACCAAACAGAATATCACCAAATGTATTCTTTAAATCAGTTTCTGAGCCTTATCATGTGTCGAAACAAGCAGTATGTTTCCAAGTGCTCTTTGCCTTCACCATGAGGTGAACATGTCAGCAGTAAATGACAGTTTGCACACACACGCACACACACACCACTCAGGCCAGGTTTGAGATCCTAAAGATGAGCGGCACCACACAGACACAACTGAAACCAACAACACTGTAGACGATGTAACGGTACGGCAGCTCTACTTTCATGTGCTGCCTCGCTTGTCTTACGTCGTCTGTTGGCAGCCCGAAAAGGCGACATAAGAACGGAATGGTCACCGCTTTCATAACCATTCTCGTGATGAGGATGACCGCGACTCCGATGAGGAAGCGGAGCACAGCGAGAACCACCAAACTGGTGCCGATCGGCGGTAAAGTTAGAGGAAGCGAGGACAGCGGTGGATCCAGCAGCAGCCCCAGCTGATAGTTCAAGTGGGTAGCGATGGCCGCTCCCGCCGCGGTGCCCAGACCCTGAGCAGTGTCACCCCGAGAGGTGCTCCAGGAGTCCAGAGAGAAAGCCACGAGTCCGAGGCCGACGTGGGACACGATAATCACAAGAGGAGCAAAGTGGTCCGTCATGTAGAAGCTGTCGATCTTGTCCAAAATAGGCTGGAAGAAGGCTAGAATAAGAAGGCTGTAGAGGAAGCCAGTTATTACCTCCTGCAACACAGGGACACAAACTATTGTAAACAATGCATATGTGCCATGAAAGCAATGATATTTGACTCATACATGCCTGATACACAGTCTTATAAAGCCCTTTCATGATTCATTGTGTTTTGATTGATGAAGTTACTCTGAACAAATTGTATCAGTTGCTGTTGTACTGCAGAACATAAACATCTACTAACATGGCAACCAAATGTATTTATTAGCTCTTTACATATTTCCTCCGATCATTGAGTTTAAGTTCCTGAGAATGTTATAAACATAGAAAACGGGGCATGAGTGGCTGTCATGAATATTATGCATTTATGTTAAAATAAGTAAGAAATAAGTAATCCTTCTACCAATAGAAACAGAGAACATGTTTGACTAAGTCAGACCTCTTCTGAGCTGGACTACAGGTGTCAGTGGAGGCTAAATGTTCAGGTGGAGCAGAATCACTTTTTAGGGACTATATATTTCACATCATGTATTTAATATACTTACCAGAATAGAATGCATCCCCATGTAGACTCTGCTTACACACACCAGCACACTCCAGCTGAGAGCCACACACAAGCCAAAGAGGAAGGGATACTAGGAGCAGAAACATTTTAAAAAACATGTAATATATCGATATTAATATTAGAAAGGTGGTTTAAAAATACAAGAATCCACATCATAGTTTTCTAACAAAGAGCTTCATCAGTAATGCGTAACCTGATCCTTTAAGATGTTAGTTCCTCAACATTCCACATCAGTGAACGTGATGACACACAAAAGAGTTCAGGCAGTTCAGACAACTGCCTGAACTCAGGTCAAAGATCTTTAGGCTCTATGCGTACATTTGTTTTCGGGGCAATTGTGCGAATGCATTTCTTTTTTATCTTTAAACATACCATGTGCACAAGCTGCAGAGGTAAGATGATTTAACTAAGAGATTACAGAGTTGCACATGGGACCCATTAAAAGGATAACAATGCATTGTATCCAATTCAAATCCCTGAGTGAACCCATTTAAGTTTAGGCTTCGACTTTTAAAGAAACTAAAGTTATTAATGACGACAACTCAACAGACTGGAGCGGGTTCTTGCACAGAAACCCAACATCAGCAAAGTTTCATTTTGGCTTGCCATCAAGGCAATCATATCATAGAAGATTAAGAAAAACAGAAACTGGTGCATCTTGGGTGTTTTTGTTTTAAAAATGGGATTACAGTGTTAAAAGAGTTATCTCACCTGCCACCGGCCATAGGTCAGCATGAAGAGACAGAAGGGCATGGCGGTCCCCGTCATGGCGTGCGTGGACGGCATGCTGTACTCAGAGTTGTAGAAGACCTCCACCTTCACCACAGGGGGGGAGGCCGGCCGGGACCAGCGGACCATGTCCTTGGTGGACTGTCCCACGAACAGGTTCCAGGCCCAGACCACGATGAGCCTCCTGCTGACCAGGGTGTCGATGTTCCAGAAGAGGAAGGGGAAGAAGACGATGAAGAACATCTCGTTGCCCAGCTCCGTCCCAAACGTGAACAGGTAGAACAGAAACTTGTTCTGGATCAGGAACTCTTGACCCACGTCTCCGGTCAGAGAGTTCCTCCGGAGAGGTTTGGCTCTGGCGGTGTCAGGGTCGACATCAGCGACATCGGGCACGACGCTACCGTCAGCCTGCATCCCGTTAACCGGCGGTGCGGTCGCATCCCCGGCTGCTCCATTCCCAACACCAAAGTCCGAGCTTGGATCTCCCTGGTGGACCCTCTTCCTCAGACCGGGACAGTCTTCTCCACTATTATCGGGCTTGGCCGGTTCAACCGGAAATGTCCCTTTAACGCCACAAACATACTGAAACCTCGCTACATGGCACGGGTCCTGGAGATAATTACACATCTGTACAAACTTATTCACAAAGTCGTTGGCCATGACTTTTAAATAACAGTTAGTTTAAAATGCACAACACTTAAAAAATAGAGTTCATGTTCCTGCAGTGAGCTTTTAAGGAGAAGCGGAGCTCGGAGGTCGTTGCATTCCTCTTAACGAAATATAACGACAGAGGTTTAGCTAACGTTAACAGCACGGAGCAGCTAACGTTACAACTCACTACTACCTGGAGTCCGCATTCAACTCACAGACCTTGTACATCGGCGTGGACGGCAGCATCCAAAGTCCGTTGAAGTGGTGACAGTTAACCATTACTTCATCTTCATAATTCAACATCAGCCACCAGCTAACTGCGTCAGGCCGTTATTCCTGTGCTCACGCTTCTTCTTGCTCTTCTTCTTCTTCGTTTGACTTAATGTTAATCGGTTAATGTTCAAAACGTCCGACGGCTCCCGCTGCTGGAGTTGTGATGAATTACACATATTTAAAAAAAGAAAATCTATATTTGCCTGGATGAGCAGTGGTGGATTTAGTATTCAGGTACTATATTTCAATGAAAAAAAATACATTGTAAAACACCCGAACATAATTAAAAGTCCCGCTCCCAAAATGAATAAATGTGTTATTTTATTGGATGATTATGAACATGTAAGCAGTATTTAATGTCATTGCTGGTCACTGTGGAGGTACTTTAACAACAACAATGCATTATAGTTTATAAACTGATCTTATCTTTTCTATGTAGGCCGACAGTAAACTATTTTGGTCTACACTTGTAAATGCTTTAATTATTTTCTGAATGAGTCAAATAATTCAGAAATTCAAAATACCATAGATTGAAGCTATACTAACACACACACCTATTTCCAATTACAAACGTTTTCCAATTGATTTTTCAAAACGTTTTGCCACATATTATTAGTTATGGATAGGGAAAAGGATCAGACATAGCGCCACATCACATACCAATACATCTCCAATTACTACCCATGTTAAAAGCAAAAACTAAATGTAAGTTCTCACAAAGATATAATAGAAATGAAAGGTCTGAAAAGCCACAGACAATAATACCAGAATAACACCGGGATATTATAGCGGATTTACCTCCAAAATAAAAGCATCAACTTTAAAGTTTTTGTTATAAGGCTGGTGTGACTCTTGTATATTTGTACACGATATATTTGAAGACTGATCTTCATGTAGCAGGTAAAGCTCCATCCAAGTTGTGTATTGTGACTAAGCTTATCTTGTTGTTACTCTATATGTGTAGAACAACGTGGTTATAAATGTGATGTTAAAATGACAGTTTGTGGATAACAAGCACCATTTACCTCAGATTCCACATTAAATAGCCGTTTTAGCTATTTACGATGAAAAATGCCACATCTGGCAATTATGTTTTTATTTCTAAAACCTCAGTCCGGAAGTACCTCATCTCATACTTCTTGTATCTTGACACTTGTGGTCCACGCTCCGGTCGGGCAGATATCTGAGGCTCTGAGTCTGTGTCCGGAACCCTCATCATGCATGGGGGCAAGAGAGGACTGGTGGCTCCGCAGAATACTTTTCTGGAAAATATTGTCCGGCGCTCCAGCGGTGAGTTTTAACTGAGAAAGGAAACAAATAATAACTAGAAAATGCATTTCCTGCTGAAAATGCGTTGGAATGCTGAAAGCTGAAATGAATCTCAAAAACATTGCTGAAAATAGACAATAAACAATTGCAAAAAGCTGAATAATTCAAAAAGTTGAAAGATTACAAATATGAAGTCAAATCACACCTCTCCTGAAAGAGCTGAACATTTTGATATTCGAACAGTTTCTGTAGCTTAAAAGAATTCCAGCGGTAGTGATATTTGTTGTAGTAGTAGTAGAAGTTGTAGTCGAAGTATTATTAGCAGTATAAGTATTAGTAGCATTTGAATAAGTACTAGCTGTAGCAGTAGTGATATTTGTAGTAGCAGTAGTAGTAGAAGTTGTAGTCGAAGTATTTGTAATTAGAATAAGTAGTAGAAGTAGTAGTATCAGTAGTCGTAGTAATAGCTGTAGTAAGGCAAGGCAAGGCAAGTTTATTTGTATAGCACATTTCAACAACAAGGTAATTCAAAGTGCTTCACATGAAACCATTAAAAGCATAAAGGCAAAAGTAAAGGAGATTTAAAACATACATTGAAACAATAATTCAAATAACAATAAGTTCAAGATACACATGCTTTAAGTTTTAAAGCTTCAATACTGACTGTACATTGGAGAAAATGTTGTCAGTCATTTCTATCGAGACATCAGTTTCATCCAAACTGCTGTGAAGCTGGAGAGCTTTGCAGCTGCTCATCAATATTTAATTGACATTAAGGGTGGAACATAAACATATTATCAACAACTGTTTCTGCTGAGGGACTCGCTGCTTTAAGATCTTGTTTCTATTACATATGATTATTAAAACAATGTAAGTAGTGGGAGAGTTTGCTTTATAGTGATTTGAAGGATTGCTATATTTCAGATACAGACTTATGTTGATGTTGATGTTGAGGTATATATATATATTTAAATATCAGAGTTATACAAATATTTCTTTATCGGAATGTACGAAATAGTTGTCAAAAATATGAATCAATGGCAACACAGCTAAAAATCGGTTTCTACGAGGTTGCAGTTGCAAGACTCCAGTTGCAATGACTTTACGGACACACACCGGCTTTGACTGACAAAACCCCCAAAAGGTTGATCAACGGGTGCCCCAAAGTCTGCAGGTTTGTTGTTAGTCTTGACTAGTTTTGTTTCAGACTGCTGTATTTTTTATGTATTTTCTTGCAGAAACCAGTTTCCTTCTGGGAAACGCACAGATCGTGGAGTGGCCAGTCGTTTACAGCAACGATGGATTCTGCAAGTTGTCTGGATTCAACAGAGCCGAAGTCATGCACAGAAGCAGCTCGTGCAAGTGAGATGCCTTTGGTTGTATCACGATCTGACCGTTAGCTTGCATCTATAAGTGAATATAGAACAGATCGCATGTGTGCTGATGCCTTTTCTTTTTCATATCGAATCTCAGCTCCAGCAATTCCAATATACCTTTATTTAGTGAGCAGTGATTTATCATATTAGTTTATTTGACGGGCGCTGTGCTCATTGATCAACACAAGAAAAGAAAGAAATACTGTAAATTAGCCAAATTTTGCTAAAAATAGCTACATTTCATCTGTAGTCCCTGTCCAGATGTTTAAAGGCACCAAACAATCTGATCTGATCTTTATATACACACAAATATATCTTCTAACGGTCAACTAATTAATTATGGATGTGGTGAAATCAGAGGAGCAAATATAATACAATAATCTTGCTGTTGTCATTGTAAAAATATGTGCCCACTGATTTGCAGCAACTACAATAAAGATGAAGAAGAAAAAGTGTTCAATCCAAGTTAGTGATGTCTGTCTGTAATGTTCTGCCTTTCTTTCTAACAACAACAACAACACGCTCCCTTTTGCTTTTTGGTATCCGTCTCCCTTGTTTTGCAGTTTCATGTATGGTGACCTGACTGATAAGAAGAGTATAGACAAAATCAGACAGACCTTTGATAACTATGAGTCCCATTTCTTTGAGGTGCTGCTCTATACAAAGAATAGTAAGTTTCACTCGAGATTTACTCTATTTTTCTTCACTAAAAATCATCGAATGCATTTTGTTTATCTCCGTTTGTGCTCTCTCACAACGCTCATTTAAACTGTGTCCTGCAGGAACACCGATATGGCTCTACATGCAGGTAGCTCCCATCAGAAATGAGAACAACAAAGTGGTGCTTTTCCTCTGCACCTTCAGAGACATTACGCTTTTCAAACAGCCGATAGAAGATGAAACAACTAAAGGTGAGACAGTTCATCATTTTGCGTCTGGTTCAAATGGTTTCAGCCAGACTGCATTCAGTATTTAAGTGTAATCATGATAAACCGTTTGAGTTCATCCACTTCTGCCATTTAAAATGTCTTATTTCACACACTAAAGGGTTACAACACGCATTTACATCAAGCAGATATCTCATTAAGGCCCAGACAAAGCTATATTTGATCCAACAACACCATGGAGGGTGCAGTGCAGCTCAAAGTCTCGAGCGTACGAGTGGCTGTGACTCAACAGACGTTTGTTTCCTGGTATGTGACATACAACTGTCCAGGTGTTGTGTGTGCGGGTCAGTGAACACTGGTCCCTGAGGGATTAAGTGTGCCACTAAAGCAGAAACAAAAGACACTCGGGCCACATGGGGATGGTAAATGTAAGACATACTGATTAGAATCAGAGGGAATGAAATAATCTGTCCACAGCCAGCTGATAGAATTTGAATGGTTTTATCGTGAATATTTAAACACCATCAAGTACTCAGCATATAGAACAAATGCTGTTTCTTCCTTATTGCCTAGAAATACAATTTAAAAAAAGGATGATGCATTCATGCACGATCATATGAATTGGAAAAATGATGTTCTTTCTAAAATGAAAATAATTTCCCAACAATTGGGAATCAATTAATTTAAATCGCAGTTACGTAGTCTCAAAGTGTTTTCTTCAAGAAGATAATCACTATATTGCTATTGCCGATATTTAAAAAGTTACATTACAGCATTGCCATTAAAATGAAAATGTCTGCATGAAACGGTCTGTTTTGTTTTGTCTCTGAGCAGGATGGACAAAGTTTGCCAGACTGACCCGGGCACTGACCAACAATCGGAACCTGGTGCAGCAGTTAGCACCGCTGAGCACTGAGGTCAGCCACAAGCCCTCCAGACTGGCTGAGGTGAGGAGCGTTCAGATCTAAAAGAAGAGTTTGGTTTCAAATGCTACGTATCTACCTTTAGATACCACATGCTAAATCAAAAGACTTAAAGATAGAAGATCCAGAGTCTGAAATTAGTATATTTCCCAAAATTGTTCAGCGTTTTACAGACAAATTAAAAGTTGCCCCACTAGAAGGATCTATGATGCTGTTCCTTGTTGCACTTAGCATGTGGTTTTGTACTCGCAATGTTAAATATTCCCTTTCAATAAAGGCTCTTCAGCTGGGGTCAGACATCCTCCCTCAGTACAAACAAGAGGCCCCAAAGACCCCCCCACACATCATCCTCCACTACTGCACCTTCAAGACCACCTGGGACTGGGTCATCCTCATCCTCACCTTCTACACCGCCATCATGGTGCCCTACAACGTCTCCTTCAAGACAAAGCAAAACAATTTGGTTTGGCTGGTGCTGGACGGCATCGTGGACATCATCTTCCTGATTGACATCGTGCTCAACTTCCACACCACCTTTGTGGGTCCTACTGGGGAGGTGATTTCAGGCGCGAAGCTCATACGAATGAATTACCTGAAGACGTGGTTCGTCATCGACCTGCTGTCCTGTCTGCCCTACGACATCATCAATGCCTTCGAACACGTAAATGAGGCGAGTGGATTGGCATTAATGCATTGCTGAAATGGTTTACGTGTTGGTAGTTAACGCTGCGTGAAAATATCAAAACACTTCTGATTGTTTCCGTGAAGGATGTCATCACATCTTCGTCTCGAGCAAGTCATCTTCGTGAGTCTTCAATTTTCCTGAGGAACGCCACACGAACAGAAGACTCTCTATTCCCAGTAAGGAAGTTTAAAAAAGATATATATATTTTCAAGCGACTTCAGTCAATATGTATTTTTAATGTTGACAATGGATCAAATGACTGCATGTTCGCATGAATTAAACATTTGGTCGATTAAATGTCAGTGTAAAACTTCCAATCATAAATTCCCAAAACTTAAGTTGAGAGATTCAAATACTCTGTACTCTGTCTGGCCAACAGTCTAAAACCGAAAGATCTTCAGTTCATAATCATAGAAGACTACAAAACCCAGAAAATAGTCACATTTGAAAATATTGTGGATTAAAATAGGATTATTGTGGTTTAAATGATCATCAAAAATATTTGCCGATTACTTTATCATTGTAGGGTCTCAGCAGTTTGTTCAGCTCCCTAAAGGTGGTCCGCCTGCTCCGGTTGGGCCGGGTGGCCCGCAAACTGGACCACTACCTGGAATATGGAGCAGCCGTCCTGGTTCTGCTGGTGTGCGTCTTCGGTCTGGTGGCCCACTGGTTGGCCTGCATCTGGTACAGCATCGGGGACAACGAAGTCATCGATTATACCACCAACACCATTAAGACAGACAGCTGGCTCTACCAGTTGGCCCTCAGCATTGGGACTCCTTACCGCTACAACGCCAGCGGCACAGGACAGTGGGAGGGGGGTCCCAACAAGGACACCTTGTACATTTCTTCTCTCTACTTCACCATGACGAGTCTCACCACCATCGGATTTGGCAACATCGCTCCGGCCACAGATGGAGAGAAGATTTTCTCTGTGGCTATGATGATGGTGGGCTGTAAGTACTTCCAGTGTTTATTATCCATTCCAAACATTTCATAAGATCTCAACAGAAGCACAAGTCTAATAGATCTGATCTGACGTCACAAATAGTATCTTCACTGGTCCTTGTGTGAGTGGTGGTTAATGGAGCAGTTAATGGAGTCACGCAGCCGTCTAATATACTGTAGATACAAGCTCTTTCTATCACATGAACACACACGTTCAAACGATTAACACAAGGCCTCCAATCGTTCCCGTGTTCTTATACAAGCCTCTGACAAATGGCACAAACCCTCAAATGTATCAATTGCCCGTGGACAGTTTGTCAAGTGAAATTCAAGCGAAGCTTTTCAGACCAGCTTAAATCAAAGTGACTGCTGTTTTTCTACTTCAGTGGATGCACAGCACAACCTCGACAGTCTAAGTAAAGCTGAATAGAGGACATGCAACTGCAGGTGTGATGTGATTATGCCAGTAGAACAACAGCTGCACAGCGTGAGACACTTTTCAATCCCCCCCCCTCCCTCCTCACTCTACAGCAGACGATACATTCATCCTTTGATGCCGTTTCCATCCCGCTCATGCCTTCATCCGTTCCTAAGATGCCAGTACAACCTTCGCAGTAGCCGAAACAATCTGGATGCATTTACTTGCATGCTAGGAGTCACAGTAATGTGCTCTACAGCCCGGCTGGTCGTCTGCCAGCTGCCAGTAAAGCAACATATGGTGGAGATGTGCAGGTTTCTGCACAGATACAAAGTCAAATTCAAGCTCAGAATCACTGACTCATAGCTTTCTTACCACCGGTAATACAGATTTGGTGCAGCAGAAATCAGAATTGTGTTAATTGAGACGATTTTCATCTTGACTTGATGTACTTTGCATACTTTTATCACAATAAACACATGCATAGACACATGCATGCACAGATGTAGTTTTCTCTGGCACTTTAAATATTATTCTAATAACAGATCATTTCAGGTCCATACATTGTTCTTTACAGTATTCGGGGATTCACATGGCTCTCTTGACTCCGGTCGTTTAATTCCCATTCAGCTGCAGCCTCGTTGTTTGAACCAGCGGGGAGAGTTTAGCTTTGTCGACAATAAAAAGTGACATGTTCAGCGTCCATCACAGCCTGCTCGATGGAGGTCTGTCTGAAGGTTTGTCATCATTACTACTCTATCAGAAAAGCAAAAGTCTTTGAGTTAATTCACTCACACTGAAATGGTTCAGGCCCATTCTCTGCTTCAAGCAGATGGTTTATTCAGTCGAGGTCTTGAGTAGCAGGGAGTAAAGACTCTACAGCAGACGATACATTCATCCTTTGATGCCGTTTCCATCCCGCTCATGCGTTCATCCGTTCCTAAGATGCCAGTACAACCTTCGCAGTAGCCGAAACAATCTGGATGCATTTACTTGCATGCTAGGAGTCACAGTAATGTGCTCTACAGCCCGGCTGTACCAATTTCTAAATTGACACTAAGACTATTACATCTAAAACAATAAGTCAAACCAGCCTCATTTAAATAACGTTGAACCTCTGCATATAAATAGAAATCTATTTTTATGCAGGTGTCTGTATTATTTCCATCACCCACTGCAGTTACAGTAATAGCTTCGCCTTCAGTGTCACTGCTTCCACTTCCAGCCTTTGCATACAGTTCCTCCGTCACGACTCGCCTTCATTCACTGACCTTTGGCCCACTCTTCTAAAACAGCATGTAAAGTGATGCAATATAAGCTGTGAGGGAAACACAAACTGACGGCCACGCTTCAAGGTCTGTACTTCCAAAAACGAACCACCCATTATTCTTGTTGTGCTTCGATCGCGAAGATCCCTCAGTCACACTGAAGTGTCAGGTTCAATTACGGCCGATAAATCTCCTGCTACAGATACAGGAATTATGCGAGAGGAAGAGAAGAAAGTGGGAGCTCGCCTGCAGGCTCCAGTGTCGTCAAAGGCCAACGAGCCATCACGTTAGACATGTATCCTAACCTCTGTGATCCTGCTGTGGCGACTGGAGACGACTCTTTCCTCTTGAGTGGGTAAAACCTCACGATGAGAGATACTGACTGACTCTTCGAGGTCACTGCAGCACAGAACTCTGACTGAGGAAATGCGCATTGTGAATGACATTATAAACGCCCAATCCACCACTCAGATTATTTGCATAGGAGGAGTAAAAACCCTGAAAGTTGTTTCCAAAAACATGATAAGCCATTCCTTAATTTACACCTTATAACAAGGATTGATAATGATAATCTTAAAGGGAATAGGAATAGATCAATTCATGAATTGTTTAATAATAAGTTATTAAGGTAATGAAGTAGTCAAATGATTGACCTAATGGGATGTTAGAGTAAAAGTGTGTGTTTTTAATGGACCATGTCAATTTTAGTACAAATATTTTCAGGTCAAACCTTCTTAAAATTGATCAAAACATGAAAACCATCCCTTATCATGCATCCAAGCTTATCATCACTTTACATGCATATCCACTAAGATACCTTAACATTTAACTTGTGAACTCCTTCATTTGCAGCATGTACAAGAATAATGGTCATTTGAAGATACAAGGGGTACATGTAACTTAAAACATGCCTTTAATACATTAAAACATATATGTGAGGTGGAATACCTGAATAATGGTTGGAATACAAATCCTATAAATACACATTTTCTTCCTGAAAACATTCAGACCTTCATGTGAACCAAACTCCTAATGATCCCACATGGTTTCCCAGAATAAAACACATTGTTCCTTCTCATGTTGTTGAATAAATCGGCCCTGCATGTCCGGCTGCTTTGTGCCTGACTCTGCCCTGTTTCTTTGTTGTTGTTTTTAAGCGCTGCTATATGCAACCATTTTTGGAAATGTCACCACCATCTTCCAGCAGATGTACACCAACACAAACCGCTACCATGAGATGTGCAACAACGTGCGCGACTTCCTGAAGCTTTATCAGGTTCCCAAAGGTCTGAGTGAGAGGGTCATGGACTTCATCGTCTCCACCTGGGCCATGTCTAAGGGCATTGACACAGATAAGGTGTGATTATTGTAAAAGCTTCAGTTGGTTGCAATTTGCAATATCGACGCTCGACACCACCAAATCCTACACACTGCACCTTTAAAGATGAACATCTGACGCAATGTTTTCTGTGTTACTAAACCAGTTTCCGCCATTGTCGTTGACATGCCTGCCTGAAAGACTTTTGGCTTTGGAAAATGTTAATGATGAATATACAGTATGATACCTGATGATAACTGCCCTGATATCTCACCATCTCTCTCAGGTTCTCTCAATTTGTCCCAAAGACATGCGGGCGGACATCTGCGTCCACCTCAACCGGCAGGTGTTCAACGATCACCCGGCGTTTCGTCTGGCGAGCGACGGCTGTCTGCGCTCTTTAGCTGTGGAGTTTCAGACCACGCACTGTGCACCTGGAGACCTCATCTTTCACGTCGGAGAGAGCGTGGACACCCTCTGCTTTGTAGTCTCCGGCTCACTAGAAGTCATCCAGGACGACGAGGTCATCGCAATACTCGGTAATCTAACGCAGCATTGCGACATAGACCGGGTCAAGTTTTATCTGTGCCTGTTGGTAAAGATAAAGCTATAACAAAGGTTGTCTCAGTGCAAAGATGCATCCATGATTCAGCGCTGTTATACAAAGTTCAGAAACCAATGCTTAAGTCAAGTCAGATGTTTCGTAAAAGACTGATCCCTGTCACTTCCACACAGTGAGGCATACAGGTTGTTGATTAAAACACTGGTATCGGATCGGTACTTGTATCGGATCGATACCCAAAAGCCCAGTTATCACAATCGGGACTGAAAAAGTCAGACCGGTGCATCCCTACCTTCAAACGCAGTGATCATGTCTGTCTCCATCCAGGTAAAGGTGATGTGTTTGGAGACGTGTTCTGGAAAGAGACCACGCTGGCCCGGGCTTGTGCGAATGTCCGAGCTTTGACCTACTGCGACCTGCACGTCATCCGGAGAGACGCTCTGATGAGGGTGCTGGAGTTTTACACGGCGTTCGCCAACACGTTCTCCCGCAACCTCATCCTCACCTGCAATCTACGGAAACGGGTAAACATTCACTGGACAATATAGCTGTCGGGGTTGTTTTTCTCTCCATTTGGTTTTCATTGTAGACGTCTTGGTTTCTTTAAGGGCGTGTTATGCCTTTGTTAGAGTAGACAGTAAAGGTGTCACATTATCAGCAGCTTTGCATCCAAACCTCGCTGAAACGTACAGAACTCTAATTTAAATCCTGAAGGAGGCTTCCAAACACACCAGGTATGTCAGGCTCTGGCTGACTTTTTGGTAAATCTATTTGATGATGGGTGCAGCCATAAAAGACATGGAGTCTTGGGTTTGAATCGCTCTGTGTGAACGTCATAAAGCTTCAATATAGAGTTGGAGAAAGTTGATACCGAATATATAGACCGACGGATGCTGTCAGTGTCAGACAAAGTTGAATAACATGATTTTAACAAATGTAAAAGCTTTTATGAAGGAAACTGGCACGCATATATAATCTCTGTGTCGGGAAAAGTTCAGGAATACAGTCAAACCACAACAGAAACATGGAGGTTTATATTTATTTTATGATGTTTTAAGTAGTTATTAAATTTCCTCCGACTTTTCCAGTTTCTTGCAGCTCCATTAAGAGAGGTCTTATGTAATAACAGATACTGAAATCCCACGGTCAGTGAAGCAGCTCGAAATCGAAACAATTTCAAAGGCAAATTGTGGCTACATGTTGAAAGATTTATGTTTTTTTATTAAAACGTATTCAGTGAAAACAAAGCAATCTATTATTGATTTGAGCGGCTTTAGAAGCAGTTTGAGCTGCATGGGTTTACGGTCAGTCGCTGCCCCCTCTACTGTTATGTACTCAGTGAACTTGCATGCATGTGCATCTTAACTGCACATGAGTACAAGCTAAAAGTGTCCCAAAGCAACTCCTCAAATCATTTTTGCTTTTTTCTTTTTATATAGTTGTGTGTTGTTTTGACATTTTGAACCATTTCCTCTCATTTTCAGCGGGATTTTCTGGGTTTTGTGCATTATATCAAACAGATGAGTTTTATTCACGCGTGAAAATAATTTGAATTCTGAACAGTTCATGAACACGAGGTTCTTGTATTTCTACCAGTTCCTTCAGAACATGTTTGCAAAGTCCACGTGACATTCTAATAAGTTGCATCAACTTCTTTTCTTTGTCTTCTGAGGGAATCCAGAAATTCTCAGGGCCTAGATATCGCTCCATTACTTCATTATGGCTCCATTAACGGTTTCCCTCATGCATTGCTGCATTACATGCGTGTCCTGGCTTTAAAGCTGCATTATATATGTATGTAGGTATGCTCTGTTTCATCCAACTGGAGCTCTATTGGAATGTAAATGTGGCCTCTGTGTGAACATCCTACATTGTTGTCCTCATGCACAGTTTCTCCCTCTTGCAGATCATCTTCAGAAAGATTGCCGATGTGAAGAGGGAGCAGGAGCGCCGAAAAAACGAGGTGACTCTCTGTATTCCTGAAGACCACCCAGTCCGCAAGCTGTTCCAGAGGTTCAGACAGCAGAGAGACACTCAACCACCGGGAGAGTCTCACTCTTACTTTGATCACAACTGTGTGCAGGTGGAGCCGCAGCACCACCGTCACTCGGAATCTTACACACAGTGTCAGTCTGTATCTCCTCAGCAGCAGGAGTACAGCTCCGCGGTGCAGAATAATGCACCCTGCTCGGGAGGGGGGAACGCAGGCAGCGGCTGCAGCGTGGCTGCCCCTCCACAAGCGTTTGTCCACACTGAGCCGTCAGAGCAAAGCTGCACACAAGAGGCCGGCGAGTCTACAGCCAGGCCCGGTGCACAGAGTCAGCTTTGTCAGAGGGTCAAGAGCCCTGTGAAGAGCAGTGGTGCAGGTGGAGAGGGAGCTGTAGGTGGCATTACTGGCAGCAGAGGCTGGGCAAAGTTTAGAAACGTCGCTTCAACTGCACCACCGCCTCCTGCTGTCGAGCCAGAGAAGAAGCCACAGAAAGCAGAGGAGTGGCAGAAAGGAGCCCAGTCCTCAGAACGGCTAGCAGCCAACAAGAACCAGGAATTGGAGGAAAGTGGAGAGATGGGGAGCACAGAGGTGGGCAACAGTGCTGGAGAGGCGGGTGAAGAAATAAGCGCCCTGCACAAAACGGACTCCTGTGACAGTGGTATCACAAAGAGCGATCTGCGCATCGACCGAGCCGGAGATTCGAGGAGCTCCTTTGAAAGAAGCCCGATGGAAAGGAGCCCTCTGGAGAGAAACCCGTTTGAGCACAGCCTCGGGGTCGACTCCCTCAAACACTCTTTTGTTCAGCCGGTGTCTGAACAAGCGCTCCTTCAAGCCACCCTGCATGCGGCCAAGCTGGAGCTGAAGGCAGACATTCAGAAACTGAGCGGCCGCCTGTCGGTGCTCGAGTCTCAGGTGAGCGAGATCCTCAGGCTGCTGTCGATGAGAAGAAGACTCTCGCTGCCTCCGACCTCTTCCCCGAAGGCCAGAGTGAAATATCAGGACTCAGTCGCTGCCTCCAAGCCGGTCACACCAAAGGCAGACGATGGGCCTTTTTGACATTTGCTGATTTAAAAAACCCATAACCTGGATATCTTAAAAACTGATTTACATAAGCACCAGTTTGCATGTCCTGCTGGACTCTGGCCTGCCAAAGAAATGTCTCACAGTAAACACCACCACTGCATGCAGGAATCCCTTTATAATGTTACCTTAACACTTCAAAAAAACAGGGATTTTTCTTCTTTGACTTGTGAGGCACTTTTATGGTCCTGTGTATACTAGATTTAAGAATGCCAAACAGGAACAATTACTGATTGCTAGGAAATAAATACATTTGAGAGGCATTATAAAACAACGTATAGCTCTGTATCTCATGATTGATACTCAGATGAAGGCTTTCGTTGAAACATGTGAGCCTGACGATATTATGTGCCTTACAATAATAAAGCCTCATTCAGGGTTGTGTTAATGAGACATGATCAACTCTTTATGGTTTTTGAGCACATGTTTTACAGTAGAAATATGAATTGTTTCACTTTTACCCCTTGTTAAGGGATAATGGAAGAATTTTCTCATTTGAATCTGTCACTGCACTATGCATTCATTGTATGAACTGTTTAGAAACTCTTTATATTGTGTCTGAGCTTCATCCCCATGCATGTGAAATAGGAATAGGTGCTTTAATAGAGTTTTATTGTTGAATATCTTTATCTCTATATTTTGGGAAAGACTTATGTTCCTTAAACAAGATGATCATATTTTGACATGTAAAAAGAAAACTTACTGTACATCCCTTCATGTATGCCTCTTGCTCATGTATATTTGCTCTGGTGTTGAATTGCAATATTTATTTCAGTATGAATTATTATATATTTGACTACCTGTAAGATTAAATAGTTATGCAATTTATAAATGCAAAACATTTAGCACCAACCGCTATGCAAATCTAAATGAACTGACACTGCTCTTTGCCATGCAAACGTTTGCATTTGTTTATTCTGGTTGTATAAAGATGATTACGATGATGCACATGACCAAACAGCATGGTTACAGTTTTAGTTCAAGATCTTTTTTTTTTATTTTCTGTGCGACTGAATCATCTCTGTACGAACTGTGAGGATGAAAGCATGTGGCTGTTGGTCTATTATTCAGTACATCTATTTTATATTACATGTATAAATGCTGTTGCATGCATCCAGGGAACCTGTAAACAGTGAAATGAATAATGAAAATCGATGCCTGCTCACCATCTGTTGTTTCGTCTTCTCTGTTATGCAACAAAAGTCAGTCTTTAAATCAAAAGCATTGAAAACTGCAATATGCACAGAGTTCTTTTCTTATCTTTTACATGCTTTATGTTGCTCATCAAAGTGAGTCAAAGCAGTATTTGTGAACATGTTGTTGCGATCAAGTTAAATATAGTTACTCCTTTTCTTCTTTTTTACGGATTATTTTCACTCAACAGTTCAAAATGGAGACAGATAAGACATTTGGGGAGAGGGCACAGGAACAAAATGTGTCCATCTTGGAATCATTGTCACTTTTGGCATCAGCAAGATCGGACGTCTTCACATTTCCAAAATTCAATTTTTAGTTTTCCTCATCCTCAGTGCTGATCTGGAGATAGTACCTCTTACATTATAAATACATATTAAAAATATTTATCAAGCAAGTTTAAAAATCTGCAAACAATGGCTTGCTTGAACTCGAATAATGCTGACTGCTGACTGTGTTGCACCGGGCTCCCTTCCTGTTTCAACACGTAAACAACGACCCACGTGTCAAACTCGAGTGGACTCGTTTCCCCATAAGACTGTCCAACGTGGAATCCGGTATGTTCTGACCATAGACCGTGTATAAGAAGGTTTGACACTGTACTGCAAAGTTAAACTGTGCGGCATTCACGAGGACGGCTACGTGTCACCAGTTAACAGGGTCGCTTGATAAACCGTAACACCGGATATGGAGTGTTCTTGGACGACGTGTCGTTGAGGTAATATTTTCCCAAATCGCTAAAATGTAAGAGCTGTTGGAAGTTTGGCCATATGCTGTTCGTGTGTAGGAGTGATTTTGCCATTAGTGGTACATTTGGGGAGAATTAATGTGAAGGAGACTGTGAGAAAAAAACCCCAAAGGGTCTTCTTTGCAAAGAGAATCATGCAACATGGCGTCCTAACTGTCCAAAGAGAGTGAATGAGACGTAAATAGACACAATTAGATCTAAGAATAGACACAAGCACGAGGAAGTAGGATGTGCTGTAAGACAAGGAGCTGAGGAGCTTCTTGAAGAAGGACCAGGTGAACTTTATGACCTTTGTGGTGATTTACTTTACTGTAATAGAAGGGAAATCTGAGAACATTTAGTTACCTAACTATAGATGGAACAAAGATGTTTAGTTGCTACATTATTACACTGCTCTTTATCACATTCATGAAAGTAGGAGCAGGAAACTTCAAAGAAAAGATAATTCTAATGATCTACAATAATGAAAATGATGTTAGAAAACAAGCTTTCTGATTAGCATTGTATTTATTATTTCTGAATCAGCGCTGAGATGGAAATGCTGCTTCCCCCTCACGTGGGCGACAAGCTCTCAGTGGTTGACATGCACACAGGCGGGGAGCCTTTACGGATCATCCGCAGCGGCTACCCAGAGGTCAAGGGTGACAGTGTGCTGTCCAAACGGCGTTATGTCCGGGAACATCTGGATCACCTCAGGAGGGTGCTGATGTACGAGCCGCGGGGACACTACGACATGTACGGAGCCCTGGTGGTGAACAGCGAGATGCCCGAGGCCGATCTGGGGGTGCTGTTCATGCACAACGAGGGGTACAGCACCATGTGCGGACACGCCGTCATCGCTCTGGGGCGCTACGCTGTGGACTACAAACTGGTGAAAGAACCACAGTCACCGGAGACTCAAGTGAACATACACTGTCCCTGTGGGCTGGTGAGGGCCTTTGTCGAGTACTCCGATGGTAAAACGGGGGGAGTGAGGTTTCTCAGCGTGCCAGCGTTTGTGTTTGCAACAGGTAGGACACTCACTCTGAAGAAACTGTTTTCAGGAGCGTTTTTTATGCCCCTGGTTTTACCTAAATTACCTGTGAGCAGATGTGACGGTGACCCTGGAAAGGTTTGGCGATGTGACGGTTGATATCAGCTATGGAGGAGCCTTCTACGCCTTTGTAGATGCCCAGAGGTTTGGCCTCAATGTGACCACGTCCAGGACTCGAGATCTGGTCGACGCAGCCACAGCGGTGACCAACGCTGTCAAATCTCAGGTAAGAAGTTCATGTGCGGAGGAAAAAAAGACATGACAAAATACCCCCAGACAACAGTATCTGTATGCAAAGGGCCTGTCCACGAAGCCTTTGTTGATTTCACATTGCGTTTTGACATTTTGGTGTTCATCTAGGTGAAGTTACACCACCCAACCAGTGATGATCTGGCCTTCCTCTATGGCACCATCCTCACTGACGGCAAAGATGATTATTCCTCCGATCCCACCGCCAATATCTGTGTGTTTGCTGAAGCTCAGGTATTTTACAGACACTGGTCCAGAGAAAACAAAACACAGCTTGTTATTTGACACTTGGGTGGAGGAGCTATCTGAAAGCTGTCTTTAACTGGTTTAAACGTGTTCTCAGGTGGACCGGAGCCCCACTGGTTCTGGTGTTACAGCCCGAGTGGCCCTTCAGTATCACAAAGGTCTCATCCAGCTGAACCAGACCAGGACGTTTGAGAGCGGAGCCACTGGATCCCAGTTCACAGGGAAAGCTGTTGAGGTACCAGAGGTTCCTTCTGGAAGGTTTATGGGTTTACTGTCACGGTTAAGATGTGCCATTAGCCAAAGGTCAGCAGCAGTTTGAAACAAGTTTAAGTCTCCTCCGGTGGAATCGATCACTGCAAAGTTAAACAAATAAGAGTTTGTGAACAAGTCACTGGTTCTAAGATGCCTGGATGAGTTCAGGCTGTCAATGAGTTGTTGTGGTTCTGCTGTTGTGTCTTACAACCTTCTGTTAACAGAGGCATGTTTGTGATTTTGTGTTCAGGAGACCACGTATGGAGACTTCAGGGCCGTAGTGGTGGAGGTTGCCGGCAGAGCGTTTTACACCGGAGTCTCGTGCTTTGTGCAGGAGCCAGACGACGAGCTGACTCAGGGTTTTCTACTGAAGTGAGCCTCAATTACAAGTTATCAAATGTGGTTATACATTAAAAAAAGTGTTTAAAACTGCTTATTAAGTACTTTGTAGCTTAGCAAACAATAGAAAATCTCAAAGCTCTCCAAGAAGAGAATTGGATCTGTAATAAACTGTTAAAGACACAAAATGTTAGATTCGTTTTCTATGTAAGACAAATGTCTAGCCTGATTTACTGAGTATTTGATCAATAAATAATATTTACCATTTTGTTTTGATTTAATAATGGGTGAAATGATCCACCTTTCACGAGGACGAACCTGGTTTAAGATGAGTTTCTGTTCAGTATCATTTACTGACCACTAGATGGCGCCATGAGCCCGGTGCCGATCATACGCTGCATAACCATTAACTCAAGTGCATGTGCTTAGCAGCTGAATGCAACAAAAACTCAAAACTGTTCCTCCCATTTATTATCATCATCAGGTCATTGTACAATAGAAAGCAATATTTAAATTATAAATGTCCAATGGAGGTGTTTGACTCTGGATGGATTCACACAAAGCCGAGCGGACAAATTAAAGTTAAAGGTTTCACGTCCACGTGTGATGTTTTCTACAAGAATGAAAACATCACATGTGGATCACGCAGAGTTTAAAACCAGGGTGTTGCGTCTTCTTCTGTCGCAGTGTAAATCCAGCCAGAGTACAGAAGACATATTCCATATATTCAATGAATACGGAGAGGAGGGCACTCCCTTCGGAGAGGGGAAATAAGTGTATTGCATCGACTGGGTATTGTTTTAATAGCATTCAGCATAGTAATTATGAATTCATGTGTCACAAGCACGCAACCTTATATATATATATATATCGATATATATATGTAATCTGTGACATGAGTGTCCACACTTGTAGAGAAACTGCAGATTAGACCCAGGCCTTTGAGAGTACCCACTCAACAAATAGAACAACAAGGTTAAGGCCAGCTCTTAACAGGAAACAACTTCAAATAAAACATACAGTGGTCAGATATAGAAATGCTGCATGTCAATAATGATGAATAGAAAAGAAACTTCTCAGCCGCGGCACTGGCAGTCCAAACACCACGTCTGTCTTAACAGCGCAGCGCCTCAGTCCTGTGATGGTTCCGACTGCGTCAAGAGGAAGTTCAGCTTCAGTCTTTCTCGGGCATGAAAGCAACCTCTCTCACTCTATGAAATCAGTCCGTACAAAATGTCCCCTTGTGTTTTTAATGGGATCATCTTCCCGTTTGGGTCGAGCATCAAGGCCCTGAAGGAGTCCGCTAGCTGCACATTTCACTCTGTGCATAGATTCAGACGTAGAACAACAGCACAGAACTGTTCCTGTCATACGAGCGTGAGCTTCCCTTGCACCCCGGAAGGAACCTTTTCCCCAGCGGGGCGAACATCCAGCTCTTGTGCAACAACTTTAAAACATTTCATTTGACCAAGCTGATCCTGCGGCGGGAATTATCCGATTTGGTCGTCAACAAGTTTTTGGCTTCATCTCCGTTTAACATCAAAATCTCCAGAGGATGAAAGGTCTGATCATGTTGTGTGCTGTGTGTGTGTGGCTCTGCAGCGATGATGCCAGGCCGAAGCCGGGTGGGAACGGAGGGGGGGGGGGAGGAATGTGCGTGTCAGTTTGACCCAGAGGGAAACTAATGAGCAGGGTGGGCGAACGAAACAAGGACGATGACCTCAACCCCCGCTTAGAAGTTGAGCTTTGTGACCGGTCGCTCTCTGCTCGCGTCTGTTGTCTGGCTGTTGATGCGCTTGCGGTTGCGTTTCATTTTGGATAAGTCCTTCTCGAAGACCTCGCCGGACCGCAGCGCCGACACCAAGTCGTCAAACTCGCCGCCGTCGTCCTCCCCGTTCGCCTTTGCTTTCCGGGCCTTTCGCTCCCGCTCCCTCTGCTCTTTCAGCTGATGACACAGAAATAAAAAGTCAATGTATTTTAAACTGTGTGTATGCCTCCACCAACCAGTCATGTTACAGTTTACATTCATGTCTCTCTAAAATATCCTCACTTCCTCATTTTATCCTGTTAAACATTTATGGGAAATTGTCATAATTAGTGTCTGAATTTCTTGATCTGTGGACAAAAATCCAAGTGACCTTTGACCACCAAAATCGAATCAGTTCATCCTTGAGAGCAAGTGGACTTTTATGCAAAATTTGAGAAAATTCGCTAAAACGTCTTCCTGAGATATCACATTCACGAGAATGGACCCGAGTTTATTAACAGAGAAATAGTTTGACATTTTTTTCATACATTTCGTCATAGAACTAGTTGGGAAGATTTATACCACTCTTATCTGTGTGTTAAATATGAAGCCAGCAGCAGCTAGTTAGCTTAGCATAGCTTAGCATAAAGACTAGCGGCAGGAGGAAACCGCTACCAGAGCCAGGCTAGCTGTTTCTTACAAGCTCCTTGTTTCCATTTTGTGCTAAGCTAACCGGCTGCAGGCTGTAACTTCATACAGTAGGGACAGATATGTGGTATCGAGCTGCTCATTTAAAACTCAGCAGAAAACGAATAAATATATATTTCTCAAAATGTCAAACTATTCCTTCTAGCTGTAGTGTTTTATCAAAATGTACATCGTCTCATTTTAGCTCTGAATTAATGTCTGAGTTTCTACTATATTTCAGATTATACTCCATAGTTATATGGTGTTTTATAACTGCGGCTCTTTTTGTCAAGGATCAAATGTAAACGGGGAACGATCACACACCTGAGCTTCCATCTTGGCCCTGCGCTCCTCCTCCTCTTTGCGTTTTCGCATGTTCTCGTTCTCCTGCTGAGCCTCGGCGAACGACTGCAGGAACTGGTCGAAGACGCCAAAGAACTCATCTGGCTGCATCTTACTGGCATCCTCACCGAAGTGCTTTACTGCCTTCAGAAACTGTGGGACCAAAGAGAAGGGGGCGCACATGGGATTAGATTTACAGCGGGACACAGCCGAACCATGTTTTACTCCGTCTTTGACTGTTTTACAGGGGGACTCGTTAGGTCTCGGCTCTTTGAAATAAGAGCAGGGTACCAGTAGTTGGGCTTTGAAGCCCGTGTTAACTCAGATGTGACCGGCTACTGATTACAGCTGAGGCCAGAGACTGGAGCCAGAGCCCAAATTAAGGCAACATGTTTGTTGAATGTTTTTCACAGTAAGTTAAAAAAAGAGGACATCCAGATGTGAGGTCATGGTTACAACATACACCTTCTAAGATGTGCAGCGATCAGTCCATGGCACGCAAACTCTGTCAGGTTACTTAAACCTGAAATCAACGGTTGGTTAGTGTGGGATGCATTCAGGTACGATGCGTTTTTTTTTTTTTACTTCCTCACAAAATGACGCAATTTCTGTGGCAAAAATGCCCTCTTTTTTTTTTCTCTACATCTTGATATTTATGCACACAAACAAGACGCACGGAGCTGTTTCAAGAGTCAGTATGTGTGTATGAGTACAGAGGACCACTGCAAACATATTTAACTACGGGACACAGTCAATTATTCGCAGAAAACAAATGGCTGCCATGTGACCAGCTGAGCACTTGGGTCAATGTAACCAACGCTCAGAGATGAAAAAACCTCTGCACCAATAAATGTGGGCAGATGCATCAATTTAAAGTTTAAAACTTCAGGGTGTCAAGCTTTTCCCAGAAAGGTGAATATGCTCAGGTTTCTGGTAGTAAAAAGACCAATTCTCATCAAATGTCTGCAAAATCCAGATCTTTTGCACTACAGATGAGAAGTAAATTCACATTCCGTTACCCTCTAATGTTCACGACCACCCACATTCAAATGTAATGGTAACATTTGATAAAAGCTTTCATTAAATAACGTGAGGTCGAACATAAATGGTGAAAAAAAAGCTATTTTCCGTCTCTGCTTCTGCTTTTCTCTCTCGACCTGCACACATGGCAGCGAGCGGGCGGACCAATAAAGCGGCAGGAAGCTGAAACGCTTCACTCCCGCTGTTAGCCTTCCTGCAAAAGGTGACAGACGAGGTCAATAAGGCACGTAGAAAAAAACAGCTGCGTCCGAGAGGAAACGTTTTCTGTTTCTACAAGTGACAGTTGGTGCTGTCCGGTCTGCTCGAACGCACTCGGCGGGACGTACCAGTTCCTTGGCCTCGGCGAGAGAGTCCTCCACATCGGAGAAGCTGAAGCTGGCCACGGTGATGAACTGACTCACGACCGACACAAACTTGTCGCCCAGCTCCTGCGGTCGCTTCTTCTGATAGTCCAGCTCCTACGAGTGAAAGTTATCCAGAAGAGGGGAAACGTTGACGTAAAGCTTCACAACAGCATGACCAATAAACGAAGGCGCGTCATGACGTAGATCTTTGTGACTCACACTCTCCACGCTTTTTAAGCCGCTGCGCATGTTGCCGATATCTTTCTCCAGCTCAGTCATGCTGCAAAAAAGAAAAGCGATGGTTCAATACAAAAAGGGAAAGCAGTTGAAAGTCAGGCAGCAGGATCTTCACAGCTCCACCTACTTGACTTTGGCGGCGTCAGAGAGACTCTGCAGGTCCTCCTGGAACATCAGGACTTTGGGGTATTTCTTCTCCAGGATGGTGATCAGGTAGTGTAGGAGGGTTATGTTTCTGCAAACACGGAGACGTACAGACACTGACGTCTCAAATGTGCAATGTATATTGCTTTTATTATGTGCCTTCAGATGCGAATAACCACATGGAGTTTCATCTTTACCACATTCCCTGTTCCAGACGTGACTTTTTGTTTTACGGCCTGCCAGTTTTGATGTATTTATGTTCTCTGCCGACTCATAAAACTCCTTCTTAAACTACAGCTGTAGCTCAGCGGTGAACTGTAGCCGTCTCTTTTGGTCGTGCGGACATATTTTGTTTCTCATTCCTGGAACCCGCTCTGTCTTTGGTGAAAGTGCCTCTAAAGTTGTTGCACCCTTATCTTGGGGAGAGCTACAGAGTCACTTTTGGCTATTTATTTTAAAAAGCAAAGGAAGATTATTCAGGTATAATGAAAGTGAAATCAAATAAAAAACGATAAATGTTACAGTTGAAAGTTGTTCTCACTTGTCGATACTGGATTTGGTGTCGGCAATCTTGTTGAGCGAAGACACCTTGAAGCCGTACGCGTTGCCCCTCTGACCCTTGTTCATGAAGTTCCCAAAGGCCAGCACCACCTCCAGCAGCTGCTTCAGGTTTCTGCTGTGTAAAATCTCCTTCGACGCCCTGCTGAGAGCTGAGACAGGAAAACGGGGGAAAAAGGCAATTAAAGGCGTCCGACTGATTCATTTTAAGACTTCGGTAGCTTGGCATGCCACTACAGAGATGCTTCAAAGGAGAATACATTTCTTACTTTTACATTTTTGAGTTATATCACTGCAGATTCTTCTTACCTTCAACTTTGGGTTTGATCTCAGCTATCCTCTCTGCAAACTTCTTTTTGAAGTATAAGGACTGCAGCCTCTGCTGGTAGTGGTTTATTCTGGAGAGGGGACGGAAAATGTGTGTCAGAGGAACAAACTGAGTCAAAAATAATAAATGATGAACAGGGAAATCCACAGAGTTAGACAAAAGCCACAAACATGGACACTGTGCTCTGGCAAAATAAAGCAAAGCCGCCTGTGTGCTCATTCAATCGCACATATAAACGTTGTGGTGATGAAGCTTATATTTGGCAGTGTTTTTCATTTCAGCTTATAAGACCACTGACTGCAGCTAATGAATACCACTGTGACGTTTGTCACTATACTGTAGGGACGCCAGTTACTCTAGTTTCTGATCTGAATGTATTTATGGCAGTTCGTGGCCGAGTTGTGACACGTTATTACATTCCTGTTATTATATTACAGACTTGATTACACGATTAAGATGAGTCACACATTCAGCTATTGTTCCCCCGGCTAAGTAGAAAGCCATGTGTGACTTCACTTATCTGCCCTGACTGAGAGGAAACAATGGCTATTGTTTGTCAGCACTTCTGATCTGCAGAGCGCTGCACTGACCTGATACTGTCAGGTCTGACGATAACGTCTGTTTAATACAGAATTAAAAAGGTAGAACATAAGAAAAGAAAGTTACGGCTGAAGTACCTGCTCATCTCATAGAAGAAGCGGTCAGGTTTTGCCATTCGGTCGAGCTCATGTTTGTGTTCCTCCAGAAGATCCACATCGCTCTTCTCTGGGACAAACTTCAGCAGCTGAAGGAACAAAAAAAAAAAGACATCTTTCATTCCCATTTCAAACATTCACCTGTACTCATTTCATTAGAGGCAGAGGAGGGGTTACCACATTGTGTCTGTTAAAGCAATTTATAATATACAAAGGGCTGAATCTCTCTCCACTTCAATATAAAGAACATTAACCAAATATACTGTTGTCAGAGTTGTAGCTTGTTACCCACAATTTCAACATTGGCTCTGAAAATAGGTGAACACGTGGCTTAATGCTGACAGGCATGAATTGCTGCTATTTTTAGTAAGCCGTCAAAGTGCAATCGCCACACGAAGGCGCGTTTGATTCACCCAGCAGTACTTGCTGCTTCGCAGTGAACCCGATGGCGTACCTGCTCCAGCATGTCTTTGGGAAGGTCCTCCTGTTCGTCCATGGTCAGGATGGCTCTCTTCATCTCCTCGTTAGAAAGCTTCAGCCTGCAGCGCACAACAGATGCATTACTTTAGCTTTTAGTTCAATTTAAATCACATCACGTAGACATACTTAACACCTCCTTTTGTACATATACGTTCTAAAGAAAATGAAAGACGAGCTAATAAATAAAAATCCCAATGAGATCAGTGAGATCTATTACTTACAAAGACATCTTTGCTCGTTAACCTTTACGTTTCGTACCATTGACATGATTTTATCTGGTTGGGCAGTTATTCATTCTTATTTTCTCTTTTCCTGTAGATGATGCTTGTAATAAACATTGTAGTGTGGTTTGAGGTTGAGGGTGAGCACCGTATGCTTATATGTGATGTTTTGTTTTGTATTAAGTGTGTTTTTATGTCATTTGTTTCGTTTTTTATTCGTCACTTATCGACCTCTTTAAAAATGAGATTGTGTATCCTCAAAACTACATTTTGAAAAATAAAATAAATTTGCCATACAAGGGGAAATATCCATCACAGCCTGTGCAGTGTCGGTAATGATTTACAAGATGATGCTGATGCAAACGTACCGCGAGAGGAGGATGTTGCAGTTCTGAGCTCGACGGCCGTCAATGACTGACAGCTCCTTGACCTTTTTAGAGCTCAGCGTGTCGTCTTCCGCCTCTTTCTGTGAGCAAACCGATGGAGAGGTCAGAGTGCAACAGGCTAGTTCAACGTGCACAAGACACACAGACACGCAACAACGAAGACGACACGCGCCCTAAAAGCCCAAACTGAAAATACGGTACAAAGACGTTGAAAACAGTCAGACCGGGAGGTCGTCACATTCGTCAGTGCATGCAAATATGACACACAAATAAAGGCAGCGGACTCTCAACAGTCTCACGAGTCATTATACACATTTAAGTAAGATGGACAATAGGACATGACATACAACATATAAATAAAGATAGAATCCACGAAGAGCGACACAAATTCCAGACTGTACATCTACTGTAAGAGCACTCACCTGTTTGCTGTTATTGATCATAAAGAAGTCCTAAAATGCAGGCAAGAAGCAGGGAAGACGTAAGCACTCGTTAGAATAAGTAAAGCAGTTACGTGATTGCAGCCCATAAAAACAAACAGCGAATGAATCAAAGCTCATTCTGCGCTGAGACAACGACGGATCCGTCACTGATGGAGTGAGCAGCATTGAGGCGTGAGCGGGTGTTCAGTTGCTTACAGTTCACATGCTGTGCACAAAAAAAAAAAAATCAACCTGAAGATCTAAAGTTTTGCCTCTGTGTGTGTGAGCAGAGATGCTTCCGGTTGAGTCTTTTTCAGTGTTTTTTGAAGATCTTATTTTGTGTGCTGGACATGCTTCTTGAACTTTTGAAAGTGCATGCTCATCCTCTTCCAAACAACTCAAAATCACTACCGATTAACAGTATCTAGTAACTACGAGGAAACCGCTGATTCTGAGCAGCTCACTCATGCATTTTCAATCACACGTGGCAAAAGGATCAAAACCACAAACTAAAACGGCAAAAACAGCAAAAACAGCATTCTGTTCCAATGTAAGAAGGCGTTTAAGATGATTCAAGCCTGAGTAACACTTTCTATCACACCCGTGTCTATGATGCATTATAAACACTTATAATGCATTATAATCTGCTCATAGCACCGTGTAATTATAACAATTTATAACAAAAATCACAACACATTACATAGCATATTATTGCAAGGATCATAATGTATTTTAACTGTTATGGTTGTAAAACATAAGTCATTATAAAATGCTTAATAATCTGCTATGTTAAAAAGCATTATGAATGTTTATGTGTGCTTTAAAATCACACACTGCTATAAGGAGATTATAACACATTACAAGTATGTTTATGGTTATATATTATAGAAAGTGCTGCCGAAAGTTTTGCATCTAAGAAACTCCCAAATAAACCTGGAGATTTCCCCGTCTTCTTATTTTTATTTTCTTTGCCTCAGGCTGACAATAGACGGTCACATTTGGAGAGCTGGAGAGATGAACTGCCTCGTCCTCAGTACCTGCTGTCTCTGATAGGCTGAGAAGGTCTTTTCAATGTCCTCCAGATCCAGGACTTTGAAAACCTTGGCATCGTCCACCTCCATCCAGATAGTGCCCTCCAGTTTATTCTGAGCAGAGGACAACAAGACATTTATATCTCATATTCTAACACCAAGCATCAAGATATTATGATTCTATATGTTATATATTCGTGTCTCCGCTGTTCTCACCTCAGCTAACTTGGCCCAGTTGAAGGACTTGAGTGCGTTGGATGGCTGGGGAATGTTCTTCGTCTTCAGGGATGGTCCAAGGGGTGCTCCCGGCGGGGGAGGGATACCTCCGACGAATGGGCGTCCAGGAGGAGGTGGGGGTCCACCCGGAGGAGGCGGTGGGGGAGGCGGAGGAGGCATCATGCCCCCAGGGGGCGGCGGGGGAGGTGGGCACATACCAAACGCTGAGATGGGTGGAGGACCACCGGGCGGACCGGGGCCGAGGGGAGGGCCTCCAGGAACAGCTGCCCGTCTCTGCAGGGAGAGTATTACACAATCTGAACACTGGACAGGAAAATACTAATACAGAATATTACTTACACAGCCTTATCATTTCAACTTTACACTATTTATACATTTCATCTTTCCCTTCAAATCCCTTACACTGCTCTATGTCCTGGAACAGTGGCCTTAAACCTGAGGGTCAGGAGATGATTAAAGGGATATGAACTGTGAGGGAAATTCCTCTGATCTTTCACGATGTAATCATGTTAACTTCCGTTGTGTTTGAACATGCTGAATCCTGTACAACGTCACCTTTGACTGGATGAATCTTGGCCTGATTGCCCACCTGGATTTCATCAGAAGATGATCAGAAGGCTAATGAACCCTCTGTCTTTTGAACAAAGACAAACTGAAAGAAGCAACCAGAGGGGGATGACCAAGTCAAGGTATACAGAGAGAGAACAGCTTCCCATCAACCCAACCCCTGTCCCGTGTACCATGCTCTGGGCATTAAACGTGTGACAACACTCTGAGAGATTTGTGTCTAGTCATTGACCACGGTGGGAACCATTCTCCTATTTTTGTTCAATTTAAATGAGTCCATGCTCATATAAAATAAATCTTTCGTAATCTGTATTTCAGGTGTCATAATCTTGTGCATTGCACAAAAATGTTGCTGTTTTCTTCCGTTTCATTGATGGGACTCTGTAACTTGTATTCTGCTGACATAACAGAAATAATAAGGGTTCAAAGGTGTTGCTGTTTCAGGCAAGCAACAACATAAAGCAACAAATCAATATGCAATGAGATAGAAGTGTTTCCATTCGTCAGTGAGTTGTTCTGCACCAGCCTGGTTGTCATTAACACAACATTCAATCAGGTTTCATTCACAGGTCATTATAAAGTGGCCCAGTGAACATAAAGGATGACGTACGGTGCCGAGTTCGTGCAGTCGGACGGTGAGTTCGGCCACTTGCTGTTTGACATTCTTGTGCTCGGTGCTCTCCTTTTCCAGCTTCTCTTTCATCTTGTTGAGGGTCTGCATCATGTCCTCTTTCTCCTGAGTCTTTGCATCACATTCACGCTCCTTCTTATCAAACTTCTGCTGCAGCTCATGGTGCTCTGAAATGGGAAGCCACGGCGACATGTTCGTCATTTTGAGTTAATTAACAAACGTATTCTATTTCAGTTAAATCATTTGTAGTCTTTCTAACCTTTTCGCATTTTCTCTGCCTGCTCTTTCCACTGTTTGACCTCATTTTCATTGACCAGCCTGCAGAAAGGATGACACACATAATCAACTCCAGTCATTGTTGTTCTGAACTTAAAAGGGAATCTATTTTTGAACTGCTGAGCGCGAGGCTTTTTCATGTCTCATCAAACACAACATTGTTCTGCATCCTACAATCTGGCAGCCGAGTAATCTGTTCCGTGCCGTCACTCGGTCTGTCTCGGAGGAAGCAACGAGGACTCACATCCGGACGACGTTCTTCACGTTAAAGTTCTCCAGTGGTGTGACGTCGGGATCGTGGCCTTTGTCGTTCTGCAAGACCATCTGCTGGACGATGCGATCCAACAGCAGCCAGTACTGCACCGTGTTACCGCTTCTCTTGTCTGAGGAGAGAAGGAGGAAGAGTTTCCCATGAGCCTCAGTAATTACAATGAGTAGTGTCAGTACAGGAACAGCTGGATCCACAGCGGCTGTTTTATTATGATGAACCAAAGGACTGATTTCCAAAATGAGCTCCTAACTGATGAGATAAATAGAAGCACTATAAGTAGGTTACAAGGTGACGCATGTATGTGTTACAGATTGGTGAGACTGCATCCATCATGAGGGACAACATGTTTACTGTTGTTCAATGCATCACAACATATTCAGTGATATTATTCGGATTACTCTTTGCTATAAAGTACCATCACAAGCTTCCATTTGATTAACTCTTGAGTTTGACCGCAGCACCGTATTTGCGGCTGAAGTGTTAATTACACGCTTAATGCCTCAGCAAAGTAACGGAGGGGGGGTCTCGTTAAAAAAGCCACTCGGAGGGGGGAAGGTGAGAGTCAAAGAAAAATCGCAGCCGCTTTGTGGCTCTTTGTTTTCAAGTCAAGTGACGTGAGGAAGCTGGCTAAAATTGTAATCCAACATGGTGCATTTCCTTGCAGAAAAACAGCAACAAAACCTGAATATTAGCGAACAACAGCCTCCGACTTTGAGTAAGTAAAGGATTCAGTTTGGCTGGGAATGTGCTTATCCAATATCAGGACTGACTAATCTGCACAAAGTCAACATCTTTATCTTTCTGGCCAGAAACCAGAAGGTACAGATGCTCCGTGTATTTTGTGGGAGTAATACTACCACCATGTTTAGAGCCATTTCGTTTGTAAACTCACCGGACTTTAATCCCATTTCACAGTATGTTTGTGTGACATTGTATAGTGTGCAGCCACGTATTAAACAATGTAAAGAAAACACTCACGTGGCATGAGGAGACAGTGATGCAGGACAGACATAAAGTGCGGGTGTGCATCAGTGTGGTTCATCTTCTTGCGGATGAGATCAAAAACTTGGTTGGCACTTTTGGTGTCTATATGTACCTGGAGGAGAAGAAGCGAAACAACAGCACCTGTGAATATCTCCTGCTAAATATTCTACAGTCACAAATAATGCAAGAATGATGTCAGGGAATTATAGTTTTTTTTCTTCTTCGCCTTACCGACTCAAAACGTTTCGACAAAGCCAGCTCATCCTCGTTCCGCAGCATCTCAAAGTAGTCTAAATGTCTGAGAGCGTGAATGGAAAAACACGAGATAAGAAAGGCAGCGTGCAATTGTGATGCACTCGTATATACTTCAAGTTGTACTTTGCAAGAAAGCAAGGAAAGTCCTGATCAACACACATTGACCGGCATCACTCTGGAGCAGGTGCATTCGTCTCAAAGCGCCAGACATCACTTTATTGTCTGTTCCATCTCACCTGTCCAATGTGGAGTTTTCATGAGAGCGTAGCTTATCGATCACCGGTTGGATCCCCAACATGAGAAACTCATATCGTAGGTGGATACGGAATTCCAAACTTGTCTGTAGTTGAAAAAGAAAAAAACAGAAGAAGAAGAGATGAGCAGGCGAAATGTTTTAAAGAGTCTCTTTAATGACACGATGACCTTCCAGTGTGGAAGGAAGCATGAAAGCGGTCTAATGTTTATAATTCACCTCTCCGGCGCCTTGACTCAGCACAGCATTTATAAAGGACATGATGGCTGTTTTCAGGTTGACCTCATCTCTGTATCGCCCTGTACTGCGGTCCAGATCGTTTATAAGGGTCTGCGGGATGACAGGTCATTGCAGTTAAGATATCTTCACACACCATTGCTTTTAAATGACTTTATCGATCTACGAATGATTATAAAACCACTGCTGTGCGCTTGGCCTGCTCCCACCCACCTGAAATCTTGTCCTCTCGCAGGCGAAGCGTTGGTAGTGCAGCATGGCCTCCAGGATTTTTTTGTGTCCGCCGGGCACCAGACACACGGCGCCCATGATCTCCAACACCGCCACCTTGGTTTTGATGTTCTCCGTGGCCAGGCTCTGAGCGATGATGTTGATGCTCTCGGAGTGGGAGAGGACGTGGGCGCGGCCCTGCGAGTTGTTCATCAGAGCTTTGATGCAGCCGATCAGAGACGTGTGGATCTGCGACTCCGTGGTCTCATAGTCCATGCTCTTCAGGAAGTTCAGGATACACGTGAGGCCGTCCAGGTCGATAAAACGGGTCACGAACCTGAGAGGAGAGCAGGAAATCAACTTAGTTCGGGAGACTAGTTTTAATGTGAAAAACTATTAACGCACAAATGAAGTAAAGCTGTATTTTCACAAGCCAGATAGCTAAATGTGTGTATCTATGCGTGTCCATTTATTCACTCTCTATGTCTTTGTGCTACATCACAACATTATATATTAAGGACAAGGAGGAGATTATAAAAAAGACGGGACAGAGTGAGATGACGGATGTATTTGTCCACCTCATGGGTTGCGTCCTCAGAGCAGTCTTCAAGCTCTCGATGGTTTTGTTCCTCTCTTCCTCGTCTTCTTTCTCCAGAGCGAGGAGCGTCGTTCTCTGTCCAACAGAAGATTAAACATAGTCTGAAGTCTGAGGGACGGGACAAATAGAGCTAACCGTACTGATTTCCAGAGATGTACAAGTCACATGGAAAATGTATTCCCAGCTAATTAAAAAGTATGTTATTTGTTGGCTCACAACAGGTTATTAGGTTTTATTCAAATCACCCAGTTTTACAATCGTGGACCTTTGAATCGGATAAGGAAAGAAAGAGCAACAGAGGACGGGTCCTTCTTCCAGAGCTGTTTTGTGACCATTTGTTTTATCCAAAAAAGAAAGAATTACTTACAGCTGCCATTGAATTGAGCTGATCAATGTAGTATTCTGGCCAACTAGTGGCACTTTTGTTTTCTTCTTGTTCCTGAAAAACAGAGAATAACAGAGAGTGAAGGAGAGTGCAGTGACACAACAAGGGAAAGAAAACATGAGATGTGTTTGTTAGAAAAAGATGTTTTGGGCTTCAGATATTAATCGGGAGCGATTGAGATTTTGAAGTTTAAAAAAACGTGGTCTTGAAGGAAATATTGCAGAAAGTCAAAAGTCGTTCGGTGGTTCACGACATGTTTGAATAAATCAAAGTCAAACTGCAAACCAGATGGAGAACTTCATTCCATCATTTTCAGACCAATTGGCTTTGAAAGACATGAAACATACAAAGAGCAACAAACACACGGGCAACAGAAGGTTCAGGGAATAAATAGCCAAAAAATGGAGCAGGAACTGAAAAGTAGGGCGCCACAGATATCCAGCCCGTTTGACCATCGAGTGCTTCGCGGAGTTTCAGGAGGTGGTGAGACGTGCAGAAAAGAGAGCACAGCTGCTCGAGAAAATCTTGAGATTAGCAAATGAATGTTAAAACGGTGGATTAAGGACACGGCCTGATTTATGCTGCGATTAATCTCCTGATGGGCACGTTTGTATCATAAGTGAAATATAAGAAATAACGGTAAGACATTTCTGCGATGATTGAATTTTCTAACTCGAGGGGAAAAACACTGAGGAGTAAATGACTTGACCATGAACTTGGCTTGCACATAAAAGGTTCCCCCAGCTTTCATTTGAACTCTGGCTCCATTAAGCACAAGCGAGCTGTGACCATCAGAAACTAATTGGGCGTCGGTTAATAAAGCGGCCTGCAGAGAGACTTGGCTGCTCCGACAGACACGGCAGGCTTTGGCCGGTCTGCGGGGATCGTGCAGTGACGGGAAGGTCTGATCCTGCTGTTCCACTCGCGTCCGTTGCCAGCTTGACCCGGCAGGGCGCTGGACGGAGTTCAGTCCATTACTGGAGCAGACGCAGAGGTGGGGCCGCTTCCTTTCGCATCTTAAAGAGTTCATCTTTCAACTCGGAAGTCAGCGCTCTTCAAACGCTGACATGTCTTTCGTTTATTTAGGGTCACGATGAGAGAGAAAAAGTGGGGAGTGCATTTCTGGGAGTCTATTTTTTTTTTGTCCACATTTGAGAAAGTAAAGATCAAAGGCACGTTAGGAAACAGGAATCAATCTCAGTTATTTGGAGTCTGCTTGAGAGAGAAGTTAAGTTACAGCTCTGTCCTCTCACAAATAAGCTTTTTTTGGGATGAAATTTGAAACCTAACTGCAAAAAATCTCTGCTAACAACCAGATCAGTAAATCTTCCTCTTGGCAGACGATGGAGGATACAGGAGAGCTGACGAAGGAGGAGGAAGACTGATTCTCTGCAGCATGATTTCATCGGCTCAGGTGCCCGGCCAAGCCAAACAGCTCAAGCTCTGCTGCTTTTGACTGACTTATCTCCTTCAGGCCGGGCCCAACTGCTGAAGCCAAGGGACCACCGGTGAAAAAAGAGCAGCCCTATCACTGGCGGGCTCAGAGCGCCCTGGTAATGACCCCACCTTCCTCCTTATCACCCCCCCCCCCCTGCCAGACACACAAGAGCTGCACCTGTGGAAGTGAAGCCTTCCTGTTTGCCTTGGACAACCGACCGAATCCTTTGCCTCTTTTCCACACACACACACACACACACACACACACACACACACACACACACACACACACACACACACACACACACACACACACACACACACACACACACACACACACACACACACAGTGTATCTGTCTGGGTCGGGGCCAGAGCCTGTTGCAGAGTCAGCAATATTGATGTCTTTCTGTAACTCCTTCCTTCCCCCCCTTCTCTCTGCGGCACATAAAGATTTGTTTCCACCTTCACACCAACACTGAAACCACCGTGCACGATCTCTAGGATGCTGAACAGAGGCAGCGCAACATTTTGGGATATATTTTCAAAGCGGGCCTTGAGACTACTCCTAACGAGGCCACTAATTGGGACACAGTAGAAACGGGAGCACACACCATGCCTACCTTCTCTCGCCTTATAGCAGCGGGCTAGTGGACGCCGTGTCATAAGAGCATCAACACTCAAACAAATGGATGATAATCGATCACGGCTTGTGCTGCAGGTCTCAGACCTCTTAGCAGATTCATTGACTCAACACATATTGTTTCTGCTTCATGAGTTGACATAAATACACATTATTGGCACATAGATATAGACGCTACATCTAAGCCAGTTAGCTTAGCTTAGCATAAAGATTGCAAGCGGTGGGAAACAGCTAGCCTGGCTCCGTTTAAAAGGTAACAAAATCTGCCTCCTACCACCTCACGTATTACTTCAAAGAGTGTTATTAAACTATTCATTCAAAGATTCTAAATGTTATATTTTGATGGTCCAAACCAACTCTTCACCAAAAGGTCAGTAATATTAATATCGGATGACCGGGATGAGGTCAGCAGTGATGGAGGAGGTGAGACTTTCTTCCTTCATATCTAAACTCTCTGGGCTCAATTGAATTAACGCGGGATAAACGTGAAAAGCACAGACTATTCCATGCTTTGACTTTTGCAAACTTTGACAAAATAAAATCCCCTTATTCGTAATGAGCACGATTGCAACCAGTGCAACACTTTGTATGCATGATGGGTTTCTGCAGCTGTACTGCGCATCGACATGCAAACTATTCATTCATCACACTAAATCCCAACTCTCCTCACCTCCAGTTTGTAAGCGGACGTAGGAAAAACATGCCCCGTCTGCATTATCAGTCAGGACAGGATATCCTACACACTCATACCTTCAGAAACACTGCAGTACAAATGCGAGGGCACATTCAATGGCGCTTTGAAAGCTCAACTCAAGTTGATCTAAACTAGACCGGGCGTCTGCATTTTCCTGGAATGTATATACAGGGAGAGGAAGAACAGCTGACAGTCCTTTTATCGTGAAGGAAAAGACATAATAAAACACGACGCTGTCACAGAGTGGTACAGTATGTTATGGCTACGCTGAATGCTTTGATGGGACAGGTGTACTATCTAACAAGGAGAACCCGCATGATTAAAAATCCTTCGCTTGAATCAGGGAGGACAGTCGAACACTGAGACAAAGGACAAGGGAGAACAGTTTGGAGTCACCAGCAAGCTGCATTACATGTCAGTGCTTCATAACTCCTGACACGGCCTTCTCCGTCAGTGGATTGTCGAATGGAAAAGGCTAGATTTAGCGTTTGTGTTACTCCCTCTAGATGTCACTATTTTTATATCCACCTTGTGTAACATCCACTTAGGTGAGTTATTCATGGTGGAGCTTTGAAGAGGCAGTGCAGACGTATTATTAAGTGATGAGGAACGGGACAGTAATTGAAGAAATACATCACATAATGGGGAATAAAGCTATTAGAAAGCACTCTTGGTGGTACTGGAGTACGTATTGTATGTATTATAGGCAGTTTAGGTTGCTATATAATGTGTGTATTTTCATCTTATATGCAGCTGTACACTTTACTTTAAAGATGAAAGCCTGCAGACAGATACACTGTGCAGGCAACACACTCGTGCCTGTTGTGAGCAGAGGAATACAGCGATACAAGGTTCTGTGGTCTGTGTTTTAGAAAAGTCACAGCTTCAGATAACAACAAATCAATGAGGGAGGCGATTACACAAACTTGGCAGGATATTTGCAGATATTGTTCAGCCAAAGCAGCCAGCCTGCAGCAAGCGTGCGGAGGCCGATGTGGAGTTTGACATAATGCACAGTGAACGTCGCTCACCTTCTTTTTGCTGCAGTAGATTTGCCATTTCTTCTCTGCAGGCAGAGCGAACATGGCTTCCCTGTGCTTCTCGGTAAGGTCGAGCTCATCCTGCAAAGTGGGGACAAAAATGCTGATATGGTTAAGAAACATCTATTTAAAAATATCCACATAAATCAATTGTTTCCCCCCCCAAAAATAAAAAAACATGTGCCAGGCAGGGGCAGTTGCAACAGAGCCCTGCTCTCGGTTTGAGACGGGTTCGAGCTGAATCTAATCACGAGCGGTTGGATATCACCGGGCGCTCTCATCGTCAAATCCAACAGGACTCTGAATCAAATCAGATGTCTCGCTGGCGTTAGACGTGTGAGTAATGGGGGAAAACATAAGATAAGGCGTGGTCTGTCTGCTCGACATGTGGCAACAAACATCTGGAGACAACATGCGTCACTACGTCTGACAGATATTTCACAGAGGCAAAGGGTGCTGCTGGGAAGACTAAAGCCAGAGAGCAGTGGAACACTCAATGCACGTCTCAAAGAGTTCCTATCCTCATTCAAATGTATGCTTTTTGTTGTTGCAGGTTTGTTGTTGATGTTCTGTTGGAGAGTGTAGGATGGAAAAAGAAGCTTTAACTTGACTTGCAGGCTTTTTGGAAAACGTTTCTCAATGAATCTCAAGTTCAAAGGTCGGGTTTAATTGATCGTAAAACAGAGCAGATGGCTCGTTCAGATTATGCACACACATGGTGGCTCATACTGGGCAAAGAGAAAAGCACGTGGCGGTTTTCTTTCGGTAAACAGAGCGACTGAAAGCCTCTCCTTGTCATCGCACTCAACTCGCTCAATTATGTCTTCATAAAGGGTGCGGAGACAACAACAAGCAATTAGCAGAAGGCGGAGGCCAAGACATTAAGAGCTCCTGAATGAGGTCTATTGATGTGCAAAAATGTCATGCTTAGATTACACACACAGAGAGAGAGAGAGAGAGAGAGAGAGAGAGAGAGAGAGAGAGAGAGAGAGAGAGAGAGAGAGAGAGAGAGAGAGAGAGAGAGAGAGAGAGAGAGAAACAAATTAGAAGTAACAATGAGACAGAGGAAGAATAGCAGCCGTTATTCATAGGCTAATGTAAACTGGGAGGACGTAACCGTTTATTTGAGAATGTCCTAAAAAAAAAAACAGACAGTGAAAAACAATGAGGTAAGATTATATTTGAAAGACTTTATTCATAACATATTAAAGTGTCTGTTACGCTAGATGTTAAACATGCGTTGTATAAAACCACAAATATGTTTTAAAGGAAGGTAAAAAAGAATTTCCTAAAACAGCTGGGCACTGTAGTTTTTGGCAAACGTACCCAAACAGGAGCAAATAGTGTATTTTTTGGGGGGGGGGGGACTATTTTGAGCTGCAGATTTATAAACATGTTGGTGCTGTAGTCAGTGCTCACAGCAGCACAAAGGTATGTGTGGGATTCACTCAAAATAAAGTATCGTGGTCATGCTCATTAAAGCAGAAGTCACCCAGTGCAATGGTGTGGCTGATTTATGTGTTTTTTGGACAACAATGGAGGTCTAAGGCAGTAAGGAATATGCTGTATAAGACTTCAACGACACAGGCAAAAGGGATTTGCTGACATTAAGAAAAATATAGACTCACGCCAGCCTTATCCGTTAAATAAAAACATGAGTTGTTTCTTTTGAAGTCTTACAATGAATCTGGTCAGAAACAGCAGCATGAAGTCTTACCACCAGCTCGGAGAACATGCCATCCAGCTCATCATATCCGGGCATCGGCAGTGCCGGCTCCATGACCTGCAGGGCAAAGTCCTCCCTGAGCCTGTAGGTGATCTCCGGGTGATCGCTGCTGTTGAAACAGCAGAAGATGAAAGACAGGCCGCCACGGCCGCCGCCGGCACGTTTCCGCGGAGCCATGGCTGTCCGATGCGTCCGGCTGGTTGGGTAGGGAGGGTGGGAGGCTCCTTCGGGGGCCTCTTTACAGCCTCCTCCACCTCAGAGTGTGGCCTCCGTCAGAGAGTACTGTGGACACGGAGAAGGGACACTTAAGCTTGTGCTTTTTAAACCGGCATTCACAAACATCTGAACAGAAGTAGAGTTCCCTCAGAGACAGAGGAACAATCGTACTAAATACAAAGATTAATACTTTATCTTGAATGAAATCCGAAGCCACTCTGTAACACTTTAAGGACATTAGTAGACTGACTAGTTCCCGACTAGCAGGCGGAGTTTTCCACAGTTACAACCTAACCCTCTGCCCCAGGTAATGGTGAAGTGTCATAGCTTTTGTAGGAAAACTACAATGCATCGTATCAGTGAAGGCCAGCACTGAAAGATTTCATTATATCTTTTACACAAAAGGGCCCCGGAGGAGTGCAATATTTGAATTGGAGACCGTAATTTGCCAGGATTAGTTTATTCAGGCCTTTTCATCTCCCCTTCCTTCCTATTCAGCATCGGCTTTCCTCTAAAGACCGAGCGAGGAACGATTAGAGGGGTGTGTTTACAATGACCAGGGTAAAGAGGTGTGTGAAGCCTTTTCGTGGTTTTGAAGACCGGCTTGGTCATTGTGGGTTAAGAGCAAAAAGCACAGGCCCTCTTTTAAACCATGAGACGGTACGGTGTGTAAGTCGGACTGCATGGGAGATTTACAAGATGAGGAGCCTCAATCATCCCGATAACCATCAACGCCAGACTTTCCCTTCCTGGCTCTGCTGACTTCGTGTGATTACACACATGGTTTGGTCTCCGGCAGCTGCATTTTCACCAGTAGGAAATGTGTGCAATCCTGTTGGACTACTGTCCCATCTGCCCTCCCTCTCGATCACGGATGAAATAGAATCGAGATCAGCTGTCACAAATGAACAGCATTGATGAGGAGGGTTGAGCACATTACAGACAGACCATGTTCAGGGTATTTTTGGGTTGGTTTTAGCCACGCTAGCCGCAGGAATGTAGGGATGGCAACGTCGGTGTGTCGGCCGTTCCACCACTTTAGTCCAGTCTGAAATATCTTAAGAACTCAATGGATTGCCATGTAACTTTGTGCAGAAGTTCATGTTCCCCAGAGGATATATCCTAATAACTTTGGTTGTCCTCTGATTAAAATGGCAACACTCCAGCGCGGCTGTTGACTGTTAGTCTTCTTTAATGTTACAGTCCTTATGTCTTTTCATTAGACAGTATTCTGACCTGGGATCAGATGACCTGTATGTGGAGCAGTTGGTTCTGTGGTTACGGCTATTCAAACACTACGAGTGACAGTTTACTCTGTTGCTAAAAAAAAAATGAATTTTGAGACAAGACAGACCTCGAACCTCACTTCTGACAACATAAACAAGTTTGATTTGTAACAAACTCCTAATTCGTACAAACGCACGGAGTAAGAGAGGAGACAGCTGCGGTGCGAGCTCTCAGACCTGCTGGCTCAACTCTAAGCAGGAATAATGGAATAAAGTGCACAAGATCTCTCAAGATACCGTCGTCAGCATGTCACAAAAACAGCTCTCCGGTCTCCCTCCCCGCTGTGCCGGTCGGTGTGATGCCAAGTATCATAATCACAGAGGCTGAGCTGACCTGCAGGGATTTATTTTCTTGGTGACCGGCAGCCCGCTAACCATTATTACCAAGTTCACTTGACCTTTCTTTGTGTGTTCAGTGCAAATTTAACCCCGTCTTGTCACGTACCTCACTGTAATCGAAGATTGCGCGTCACTGTGCTCGTTGGAATGGGGCGACGGAGAAAGCTAAAGTTCTGTCTTCCAAAAGGAAAAGTGAGGACATTTCCTGTGGCAACTTTCTGTAAGTAGAGCCACTAAAAAAAAAAAAAAATCCATTTTGTGGTCTTCCTAAATAAAGGCTGATGCGATCACTGTCTCATTTTAGTCACTTTTTGGGTTCATCTGCTATCCAGCAGCTGTACTTTTCAAATATGGAACAGCCGCTGAGACTGTTTCCACCCACCAGAAGATCTAGATTTAATCTGTCCTGAAATGTGTTTTAATCTTTGTTTTATATACGTCTCCTTTAATATGCTGATGACAACAAAAGCAAAACAAGCAAATCCCACAAAGGAATATAATCAAAACTCTTAAAAGCCCAAAGATAAAGATACTATTTCACAATGTAATGTTTTGTTCCAAGGTAAACTGTGTTGATAATGATTTATTGCAATGGCCACTTAATCAGACACACAAGACATTCGTCCAAATCACCACTTGTGTTTCTTTGTGGCCAACAAACTCGTAATAACTGGCAAACTGTCAAAAAAAACCTAACAAAAGCCAACTTTCCATCCCTAGAACATCCTCTCTCAGAAATACCTGTATATATGCAGAGCTTATATCGTACTACACAGACAAATGGCCACACATAAGATAAAGTACACAGCGGCTCACCTTTACGAACACACCGTGTATTTATTTTGACACATCCTTGACTTTTCCAAATAGACTACCAGAGGCCTCAGCAGCAGCTGCTTGGCTTCACGCTCACCACCTATTCTAGCATGAAGGGAAGAAGAAATCCAAAGCCCCCTTTGACCATATTAGTCCACAAAACTGCCCATCTTTTCCATGCGCTAAAGCGAGCTATAAACTTTGTATAAACACGTGAGCCAGAGTGGGACAGCGCTGGTCCCCATCCAGATACAGGAACCTGCGGATGTGCCATGTGGGGGGAGGGTACAAAGAGGCAGAACACAAAGACGGGGAACGTTTAAGATTTGGACCAGGCCACTAGGAAGAGCGCCAGGCTTTAAAACTCATTTTAAATAGTGGCCAAACCGTGGAATTACAATTTTCGGGTCCGTTACCGGACGCTCCAAAAGCTCTTGCTCTCTCTCCATGGATGTGGAAGATTGCTGGAAGATCCAGCTATTGTCATCTTAATGTAGCACTCGGGACGTCAAACGTTCTTTGCTTTCACGCACCAATAAGCAACTTTCCTCGGAATGAACATGCCCCCGCCTCCAACGCTGCATCCCGTTCTCTTCATACATCCGCGGTTCGAACATGCAGACCGTGACACCGTTAAGACGTAGTGTCTGTGCTGTAATCGTTAACCTGTGAGACTCGAGTGCGTCGACAATTAGCCCCCGGAGGCCGTCTGTCAAACGGTCAAGGTTCCCAACAAAACCAGAGGCCCGTTAGAACAAGAGCACATTCCTCTCACGGCCAGGTGAGCTCCATGAGCCTGAACAACACCCGTACAACAACACCTTCCACTGTCACCTGCTCCAACAGAGAAGAAACACGGATTACTTCAACTCCCCAAACAAGCATGCACAACTCACGCAGTCAACCTGACCCTCAACAGTAAAAGAGAGCAGAATTAATGCTTATTTCCAGGAAGTCTCCAAGTTGATGATAATGCCATGTAACAGCTGCACTTTGCATATAATCAAGAATAATGATGTTTATACTGACATAAATCAACTCTTGGGACTGTGCTGGAGAAACATGACTTTTGTAAGCTGCTTCTTACAGACAGCACGAGGCATTCTTGTTGCACTCCTTCATTCATACCCAATTAAACCCACCCACCCATTTCCACACAAACATTTCTCTTCTTTGTCTGTCGGACATTTCTGTCCTTGGATAGCCTTGTTGTTTTTTGTGACCATGTGGTTTAGCGGGTGACCTGGCGTAGGTCCAGACTGTAAAGAGAGTCTCGGTGTTTGTAAAGTGAGTGTGATGGTGCCTGCACGAGTGTCATGTCCGCTGGAGAAAAGGCAGAAGCAGAGAGGAGCATCTGAAGCTCAACACAGAGAGACGCTCATGTTACTAAACACGAGTGCAAAGGAACAGAGTGTAAGAATTCATAGAAGGTCTGACACGTTTTCCATCCAGCTGGCTTCATTCTTCTTCTGCTGCTCTCTTCTTGTTCTCCTCCACTAGCTTACTTCAAGATCATCGTTATTTGCCGAGCGTTGATGGCGAACTACGTAGTGTAAAGGATGGGTTTGATTTCTCTGGTCCTGCTGGGGTTCGCTTGCAATCTAAACTAATCATTAAAACAGAAAGTCTGTTTCTAAACCGAAACAAATCCAAGTAAAAACATATCTTATAGTCATGTAGTCGTCTCTCATATAATAACTGCTGTCATAAAAAGGTGGCTTTGTGTCTATATTCTATGAATACTAACAGGTCCACTTAAAGCTGGAGCAGGAATCCAACCTTGGAGAGAGAACACAGTGGACAGTAGTGTAGTGAAAGCAGATGTGTGAAATACCTTCTTTTGCAGCAGCTGGCATCTATCAGCACTTTCTGGCACACTGAGATGTACTTTTAATTTTTGATATCTACAGCTGCTATGGCTGCCGGAATCATCGGCAGCACTAATGACGCAGTAGAACAAATCTCCTACGTTCCTAATTGAGCTCCGCAGCTAATGGAAGACACCTTGGATGAGAATGTGAGTATTGGAGCAGTAATAACAACCAATACCAGGCAACGGGGTTGCTGGAAAATTCATTCGTGCTTAGCTGTAATGACGGGAAAATAAAAGTTTAATCTTCTTTTCCTATTTAGGATTTGGGACGGATCAGACTTGCAATTTGATGATCATCTCAGCACAGGATTGTCAATGCGAGGCAGCTCGACGTTGTAGGTAGTGTTGCCGTCTCATGCTATCCGACTGCATGGCGTTACAGTGTCTCCCACGCTGACAAATTAAAAATGTACTCGTATTAAAAAAGGAGCCGCTGGAGACACGGTTCATAATTTGGGGATTTGCAGTGAGCTTTACTCAAAAGGTTTCTGAACTTTTGGAACCCCCCCCCCCCCCCCCTTCCCCATGGGTGTTGTGCACGAAATTTTGTTCATTTATTTTGGATCAATTTGGACAGCTGCAAACAAAAGACTCGGGAGTCACACAGGGAAGGCTGCTGGCAGTCCTTTCAGCCCTGCTGAAAATCAATCAGCAACCCAGTGTTTGGACACAGAGCGTTTGCTTAACCTGCGAAACTCAAAACTGTGTTGACTCAAGTCAACCGCAAAATGCTCAACAGCAACAACAGTCAAAAGCAATAAAAACAGTCTCTATTTCTGCAGAACACGAAAACAGAAAAACTCAAATCTCTTTTCTTCCAAGCCAACGTTAATAACCGCTAACTGAAAGTAAACTGATCCGTGTTGTTTCTAAAAAAAAAAAAAAGAAGCTATTTGGAAACTATTTTCATGTTGCAAGTGATGCTTCACGTTTGTCTAATTTTCTCCGGTTTAGCTACGGTACAAACGGAACAGTGGTTCCAATGGTCTCGCACAGCTGGATAGCACACATAACGCTCGTTCTGCCAATTACTTAATGGCGCCCCCGAGAACACAGCGAGTAAACACACGCAGACTTGGACACACATCAGAAAACAACTGGGCCGAGACAGAAATGCTGACTGGCGGGTTAAGAGGAGATTACAATCAACCAGCCAGACATCAGAGAGCCGTCAAAAGCAGCAGTGTTACAGTAGCAGAGCCGCACGTGTCGAGATGTGACAACGGCACATTGCCTCTGGAGCGTTTAATGTCACATGGCTGAGGGAGCGGTGCTGAAGCAAGCTCAGATTACAGGATTAGCAGACAGAGAGAGAGAGAGAGAGAGAGAGAGAGACAGACAGAGACAGAGACAGAGACAGAGACAGACAGAGACAGAGACAGAGACAGAGAGACAGAGAGAGAGAGAGAGAGAGAGCATTTCTTCCACCGGCTGACACATTTCACACTAAATGGACGACATGGTTGCGGGTTCAAAAACCGTCCCATCTTGCAGCACTTTGAAGGCGCGACAGGGGATTTGTGACACAGTTGCTGAAATGCAGTGGCTTTCTTTTTGGTGTGGTCGTTTTTCCAGTTGTTATTACGACATACATCATTGGTGTTGATTTGGAACAACAAGGCACTGCCGCAGCGTTTCTACTGCATGTTTGCGAAACCACGATTATTAATGGCTGTGGAATTTAACAAACAACAAACTAAAAAGCTTAAATGAGACCTACTTAAACTTCTTCATCAAGTCAAAGTTACTTTATAGTCTTAGTAGAACCAGCTGTCTACTTATGTCTGTTTTCTATGATTCTAAATTGAATGTGTCTGTGTACTGTTTTAGGCCAGCTGTAATATTCAACATAACATTTAATGGTTCACAGTAAAGCGGCATTATATTCTGCGCTCCGTTACTAACACACTGCAGTATCCGTTGTAACCCCTATCAACCATATCGCATTCAGGTAATCTCATTATTTTCCACATCCTTCCTCGTTAAACAGACCCGAGGTCTTCACACGTTTCATCCGGAGACAGTCAGTCGCAGTCAGTATGCGATGAAGACCAAATGAATGGGAGATAACGGCTGTGATTAACTCACTGTGTTCATTCTCCATGCTGACCTCACAGCATTATCTCATGAACGGAGGGGGTTGTGCAAACCCTGCGCTGATGAACTAATGTTTGTCAGTGACGTCGTTTTGTTGCCTGGGAGAGATTCAGTCACTGCTGAATCTCATTTGTGGTGTTAAGAGTTACTCCTTAAGGGGTTGCCGCAATGATCTAAAAGCCTAGAGTTGGTCCGTTTACTGGCAGACCCCGCCATGTGTTTGTTTTGACTCAAACACTTTAATGAGCGGTGTATTACAGTAACGGTACGTCTCATTCACAGAGACGCTGGATGTTTTGAACACAAACATCTGTAGCTCCCAAAATGAAAGATCATCTAATTGGAGATAAACTAGACAGAAAAATTCACTTTTTTTTTGTGAGATGAGACTGTGTGTTATCTAAAACTGTTCCACGCCTTAAAACGTAATCTGGTGGTATTCCCCTTTAACTCTCACATGCATGAATAATAGCATGCAAAAAGGAAAATGTACGTTTCGGATTGGGGAGCGTGCGGCTGAAATGTAGGGAGGACAGAGATTACAAAGCAGGCTGCTGCTCTTTCCGCAGGCAGCGTTTCAAACCCGTTCTGCAGAACAGACTCTTCAACCCCCCACACTCAACATGTTAGCATTCTTCCTCGGGTTGGCCCTTCAAGTGGAGGTTAGGCTCGGGGCAAAGAAGGAAACTACTCAAAACAGGCGACAATATGCTCGCGAGGGTTTCATCTTCGTCATCTTGGTCCAGTTTGTTGGCTTTGATCCAACTCACTGGAAAAAAAGAATAGCTTGGTTTAAAAATAGCACGAGCAGCGCGTAGCATGCCTCTACATTATTGTGAAAAATCGGAGCAAAAACAAACCGCTGTCTTCTTAATACTGGTTAAAGTTTGGGTCATAAATTACAAGGTTGTCGTTGTTTTTTTCAGCTATATTAATTTGCAATTTGGATTCATATCCACAATGTTTTGGGTGTAATGTCTTGATGAGCAGATGTTTGGAAAATGCTGTTTATCATCATTTTGAATGGAGAATTAACTTTTATGAGAATGAATTATGAGAGAAGGGTCTTTACTGTGTTGTCAGTCAGACTATTCCTGTTACATATGTAGCATTGAGAGACTGAAAACGAGTTAGCGAGCAAGCAGAGACGTTGAACCAGCTACATAATTAGCTATAGGGCTGTGCAATCTGACCATAATCTTCTATTCCAATAAAAGGTAATTATTTTATGTCTCGATAACAATATACAGCATATAAAGAGAAAAATAATAAATACTTCCAGCTATTCACCGACTGTGTTTGCATGCATCCAAACAAATACGGGAAATAAGCAATATTCTTATCAGTTGTGATTTTCTGAAAAAAGGGAAAGAAATTGTGCATCTTGATATGTGACTTCATCATGATGTGATTTAATTTAAAGTTAATTATCATATTTAATTATCGCCCAGCCCTAGTTAAAGGTATTATCATAACAAGCGATAATTATTAGTTAAAAGCAATGGATAAACAATTGAAAAGGATGATTACAACTTCCAGCTTCTGCCACTCAAAGTGGTACAAACGAGGACAAAACCAACATAACGATAAGATATTTTACTATGGACTAACAAACATTGTGATATGGACATCAGCAGTGCACAGTCCAACACTACAGTAGCAGTAAAACAGATCTCAGATCGTCAAAACTGGGGCGTGGAGAGGTTATAATCTCTTCTCGGAGACCCTGAGCTGCAGTCTGTCCTTTAAAAGATTTTCAAAAATCTCTCTCTCTCTCAGTTGCTATGGTAACCGGAGTGAAGGGTGACCGGTGCATGCTGGGTGAGTGAGTGTTTAATGTAAGCCCCTTCCACCGCACATTACCCTCCTTTTTTTTAATCTCCTCTGGATGTTTATAGGGAGGAGAAAATAGGATTGTCTCTCAAATTCAGCGGACAAAAAAACCAACAACACAAATAAAAAAATAAAAACATTACGGATTACAGGAGGAACATCTAGCTTCATCCAGCGGCACCATGAAACCCTGCAGAGACGAGTCCGTCCTCATGTAGCACAGGAGGCTGAACAGTATTTACATGCAGAGTATTCATAGAACCTGAGAAGGATGGGCAGCAACAGGAAATGAGTGAATGAGCAGCAGACCCCCCCCCCCTGTGCTCAAGGTGACTTTCTTTTACATTGACCCGATTATCTGGACTCCGCCCCCCTTCACACACACACACACACACACGCACACGCACACACTCATTTGACACTGGGCTTCATTTGTCAAAACCACAGTGGGAGGTACAGCAGCCTGTAGCCTCTGTGTGCACCAAACGCATATTTCTACCACCACCTCACCCTATCTCCAGACCAGCCTTGTCATTACGGGGCATTCCCCACATAGACGGGACAACTCTCTCACCAAGAGATCGGCCCCAGGGGCTTGATCGGAGCACCCTGTCATCCTCCCCTTCCCCCTCCCCCATCAACATTTTTTTCCGCACAGACACCTCCTAATAAGACAGAATCACCTCCGTCTTGGTGAGAGGATCCCAGCCTGTATATCCTGGGGAGTGATAAAGCAAACCAGCAGCCCTGACTCCCCTTAGCCACACACACACACAGAGAGAAGACACCGATAGCCTCCGACTATCTGCCGGTCACACACACATTCCAATCAGCAGCCGGCTTCGGCTCCCGCACTCCCTTTTTTCTCCTTCACCATGCACTCATTTGATTACAGGGTAGAATAGGCAGATTCACTGAGCTCTTCGTCTTACCCTGTCTGTTGCATTCCCCCTTCTTTATCCTCAACTCACTGCGGTAGCCAGCTTCCTGCGCTAGTCGACAGAAGAGCACAACACACGGCTGTGCATTTCCTACGCAAGGTATGTCATCCACGCAGGTTTAAAGGCGTCGCTGACAAGCACCTTTGAAGCCCAGAGGCTGTTCAAGGAAAATCTCAGTTTCTCTGATGGCTCTGAGGGGAGGGAGGGGGGCAAACAAGGGATGAACCAGCCATACAGCGTGAGATGTTGTTTTGGATCTTGCAAACAGTCAGCTGGCCGGCGAGAACTTCTCCTTCGGATCCACGCCCTCCCTAACCTCCTTGTCTCTTGCCTTTCTCTGCAGAACACAGTGGGGGCAGACACAGATGTTACTGGCTCCAGGCCACACCCCTTTTCAACACTCCCAGTCCTAATAGGATGCAGCCGAACTGTGGCCGCCGCCCAGCTCACCCCCCCCCCCCCCCAGCTCACCCACCCAGACTGGCTTTGGACAACTTGTTTGGGGTTTGTTTGAAGAGTGCCTGTTTGGAGAGCTGCAGGAGGGAAACGAAGCTACGGTGTAAAATGTGTGCGGTGTAAACGTGGTTGTCAGAGAGCGAGCGAGAGAGAGAGGAGACGAAGAGACTAAAGAAAATGCTAAAAACATCAAGAAAGATCTATCCTCTACCATAAACATCTCCTGGGTAAAATAAAACCACATTCAGCACAAGCAACTTGAAACATTGCACATATTCCATCCAAGCACTCTTGCAACGATTAGACTTTAATTAGATTTGAATCCAAACGATCCCGGACACTCCCACATGATTTACAGCACAAGCATCACTCCTGCATGTCAGCTAGATTCTCACTCTCAACCTCCAGCATCCACAAACACCCCTACATTGCAGGGTAGTGATATTTTTTGGACTGTACCAAAGTAATGGAAGTGTGTGGGGAATGTTCTGCAGAAGATGCTCATCAACATAAATGTTCATAACGTCAATAAGACCGACTTCAGTCAGGTCCTTCATTTAGTGCGTTTTCAAAGTAAAGTTTATTTTTGAGTGTCTGTAGAGTTCCCACGTCGTCTCTCTAGCTGATCGTGTCACATCAGTTTCAGGAGCCGCATGTTTCCAGCTAAACTTTCATCTGTATCATGTCAATAACTTAAGCTTATGAATGTCATTGTTTTGAATCAGGTTCTTCCGTATTTGGATCGGTGTAGATCGTGAAAAATTTGTTGGAATTTAGAAGGCCACAGCTGTTATTTCAATGTGCCAGAAACCATATTTAATCAACTTTTAGGTAAATGTTGATGTTGGAGCTGTTAAATACCCAATAATAAAGGACTCAGGGTCAGGACATCCCTACTTTTCAAGATGTTTCAGTATTATTGAGACCTTAAGAGCCGTGTTGATTAAACTCTGAGGTCATTCTTGAACATCCAAACTAATTACTGCTTTGTCCTCGTTAATGTAAAGACATGTTGTCATGAGAACAGAAGTCTACCTGAGTCAGGCCCTTCAGGTGTCTGTGCAGGTGTTGACCGAGTGAGTGTCACCTATACGTCATTTACTTCCTGTTCCACAGAAACAAGACGTCATAGAGCTTTTGTTGTTTATATTTGTTGTCATGCAACACAGCGTTGTCCAATCAGCATAATCAGTACCGGTAAATGTGGCAGAAACACAGAGTATCAAATGCTTTGTCCTTGAGACGATGGATTCACACTAATGAATGAATGAATGAATTTATTTATATAGCGCTTTTCACAGACAGTACTATCACAAAGTGCTTAACAGAGCAGACATTTAAAAGCATAAAAAACACAATGTGACCCTACGGTCAATAAATTACATACACAGAGTGAATAAAAAATGTTAAAGAATAAAATTAAAATAAAATAAAAATGTAAAACAAATGTTAAGAGCAGGTCTAGGACATGGGTTTACTTTTACACAAACGCCAGCCTAAACAGGTGGGTTTTTAGCTGGCTTTTAAAAGTATCCACAGTATCGGCGAGGCGTAGAGTTGCAGGCAGAGCATTCCAGAGCCTCGGGGCCACTGCCTCAAAGGCTCGGTCACCACGGGTCTTAAATCGTGTGCGTGGGACTGACAGAAGACCTAGAGCATTTGACCTGAGAGTGCGGGCGGGTGAATAGGGGCGAAGTAGATCAGCTACATAAGTCGGAGCCTGACCGTGAAGTGCTCTGTAAGTGATGGTGAGAATTTTGAAGTGTATCCGAGATGCTACAGGAAGCCAGTGGAGAGATCGGAGTACGGGGGTGATGTGAGACCGTCGGTTTGTCCTGGTGAGTAATCTGGCGGCAGCATTTTGGATGACCTGCAGACGGTTAAGAGCAGATACACTGAGTGATGTAAAAAGTGAGTTGCAGTAGTCAATGCGAGAGGAGATAAATGTGTGTATGATCATTTCTAATTCAGGCGTTGATAATACAGATCTCAGTTTACTGATATTTCTTAGATGGAAGAAACATGACCTGGACAGCTGCTTAACATGAGGGTCAAATGACATGGAGCGATCAAAGAAAATCCCAAGATTGCGCAGGTTGCAATGGGAAGCAGAGGAGAGAGGACTAATAATCTGCCTGATCATGGGGACAAACTCCTCTGGAGCAATAACTAGGACCTCCGTCTTAGAGTCGTTGAGTTGCAGGCAGTTTTCTGCCGTCCAGTCTCTGATGGCATTGACACAGTCCAGGAGCCTAGTTAATGTGAATGCCTCGCTGGGTTTGAATGACAGATGAAGTTGGATGTCGTCTGCATATAAGTGATAGGACACATTATAGCTTTTTATGATCGGTCCCAAAGGTAACAGATAAAGTGAAAATAACAGAGGCCCCAGAACCGAGCCCTGCGGTACACCACAAGACAGTGGAGAGGTAACAGACACAAAAGCACCCACAGAGACATTGAAACTTCTGTCACTGAGGTAAGATGTAAACCAGTCTAACGCTATGCCAGTTATGCCCACCCAATCACGTAGCCTCTTAATCAGGATGTCATGGTCTACAGTGTCAAATGCAGAACTGAGATCCAGAAGAACTAACACAGAGCAGTCACCTGCATCAGCACACATGAGAATGTCATTTGAAACCCTCAGGAGAGCGGTTTCAGTAGAGTGTTGCTTACGAAACCCAGACTGGAACTTGTCATACATGTTGTGCCTCTCCAGTGCAGCAGTAAGTTGTTTGGCCACCACTTTCTCTAAAAGTTTGGACAGGAAAGGCAGTTTTGATATGGGCCTGTAGTTCATGGGCAAAGCTGGATCTAAGTTAGGTTTCTTTAATATGGGCTGGATAGTGGCATGTTTGAAATAGGAAGGGACAATTCCTGTAGACAATGAGGAATTGACAATAGATGTTACTGCAGGGCCAATAGTTAACAGAACGTTCTTAAATAGAGAGGATGGAATTATATCCAGAGGGCAAGTTGATGGCTTTGTATTGTTAATTAAGTCCATCAGGTCTTGAAGGCTGATAGGCTGGAAAGAGCCCATAACAGCAGGAGATTGCGAGGAGCTACAAGTAGCCGAACAGATCCCAGGCCGAATGCCAGACCTAATACCTGTTACCTTATCATTAAAATAGATCAGGAATTTGTTGCAATCGTCAACAGAATAGCATGGTACAGTGGAGACAGGTGGTGAAACAATTCCTCTAATTGTGTCAAACAGAATCTTGGGATTTTTCTTTGAAGAAGAGATTAGGTTGGCAAAATAAGCAGTTCTAGCTTCCTTTACTGTGGTATTAAAAGAAACTCTGAGGTCTTTCAGATATAAACGATGCACTTCTAGCCCAGTAGCTTTCCAGAGTCGCTCTGCCCTGCGACACTTCTGTCTCACGCTGCACACAGCTTCTGTCATCCACGGAGTAGTGTTATAGGCAGCCCTGGTCCTTTCCTTAAGAGGTGCCACTTTATCCAGCAAAGTGGTGCAATGTTCATTAAAGGACTGTATCAAGTGTTCAACATCATTGAGATTTGTGTAAAAGTCACAGCAGAAGTGCATCGAGAACTGATCAGCTGTACTCTGAGTAATAATGCGTGAGTGGAATGTTTGTTTCAGACACAAGGGGTCAGCATTGACAGAAAGATCAAAGAAAATACATTTATGGTCACTGATCAATAGGTCCTCACAACGGGTATTATCAATATCAAGACCCAGAGAAAACACAAGGTCCAAGGTGTGACCACCCCTGTGAGTGGCGCCAGAAACATGTTGCGTGAAATTAAAAGATTCAGTAATATTGAGAAACTCAGTAGCTATACAGTCTGTGGTATCATTGACATGCAGATTAAAATCACCAACCAGAAGCACTTTGTCTAGCTTGATAATAGAGGTCAGAAAGTCTGTGAATTCTGATAAAAACTGACCTGCAGGACCTGGAGGTCGGTAAATTAAAAAACAGTAAAACGGCTTTTGCCGGCCCACTTTAGTCAGCTGTAGTTCAAAAGTAGCATAGGATTCTGTGCTCCCCAAGTGGCAGGAAAACTGATTCTTCCAGACCACGGCGAGGCCTCCACCGCGGCCTGTCAGACGCGGTGTCCCAACATAAGAACAGTCCACAGGGCAGAGTTCATTGAAATGGATGCATTCCATATTCTGTTGCCAGGTCTCGGTCAGAAATAAAAAAGCCAAATTATGACTTGTGAACAAGTCATTTAAAATGTGAGCCTTGTTTGTTATAGAGCGTGCATTAATCAGACACATTTTGATGGGGGAAGACACTGTGTCGTCATCAGCACAGGAAGCTTTGGGGGTATGTGCAATAGGACGGATCACTCGTGCAGCACCTCGAAACCGACCATAACTAGGGCGTGAGCGCGAGTCTGTGATTCTCACGGGAATGTTCATGGGTCGTGGAGTGGAAGTTACGTTAGAGGCTGGAGATCCTCCATGCCGCCAGGGGGAGCTGGTGTTGCTTGTAGGGGATGAATGCGGCTGATGATTTATCGTAGAGGAAGAGTGACAGCGGACAGGGGATCCAGGTGTAAACAGTCAATCATGTGAATGGGAGTGAACAGCATACTGTAAATTAGCCGCTAGCAGGCGGCTACCCAGCTTGTTAAAATGAATACCATCCTTCTTAAAAGCGGAAGAGCGGCCCCAAAACAGATTAAAATTGTCAATGAAGCTCACGTTGTTGATCCTGCAGGCGGCCTGGAGCCAGGTGTGGAGGCTGAGGACTCTGCTGAACCGCTGTGATCCACGGCCGAGTGTTGGACTTGGACCACTGATAAAAACAGACAGTCCACAGCTGTTTAAAAAGCTTAAAAGATTTGTAAAATCCATCTTGGTCAACTCGGACTGGTGGAGGGCTGTATCGTTGATTCCCACATGAACGATAATTCGCCGAATGGAAGACGGGAGGGCGCGCATCAGGCCAGGCAGTGTCAGCAGGATGTCTGGAGCCGTTGCTCCGGGGAAGCAGTGTGTCTCCGCGTTGAAGAAACGGGTGTTCCTGATGATTGAGTCCCCGACTATCAGCGTCGTCGGGGCGAAGAGGGGACGAGGCGGCAACACTGCGCGTGCAATACGCGTGGATGGAGGCGAGGATTCAACCAGTGGTGGCGGAGCAGACAAGCAAGGACTGAGAGAACGGGCGACCGAAGCTCGCCGCGGTGCTGGTGTAAAGCACGGTATGGAGCGGCGTGTCCTGGGGCGAGAGGAGGGCTCAGGAATGACTGGCGTAGGGATGTCGGTGGACCCGGGGCTGTGGGTCCCCCGAGGCGGCAGCTGGGATGATGTAGGAAGCTGGGAGTCCGTAGTCAGAGGAGGGAACTCGTGCAGGGCAAGGGCGTCAAATCCATTCTTCAGCTGGACATCGAAGCCATGGGGTGTAGGAGATGAGCGTCTCCCTCTCCGGCTGCCGCGAGCACAGACCAGGGAACAGGGCTCGTGATGTGATGGAGTAGAGCTGACCAGGGCTTTGGGCTTAGCTCCGAGCCGTAGCCAGGAGGCCTCAGGAGCTGCGACCGGAGGAGGTGCCGCGGCAGCAGGACTGGAAGCGATGGACTCATGCACGCGGTCGCTGGCTGTGTCAGTCTGTGATGGACCGAAAATGATGGTGTCCATGAGGCTCTCAGCATACTGGATCCTGTAGAGCGTGGATATTCTTCCCTCCAACTCTGTGATTTTATCCACCAGGCGGGCGCAGCTGACACAGTCGGATGGAGGGGTGAGTGAAGCCATAGCAGATCAAATGCAAAAACAGTTCTAGTTATAAAAAAGTTCTAAAAAACTTCTAAGTGTGGATTAAGTATGGACTTCTCTGCCAAAAGCCTAAAAGCTAAATTCTGACTTTTTCCCGAACAGCTGTGAGTCAGAAACCCTCCGTATTAGAAATGATGCCTTGCTTTATCCTTTCCCCATAAAACAGCACAAACCAACCACTTTCCATTCAGGATTAAGGAGCATTACGGTCATTTTACATCATTTTTGGTTTTATTTAAACTTCAAAGTTTTCAAACAGCTGCCAACGTGTAAAGTTGCCCGCAACGTTGCGATTTCTGGACCCTTTCCAAGTCCCACGTCACGCTAGCTGCTATAATACAACCTCCGACAGCATTGCAACTTTCTGCTTTGATTTCCAATGGCCACGACTGAGACTGCACTGCAGCTTGATCCAAAGAAACTGGAACCCGTGTGAAACCGTTTTATCTCTGCAGGTCTGGTGTTGCGGACATAAGTGGCGAGCCGAGCCGGTGCGGTCATGAGTGGATAACAGTGGAGGCTGTAACGGTCCTGGGTAGCTGCCTCTGTAAAGAATGTCCTGCAGCTGGAATAACAGACAGGTCCCGTTCTCATAGAGGGCTTCTGTTCTGGTGGGACGTTTCATCCGTGTCAATAAAAGCCAGGACTTGATGTACATGCACATGTTTTCCATTTAACACCACTACTACTATACTACATTTACAGCAGGATCCATCATGCTTCAGTGATTCAACACATGACAACCTTTCCCTTCTAGCGCTATGATGAGGCTGTTGCATCTTCACTTCTAAAAGAAGAAGCTCTCCTCAAACAGAGACTCCAGCCCCCCCCCAAAAAACAATGTGTTAGTGTGAACCTTCTCTCTCTTTACAGCATTCTTTCCTGTTAATTATTAAGCTTGTACGGGCAGATAAAACTCAACTTTACCCTATTCTTCCTGGTTTTCAACAGTTTTCAGCTGCTGAAGCTTGGAAATCAGTTCGTAACGCATCAACGGTGCGACAAGTAAACATGAGAATCTGATTGGCTGCAGATTGTAGAAGACCCTGAGAAGTTCCGCCGCTGATTACAGCGCCTGTTGACCAAAGTTTCGCTGGTACTATTAGGAAAGAAAAGGACATTGGTGAATTGTGAATCGAAATAATAAATAATGGAAAGGAAAGGTTTTGCTACATGCTAATGATAAGTATACTCTCAGCAGAATCATGACTGACAGACCTTGAAATAAAATTAAACGGCAGCCGAGGAATGTGTGAAGGGGTAACGCTGTATTATGGCTCGTCTCATGTGGTGGAGGGGAACAGGGCTACACCGTACATATGTTTCATTTAGGGTGGGGCTATATCCATAAATTCCACCGATGCAGCCCTTCCCTTTGCAGGAGACCCGAACACTCACAAATGAAATGCCAGGATTGAAAAAAGAAAAGGTCCCACTGGTCTCTGCCCACCCTCTGGAAAGCTTGTAATTACCCCCTGGAATAGAAAGGTCCGTCCCAGAAGGCATAATCACAACGAGTGAGGATCTATTTCCTGTAATCAGTGTCTTATATTTACTTTTTGACTCGCCACCAAATGGCAAATCTACCCGCACAGACCCTTCACATTGCAGTCAATATCTGCAAATAATTACTCATCACTCAAATCAACTTCTTAATTCACAACCCGGAGAAGCTGAGGATGCGAGGAGAACGTATTTTCTCGGTGGTAGCGGGAGGAAGTGCTGCGAACATATTGCGAAGTGAGCGCGGCTGCAGCTGCAGTGAACGTGCTTGAAACGGATCGACAGAATGCGAGGGTTCGAAGGCTGTGGCTTAACTTGTTGATCCCTCCACATGTAGGCCAAGCTCACCGCGCTGAGGAATCAGCAGTTAACGATTTCAGTGGAGAGATAAGAAAGAGGACAATATAGCAGAACAGCACAACGCAGTATTACAGTCGAGGAAACATACAAACAAACAAATCAAATGAGAGTAATCCGACATAAGCCAATCAGTATCCAGTCTGCGCTGAGGGTGAAGACAGCTTCAAAACATTGCATGGCTGTTAGCTAATGTCCCACACGGATGCTCTGAGAATTAGCTCGCCACACTAAATCCATGTGAAAAGGCCCGAGGGCTGCGACCGGCTCGCGTCTGACTGACCGACTGACACAGAGGCAAAGTATGAAAGCAAGCCGGAATACAGTGCAGCGGCCATCTTGCACGACCGCCATGGCCGAGCTAAAAGCTGCTTATCTCAGTGTGTGATAATCTCAGCAGAGAGAGAAAAACAAGCAGAGGCACAGACGAGCCAAAAGTAAATATTAAAGCTCGGTTAAATCTGCCGGGAACCCGAAACCAAAGGCAGCTCAGGCGGTGCAGTGAAAAATTAAACCAACACACAAATGGCAGAAAAAAAAGGATGTTTTGGGAATGTTAACAAGGACACCTGCTGTTTAACGGGACCGGCCTGCCAGCCTCTCAAACAACACGGTGCTCGGGGTTACAGCACGCTGCTGATATCACTCGAATCCTCCCAAAAGCAGACTGATGGATCAAAATGTAAAACAACCCCCAAATGACAGGTGACAGATGAGCCAGTTGTTCTAATGGATCCCATAACACTGGGAAAAGTACAACAAGTGACATAACGGCGAGAGAAGAACGAAATATGGACAATGGTTGCCACTAAAAGCTGTAATACAATCGCTCTCGTAGAACAGTTCGCTGTTGACGCAGCTGGTTTTGTCCGACTGCGTGGCTGTTTTGACGGCTTTTCTACAGTCATGTTATCACACAGATATGTTATACTGTGGGAACCTCGTCGCCTAAAGCGCTGCCCAAAGAAACCCAGAACACCTCCTGGTCCTGGGGGGAAGAAGGTGGCGAAGAAAATGTTTCCTACCCGTCGATGTGTAAAGAACGACAGAGGCGGCAGCTTAGAACCGGACTGGGAGGATGCGTTGCTTTCATGAAAGTTATTCGTAAGAAGTCACAAAAAAACTGCAAACTTCATCCTTTGTTCTTGAATTCATGAAGTTGTATCCAACGCATGAATAAAAGGTAAACGATACGACCTAAACATATTTCTCTGGCTTCGCTCTTTGCTCGATAACTTGTCAGAACTTGAGCGTGCTTTACGGAGGGTGGGGCGGCATTACCAGAGCAGGATAAAGCATGCCATGCTCTGGCACAAGCTGCTGCTGAATCTGATATACGTCTGCTGTTTCAAGGCTCTTTTTCAAGGCGTGTTGGACAAGCTTTGGTTTGTTTTCGGAGAGGGAAACACGGTGGCATCTGACTCAAAGAGGATGCGTCGCATATTTTGCTTTGTTTTGCTGTCAGACAAAATGCTGGCGTCCGACGAGCTGGAACGTCTCCCGCAAAACAAAAAACAACAAAAACACAGAGAGCTCAAGAGACACCGCCATGACTGTAAACTCATTGAACTCTGCTTTGGGGAATTAACATTGATAATGTGTTCTAGACAAAAGGCTGATGGAGGTGAGCAAGGATTGAAACATGAATCCCACTTGCCCCCCCCATCCTCCCAAACCAACATCTCTCTTATGAGACTCCCCCACACACGTACAAGACACACATGCTCCCTTTGTTTGAACCGCAGCATGGCTACACTCTTTCCACATCTTGCGGCTATGACACACAAGTGATTAATGTGGATGCTCATTGTCGTGATAATGACTGAGGTCTTGCCGTAATTCTCTCACTCTGGCAAGAGAACAGTCACTTTCTAACTTTGTCAGCTACAACCCAACGCAGTCTTGAGCAGGAAAACGCAAAGCCAGGCTATTAATTAAAAAAAAAAAAAAACCACAGGAGCTGAAAAACATTACGCCATTAAAAGACCTCAGCGAGGAACAAAACCAAAGCAAGTAGAGCCTCTGTCATGTGACGTACTGGACAGCCTGAGACAATTATGTCAGTCCAAATAACAGGCACTCAACCAGGAATTAAACCAAGATTTTTATTTGAGTGAATACGCCATTTATAACTTCATCTTTTTAGCTTTGGGGGAAGATTACAGCTCAGTGTGCTCAAAACCGTTAGTTGCGCTGTCGTCTATTGAAGTGTATTTAAAGGAGATCTCACTTATTCTGTATTCCGCTCTTATGTATTTCCTAAAGGAAACCCTTTTTCATTAAACAGATAAACTGTTGTACTGTCTGCAGAATAAAACAAGTGAAAATAAAGAAAGCTTTCAGGTTTTCCTGCTATCACAGCGAGAACGGTCAGGTACTATCATTAGAGATATGATCATATGCTTTAAAACCTCTTTAAACAGAAAGTATCTCTGCAGGCACCAGAAGTAGCACAGCTTGTACTGTGCTCTCGAGGGCACAACTGCAACAAGTTCAGATTGGCCCAAAATATATTTTCGTAGGTCACCCAGTTCTCGTAATAGAAGTGAACGTCTGCAGATCAAGGCTTGCTTCTCTGGAGGGAGCCTGCCTGGTGAAGATGAGTCTGTACTGAAACAACAGTGATGGGGCTGGACTGTGAAAACACACCTAATAATCACACAGCTGTAGTTCAGTGGACGGAGGTTAGGATTCACACCAAACTCTTTAGATTCTATACATTCATCACAACCTGTTGATTAACATCTGCAGCCAGTTATTGTCAAAGGCCGAGTTAAACGTCATCTAAAAGCTGCAATGCTTCTTCTGTTCATTTTTTTTTTTTTAATCGCTAATAAAAAATGTGGCAAATAGAGAATGACTTGCCCTGAAGGATCAATTACTCACCAAAAGGGTCTGAAAGCAGTCAACCTCAAGGCCCGTTAATTAAAAACCTGCCACCATTGAGTGGCTGAGCTGGAAAGAAGGGGGCGCTGCCCTTTAACCTCTGAGCAATCCCAGAGGCCAGGAGTCATCGGTCTGGAGAGGGGACAAGCAGTGCTGGTATATCTACACTTATCTATTATTATTATTATCAAACCCTTCATTTTGTGTTTTTACTAAAAAGGGAAAGTAGAAGAAAATGACTTTCCCTTTGTGAAACAGCATCTCTGTTCTTTCCCGCGAAAGGTTGATGTTTTACTTTTTTTTTTAAGTGTATTAAAATGAATTTAAAACACTGAAGGAAACCCCAGACTCTCTGGTTTTTAAACACTCAGTCAACTTTTTATAAAACAGCAAGGCTGAGAGGTGGTCCACAAAGCAGCAATCCTCAAAATGTGAGGTTGGGTCTTGGGTGTCGCCCCCCCCCCAAAAAGAAAACCGTCTGTCGAAGCTCCCAGCTGTCCCCAAAGCAAGGCCAGGCTGGGGGGGGGGGGGGGGGCGGGGGCAGGGTGTGGCATGGTGACAGAGCAGGGCCTTGATAGAGAAGGGATGCTAAATGAAGCTATTGTCTAGTCCAAGTGAAGCACACTGCACAAAGAATGGCACATTCAAACAGTCGTACGGGCCTATTGTTGTGGCGGGAGAGAGAGAGAGAGAGAGAGAGAGAGAGAGAGATCTGAGGACATGAAGCTCTGACACAACACCGACCCGGAGGAACTGTTCCCCCAAAACAGTTTGAGATCTCTTCATCGAGGTAAACATCACTGGACTAGTCTGCCGGGGAAATGGCTTCTGGTTCCGATACATTTGCTGCTGAAACTGACAATTCTGGATCTAAAGCGAAACAACAAAACAGACAAGATAGTCTGAAAACCAAACAATTGATGGAGACCATTAATCAGCAGATTAATTGTCAGATGGAGCCCTAATGTGGCAATGAAATCCTCTGCTGCAGTCAATATATATCTAGATATAGGGACATTTCTGCAGGAGCTTTTGAGGAACTGTGGACAAAAACATCCAGAGATGAATGTTTTTGGCACTTAAATACCTGAGAAATAACGTACATCATCTTTATTTTACATTCATGGCAAAATAAAAATCATGCTTTGTTTACTAACATTGCCACACAAAGTACACAAAAAATGGTTTCCACGGCGCGTGGTTTACAGAAACATCATCAGGACACTAAAAAGAATGCTGACATAACAACTGACATCTTAAATAAGTAAGTACCTTTTCAGTATTCCCTCTGAGGCTCAACGCATCATCGCCATACAGAAACCATGCTGACATATGGTGGTCTTAGGGGCTCAGCTGCTTTACAGTCACGCCTTAATGACATCCGCCGTTGAAAGAATAATTCGTCTATACCTCCTTCCCCCCCTGTGGTGCTGTCTTTTACTCTTTCCCTGATATATTCTGACGTCAGCGGATGGATGGTGGAAAAATGGTGGACAAGAGGGTTTGAAAAGTCTTTCTTAAACACAATTAAAGCTCAGCCTGCTGTCAGTTCAGAGCAGCTCACGTCACAACAGATGCAATTGACCGACCGTGAGCTCCGTTTCTCCGCCAACAGAGATTTACAAGACTGCAGTGTGTCCCCTCCCCCCCAAGGACAGATTTGAGTTTTTATCAAACTCTTGTTTCCGTCAGCAGCACAGTGACTGTCGCTGTCTGTGACAACAGAGCGGTGACCTGAAACATCAACAAAACAACCGGTGCCAAAGCAACAGGGTCGGTGCGAGTTGCTGTAGCCGAAGGCTGTGCCGGTGTAGCGGAAGCAACCCGTGCAATCTGTCATTTAATGTGCTCGCGTTTGTTAAAAGATGACTGGTTTAGCATGCCAACGTCAACTAATACCAGCATCAATATCTGTGATGCAGTTCCAGCAAAGCCTAATCATCAGTCTACAAGACGTGCCATCAAAAAATGTCAGGGACAGCCAACTCCCCGTCTGAGCCTTTACACAGTGGTATATGTGGACAAAATAATAGCACGGTACATCACGTAAGGTTTCTCCCATGTTTACAGTGAAAACACGTCTGCGGATCACACCGCAGCGGGAAGCCCTCTCACAAGGCAGCGGCCCATTACAAGCACGTACATGCCCTCCCCCCGATGATGATTTAGAGCCTTTTAGTTCTTGGGAATGCAAGACTTTTCTGATAAGCGTCTGATTGAGAATAAACTAGAATGACTGCGCTCTGATAATCTCCGTGTTGTGGTTTTGTGACTGACCTGAAACTTTGTGGCTTTCCCGAGTTGAGTCATTCGGCTTCTCAGCAGAGCGATAAAAGTGAATATTAACTCGGAACAGGTGAAGTATCGTATGTCTGAACCCCCCCCCCCCCCCCCCCCAGAGGCCGGTCCTTTCATCCAGGGTAATGTGCCTTTATGAGGGCCAAGCAACTGTATGGGAACTGAATTTATGATTGCGGGTGACAATAGTACATATCAAGAGATGACCAACCTTGGAATTTCAATATAAACACGATTCATATAGCTCAAAAACATAATCCACGCAAACAAAACGTTAAAAGGCAATTTATCAAGCCTTTGTGGACATGCAGATTACAGACTCACTGATAAAGCTGCCCTGGCACATATATTACAATGTTATCTTATAGCAGTCATGTCAATATTGCCGTATGCATTTTATAATACCAAAGTTGCATAGTTTATCCCCTCGAAACCACTATTAAGTCCATTGTACAACTGTAAAATGCCCAACATCTTGGTATCATAAAGAAAGTTACTAGTAATAGTTACTATTTAGTTATTATTCTCAGCTTTATTCATTGCCTGTCTTGCCAACATTAACCCCATTAACCTCCCATCCATTCATATACGCCAACAACACTGTGCTGCACACCTCCAGTCATTGTGCAGCTAATATCTCAGTATTAAGAAGTAAGAAAAGATTTAAAAAAAGATATGATCTCCTTAAGTTAGATAAATATATGAGGTGTTAATGATCACAGGGATCCACAAGTGAACGACTTCAACTGTCCCTCTCTTTGGTGGGGGACCAGGAGGATCCTCTGAAGGACCCTGGAGGTCCCTGCACCACAGTGTGGATATAGTAGTTTCTGGAAAGCTTCATTTCGGGGTTTTTTCTTTTTTTTTAGCTGGAGTGGAAGCGGCTGGAAGTGCAGACAAAACCCAAACAGTTTGCAAAAGCGATGCAAATGTCACCCGACTCCTCTCTGGTGACTCTAGTCTAAGTTAGACCCGGGTATACTTCCGTAAACTCGCCACAGCCCACGTTAACGATGGCTGTCGTGTGGACTGGCTGCACCGGTACGGAGGTCACCACCACCACCAACAACAACGGTATTAACTCGGCTATTGTTTCCGCCGTGGGGATTTTTGTCCTACCGACGTCGTCCTTACCTCGTCGCGTTGAACATCTTTCTCGTCAACCGTGTCCACAAGTTCATCAGGTTAGCAGAAAAGTGAAGCCGCAGGAGAAAAAAAACACACACAAGAGTCCAGACACGGAGATAATTCAGCAAGACTGGTTGGTCCGAGCTGCTCGTGATGTCATCGTTTGTACTCAAGCAGGCAATGCGCATGCGTAATCCTTTTGTTCCCAGTGCTTCATGGATATTGTAGTGTAGGATGTTTAGCGACGCTCTTCTCGCGAACCTTTAGAAATAACCAGTTGCATTTAAAAGACACGTGACAAAAGATCACTTTGAATGATTTCCAATTGTAAATATTTGATTGGTGATGGTTTGTCTTTGTCAGTTTATTGCCTTGTCATTTGAGCAGACTTTCAGTTTTTCTTTGTGTTATATGATAATAAACAGTGGTGTATAGTAACGAAGTAGAAATACTTCGTTGCTGTACTTAAGTCGTTTTTTTGGATATCTGTACTTTACTTTACTACTTATATTTCTGTTGACTTTTACTTCACTACATTTTGCAAAGAAAACTGATACTTTTACTCCGATACATTTCCCCTGAAACCTTCGTTACTCGCTACAAAATCAAATCTATCTTTAGAAACAAAATGAATCATGAGAGCAGCGTCGGGGACTGTGGTGGAACACAGACTGCAAGCAAGCAGGTTTGATGAATCAGTGGTCCTAGCTTGCGAGTTAAATCATTGGTTAATCACGTTAATGCACAATTGCAAAAAGTGCTCTCAAAGCCGCGGTGTTTTGATTCCCAGTGATGCCCAGGATGCTATAAGCTAGCGCGCGACGACATGAGTAGCATTCCACACAGGACGGGTGGGATGAGGAGAGGTGGACGGGTCAAACTAACACTGGTGTTTCCTCCAGGAGGCCGCAGTTTGTGCCGTGTGTGAAAAGCCAATGTTGATTTATTTGTGACGTGACAGATGGAGTTATGATGGTAGCAGTCGCCCAATTGCAGATTCAGCTTGAGCAAAACCTTTGCAGGTGTCCTTTCTCTAAACACTGACCTGATGCATCAAGTGGATATTTTTTGCTGAACATAATATTATGCATTTGCCCTCTACATCCTCTAGTCGGAATGAGCATACTTATAAACGCACTGTTACAACTCCTTCACAGTGTCATATCGCTTTTCGGAGAATTATGATGATAAGTTCATAGTAGATGCAAAAGTATACTTATGTACAATATATTATGTTGAACATTGTTGCTCCTGAATGGATCACAGCCAACCCAATTATTGTCAACACAGCTCATGTCCTTGGTCATGGTGGCCACAGCACTTAAAAGAATAAACATCATAATTCTCAAAATTCTGACCCTTTGCTTTTTTATTAACAGCATTTACTTGTACTTTTACTTTCAATACTTAAGTACAATAAATATCAGATACTTTAAGACTTTTACTCAAGTAGTATTCTAATAGGTGACTTTTTACTTTTACTGGAGTAGTTTTCCAGTAAGGTATCTTTACTTTTGCTCTCAAGTATGGCTTTTGGGTACTTTATACACCACTGATAATAAAATAGATTTGTTTGGCTGTAGAGCAGATCATCTTTTTCTATAACAAATGTACTATTCTTGTCTATTGATAATCAAATGTAATCATGACTATAATCAACCCAAAGATTGTAAAAACAAACTTTCGTTTTTAAAGTACAAAATCACAACACTTATTTCAAGTAAAATGAGTAATAAGTCAAATGTTAACGCTGAGTACTGTGTTCATGGAACCCTCCCTCCTCCGTACCCTCACCTCCATACCAGTGAACAAAAGCACGCTTTGCATACATCAGATCAAACTTGTGATCAAGCCGAGCCCAGGCCTCTGCAGTGCACACGGCCCTCTGGACCATGGCTTGGTCTCCACCAGGAACCACAGTGGGCGGCTGGTAGTTGATGCCAACCTTGAAACCAGTGGAGCACCAGTCCACAAACTGGATGGTGCGCTTGGTCTTAATGGTGGCAGTGGCAGAATTAACATCTTTGGGCACCACATCACCACGGTACAAAAGACAGCAGGCCATGTATTTACCGTGGCGAGGGTCACATTTTACCATCTGATTGGCGTCAGTTATTACTCCATGTACTATAATTTGGTGCCATCTGGTGGCCCAAAGGTAAACTCCATAATTTGAGTCGTAAATTGATTCACGGTGTGCATGAGCTGATTATTCTTGCCAAATTCTATATACATAAGTGTAAGTTTCCAAGCCAAACACCTCTTTTTTGTTTTTTACAAAGAGTTTGAACTGTATTTAAAAACTGCTGTACCAACAAAAAGGCCATAAGAACAGTCATGGCATGCATTATGTCACGGACTGTTAGACCCAAATGCAGACACACAAGCAATAAACTCAGAATTCACAATACTAACGTTCAAGGTTATCTCATTTTAATAATGATTGGGTTAGGGTTAGGGTTTTACGATAAAGATTTTATGATCGAATTCATAAAGTTGTATTAAAATGGTATGTTACACTGTATATATTCCATCTGATATAATTATATTTGAATGAAAAATAATTGAAATTATATTTATTATATATATTGTATTACAGTATAAGCTACTTGTTAGAGCTAATGTTAGGAAGTTAAACAGGTCATAAATAATCTCTAATATCTATTTTATATTGATGTGAAAACATCTCCTTCCAACAACTGGGTTTATCACCAAAACTACATTTTACAAGTAAAATGTCTTAAGACACAGCTGCTTCTCAGTAAATCATTCACGGCCGTGTTATTATAGAAAAAGAAACATTCACAATTCCTAAAATGTAACATTGTTTTGTTGATGCAACACTGAAAGACATCAGTCATGCCAGAGCTTCTGTTTTATTCTTCACATTTACAGAATTCAATCTGTGAGTACAGCGTTCATACAGAAAGCCCACTTGTCCATACAGCAAACATATAGCACGTCTCCTCACACTATGTACAGATTAAGCCATGTAGAGCCTGGGCCACTAGCACACTTGGCATAACACTCAAGGCTCAGAACAAGTTGATGGACTCCAGCTGTTCAATGATGTGACATATAACACATGTATGAGTGTTACTGGAATGGTGAATACCTGAAAGAGGGGCGGCTGGAGGAACAGAACTGGGAGAAGGTTATCAGGTCTGAAGCAGATTTACATTTCAGACATAATAACCTTCTCTTCATCCATCAATCATTTTTGCCCATCGCTGAGAGAGATTTTTCCAATTTTGTACTGTGTTTTTGTTCGGTACGGCACTCAAATGAAGGTGATGTTTGTAGAGATACAAATAGAAATATGATCACTAGTTTAGTGGTGGAACAGTGTCAGCAGCACCATGGTGGTCCTGAGATTAAGTGTTTCAAGTGGGGTTTTGTCACAGCCACAGAAAAATACCTGCAGCATTAGATGACCAGACATGCTCAGCAGCTGGTAGAAGAAAATAACTTGGTTATTGATGTTGAGCGTGAACTTCTAATGTGGTAAACACAGTTTGTATTATGGTTTGGATGATGATTTCAGTGGTTTTGAGGCACAGTGTCTGGACTTCATTCATTATTTGCAATTCATGATCTTCTTGCCATGTTGTCAAGTTAAAGGTGAAATCTAATCAGGTGCCAGAAGTCAGAAAAAAATGAATGAATGAATCTTTGAAGTGAGGACCAACTTAATGTAAATGTTTGAAAACACGATACAGACTGTAAAGGACTTACAATTAGCAAGAATGTCCCAATAACACCATCAAGAACGAGCATCTTTCTCACCACTGTGGAATTTAAAACAACTTGTTTTTCCCAATCCCTAAATCCCCAAATTAAGATATATTTGACATTTGAAACGTTTTAGACACACTCTCCAGATGTTATGCAGTCACAGCTTCTCAATCAACCTTTTTTTTTGGTAAAGCAAAATACTGTTTGTTGATTATTTCCATCACAGTATCTTTCGGAAACTGCAGCATTCGTTCAGATTACCAAACATACAGACTCAGTATTTTTCACACAGCTTAATAGATCTTGAAATCCCATAAAACAGAAAAGCTGGATTACCCTGCATCCAGGTTCTGAACAGATGACACTGAATGAAAAAACAAGTCTTCAAATGATGTTCATGAAAATCTATATTCATCTTTGCTTTAATACGCTTGATTTGTTCGGACTGGCCCGTGTAGTTAATACTCAACAACATTTTCCTTCTTCCTTTCTAAATCATGACGACCTCTAGAAGGAGCTGTGAACTACTGATTGGAGGGTAATTGTTAAAATCTATATTCATCTTTGGTGGTTAGACAGCGAAATCAAACACAGAGCACATTTTTCTGTCTTAGTTTGTTTGTTTTTCGTGCAAGGGGATCAAATTCAAAGTCAATTTCACCAACAACAACAATCAGCGTCGTCTCCTCACCATGAGGGCTGATCGTTCCAGTCCCCGTTTCGTGTCATGCAACCAGTGCCACCACAGAACTCACGGCGGAAGAAGTGTGAACACTGCAAGAAATACTGAGACGCGGGTTAGTGTTTTATTCTTCGAGTCGATGTCGGATACAGAGCGGACACTGAACCGGGGTGAATCATGTCGGAACGATGACGGAGCAATAGGTTGAAAGGTGGGAGGGGAGGAGAGAGAGAGCGAGCGAGCGAGAGCGAGGGATCAGGATGGAGTGGTTTAAGAGCCTTCGGAGTGCTTGTGTAAGTGTGTGCTTCTGTAAATATGTGTGTCAAGACTTTGGTGCCCATTGCTTCAGAGAAAAAGAAAGGATTTTGTGAGAAGCACAAGGGGGGGGGGGGGGGGTTATGGCCACGGGGAGAAGACAGAGCACCAGGCCCCATTGTTCTCTGCTCTTGGTTTTGTTCCTAGTTCAGCTGATGGTCAGTGGAGTGAGACACTATGCCAGGGAGCGCTGACGAGGCTTGATCCGAGGATAGAGCTGCAAAGAACACAAACGGAAACAGGAGAAATGGTTAACATGTGACGTTTGCACTTTGTCACATCTCTCTCCCTCTCTCTCTCAATCCTTTTAATTAAACAGAATAGCAACAACAACCAATGACATCTAAGCATATGAAACTCAAATAACCAATTATCAAACATATCAAAATAGTTGGCAATTAGTTTTCTGCCCGTCAAATAAACCACTAATGACTTCAGCTCTTCGATAAACAAATGTGACAGTTAATATATATGTTGTTGTTTACCCCCAGCAGGTTGCGGGGCACGTAGCCCCCATTGTCCTCAAGCTGCGCCCACCACCACTCCGTTTCACTGTCGTCCTGTCGCCGCAGAATGGTGATGGCGTCCCCCTCGCCGAACACCAGCTCGTCCTGGTTCTGAACTTTGTAATCCCACAGAGCGTACACTGTCCCCTTGTTCATTACACCCATCTTCTCTTGAACACCTGCAGTAGAGTGTCCAAAAACAGGCTGTCAATATCACACCAGTATCTTCACAGACAAACGCATCTTAAAATGTTAAAACCAAAACACTTTTTCTAACCAACACTGAGATGCATTACAGTACCGGGGCTCATTTGCTACGTGTTGATGGCTTGTTTCTCACCGTATAGAAACTGGGAGCACTGGATGTAACCCTCCTCCATTTCCTCGCATTTATCCGCAGCAGTCTCCACATCACTGATGGTGCTGGCAAAGATGGCCGCCCCCGACTCCACCAACACCTTGCAGAGATGAACGCTGTTGCAGGAGGCGGCGCAGTGGAGCGGAGTCCTGTTCGCACAAACGGGAAAATAAACATAATGTATGTATAAATGGAAAGAGATGCAACAGACAAATCAACCTGAACTACATTTCTTTCGTCATCACCCACCATCCATCACTGTCTGCAGCGTTGACGTTCACCCCAAAATCCAGCAGGAACTTGACTATGTGGTGGTGTCCCGCACACACTGCGTTGTGCAGGGGTGTGATGCCCTCGTCATTGGCAGTGCTCGGATTTTCCACCTGAGGAAAAAAGAAAGACCCAGATGAAAAGATGAGTGCTTGTCCCCAAATGCGTGCAATTGCAAATAAGTCAAAAGTATACTCACACAGTCGTGACATACCTCATAGATGATCCTCTGGACGAGGTCAAACTCTCCCTCCAACGAGGCGTCCAGCAGGAGGGCCAGAGGGTTGAACTTCACCCTGAAGCCGTGGCCGGTGCGCTCAGAGTTTGGCTTCTTCAGGTTTGTGCGCTTGTCCTGTGAACAGAAAGGAGACGTTAGTTTGTTTATTTGAAATCTCTCCTTAAATGCTGTTATGTAGGCGTATCTCTCACCAGGAGCTGCGAGACCCGTGTGCCGCTCTCCTCTGGAGTGGTCACCTCCGGCACGGGGCTGGGCAGCGACGCCTCAGAGCCTCCCGTGTTGTTATTGTCGTCGTCCTCTGCGTCGGCAGGATCCAGCTCTGGTGGCGAGGGCAGCGGCTCGTTGTCGTTCGTAGATGGAGGCGGAGCCTCAGAGCCCGGCTGCTGCGCCCCTGGTGGCGGTGGCGGCGTCTCAGAGGTGAGGTTACCGTTGTCTGAGTCGCCTCCCAGATATGCGGGAGGATTAGCTGGCTGATAAAATGGCGTCCCATTACCCGCACCGGTGCCACTTCCTGATCCACCGACTCCATTTCCCTCTATGCCTCCCGCTAGAGTGTTGAATCTCTGGTAGAGCAGTTTCTGGATGTTGGGTCCGCTGGGGCCCTCCGGTTCTGTGATGGAGCTGCGCTTCTTGAGCGGTCTCGGAGCGTTGGCCAGCTTTTTGCGGAGCACCTCGAGATCGGCGTCACTTTGGTAGCGCAGCGGGGAGTGCACCATGGGCGTGAGCTTAGTGGGGCTGAGTGGTCGGGGGATGTTCTCCACACTGGGAGGAGGCGCTAAGGGCTCCGGGTGGTGCTGGAAGAAATCGTGATCGTCAAATTCTCCGTCCAAAGCGTCCTCACCCCCCGGGTGGCCTTGGAGCAACGGGAAGGCCCCTCCGGCCTGGACGAAAGGGAGAGGCGAGGGGGGAGTCGAGCTGGGGGGGAGGACAGGCTTCCCATATACTAGAGACAAACAGAGAGAGTGGGATTATCATCATTGTTGATTCACCTGCCAAAAATGTATCGATGGGTTAGATGTCAAACATTTACATAAAATACATTTTAGACTACCGATCTGACTAACAGCTACTTTTAGGTCATTTTACTAGGGATGCACCGAGTTGGCTTTTTCAGTCCCGATGCAGATACAGATACTGATCTAAGACCAGTTTTTAATGAAGTAGCTGATTGCCTCACTGCGTGAAAGAGACTGGAATTACTATTTTATGTGTAAGGCAACATCAGGCTTGACTTGACAAAACTGGATCTAGCAAGTAGCAGCAATATTGAACGAGACACAACAGCTCTCCAAACCCAGCTCTTACCTGCTTTGAGAGCAGGCTTGAGTGGCTGGCTCTTTGGCGCTGCCTGCTGGAGGTACATGTGATAGATGGAGCTGGAGTTCATGGTGGGGGGGCCCTTTCGGGGCGACTGAGGCCGCGATCCTCTGTCTGGGATGAAGGGGCGTACTGCCACAGCGGGCGGGGGGTCCAGTCGCTCGCTCAGCCCCGGAGGGAACAACGGCGCATTGGGCTGGAAGGTGGGACTTGGCGGCACCGAGATCCGCTGCTGGATCTGCTGGGAGGACGAGCCTGTGGAGGGGGGGACGCGGGGCCAAGCAGGAGCCGGCGGGTTCGGGAGCGGGCGAGGAGGAGGAGGAGGCGCGTCCTTGCGCCGCTCCAAGGAGCTGGCCGAGATTGCGTGGATGAGGTGGGAGCCATAGGGAGGCGGCTGTGGCTTGGATATGGCAGGGGAGGACACAGCCATTTTGGAGTCTAGCACCTGGGAAGAAGCAATGGGGGGGAAAATGATTTCTTCCAGAGATATTTGAACTATTGACAGCTCATCTCTAGCACAATCTCACATTCAACATTTTTCTTATAGGACGTGATTAATAGCTACAGAACACTGGACGGAGAAGAAGAAAGAAGACGAACCTTTTCTGCACTCGGCGCGACGGGGGAGCCTGAGGGAGGGCTCTTGCCGTGGGTATCGGCCCCAGAGTCTCGTCTCTCAGGAGGCTTTAGAGATGTGTTGGTCTTGCCTAAAGTAGGCCAACCTGTATCATTAGCTGGGGAACAAACAGGACACAGTAAGTGTGTCGCAAAAGAGCAACGAGTGATTGAGGTGGTATGAGAAACGACTCAGGGTAGTGAGAAAGCATATCCACCAGAGGTAGGTCTAAATGGTAACGTTTGAAATATGTGACTTTGTGAGATTAACCACATTAAGTGGAATATGAGTATTTCAAGAACACATATCTGTACCATTTTCACCTAGGACTGGTATTGAACGGAGGGTTCAGGATTTTGAGAAGCCTATCCTATTAACCAGACACCATTAAGAGACATTTAGACACACTGATTGTTGCCAATTGCTCTGACGCAAAGGGAAAAGTTTGATGCACCATTGACTTGCAACACTGGTAATACACACACACACACACCTTTCCCACAGACAGAAAGCTTCTACGAGGTGACTTTTCGGGGGGAAACTGTTTATGGTCAGCTGTTCCGTCTTTTTTGAAATGTTTACAAAGTGTATTTCTTGCAAAGGATTTGCAAGTTGTCCTACTTTCTTCTTAAAGTTACATTTATCAAAAACAGCACACACGTTGCAAGAGGAGCTGTTGATCAATAGGGTAAAAATCCTGAGCCTTCACTTCACAGCAATGATGGCGATGAATGGATCTGCATTAGTGTTGTGCTACTGCGTACTTGTATTTTGCTTTTTTTTGCAACTAAATTGCGATTTAGTAGAAGATTCAAGGACTGCAAGTACCGTTTGTCTCCAAGACAAAAAGTGAATACTTGGGAAAAAAAAAAAAATACATGTGAAGGATAAAACGGATGTAAGTATAGGTTGAAAAGAAAGAAGATAGAAAAAGAAGACACAACAAAACAACAATAACAGACTCTTTCCAGACCCCAAGAAAGTCTCAAAAGTCAATTATGGGTTTTCAGATTTCCAATATTCTTTTTAGTACCGAATGGGAACTTTAAATAAACAAACGATAAAGTAGATCTACATTAATGGGACCGATTGGGAAATCTGTTGAAGAAGCAGCTTTCAATCTTTTCTGAGATTAATTACAGTAATTATGAAGCAGTTCTACCGACACTACAGGAGTCTACAAGGAAACGGCTTGAACTGGGTCTCAGTTGGAGTCAATCGGTGACATTTTAACATGCACAAGTTCACTTCCTTGTGCATGTTAAGTGTTTGACAACTAAAGTGATTCCCACAGCTCGGTTGTCGTGTGAATGTGGAGCGATGCTTGAGGTTAGGCAGTCTGGGGGATGTTATAAAGTTAGAAGATCTTGTGCGTGTATATTTTTACGAGGCACTCGACTCATTGAACCTTCTCCGAGGTGCACCAACGCAGACGGGGATCGGCGGTGCTTCGTCAGTGACACTTTCCTCATACGAGGCTTTATGTCAGCTACGATTAGGAGCGTCACATTTCTGCAAAGTGTTCTGCAGCAAAGTGTTTCAAGATGGCACCCCACACGACTCTGACGTCATTAGCCAATCAACAGAGGAAACACTCCGAATGAAAAGTCAACATTTGCTCTCGCCAGTTTGGAGGAGAAAGAACTGGCTCAACGCTGCACCGGCAGGAGAGCTCAAAGGATCCCAAACAAGGATGCTTCCATCAGTCGGCCATTGTTCATGTTAAGCAGGCACAGATGCTCGTCGCCTCCTCAGATTCCCCAGCTGTGCATGTACGCTGGTGGAGAAAATCGGCTCCATTACCTTTACAGTGAGTTTGTTTTGATCATCTTTATTTCGTCGCCAATCAAACAGACTATGATATTAGTCAGTGCACGAGAGAGAAGGTTCAGTAGGTGCCATCCCTTGTTAATGCAGCGCTGTGCACTCACGGGACGTGCCGTCGGAGCCAGTGGAGGCTCCGGTGCCCGGGTGTGATTCTGGAAGGGCCGGGGGTACCGGGTCCACAACGATGTCTAAATCAGACACCTTCCAAGGGCCGGGAGGCTTGCGCACACCGTCTGCCCCAGGAAGAGTTGCCCCCCCCCCACCACCCCGCACCCAGTGAGACAGAAAGAGAGCACAAAGAAAAAAGGACAGCACCGACACATGAGAGAGGAGGAGAGGAAGGGGAACCACAGGACACACAACACAGGTAGAGAGGAAGGAAAAGATGAAATCAAGTGCAGGCAGAGAATTAACAGAGAAGTCAGGTAGGAAGAAAACTAACAGTTCGGGAATTTCAGACATGCAAGATGTGTAGTAAAGCTTCTGGGACTACATGTATCCAATCTACACTGTAACTGAATCCAGACACTATCCTCTCTTCTGCTTCCTCTAAGTGGCCATGACCATGTTCCTGCTTTCTTAATGAGGAAAAAAAATACAAGAAACTCAAATCTTCAATTAAAACTACACATTATATATCACCTGGTTTCCACTGCAATTGTAACTTTATGGGTTTCAACCAACCTGACTTGGTGCGGCCGTGGTTGGCCTGGTTATTGACACCCAGAGTCTGAGGCTTCAGGGGATCAGCGGGTATGGTGTAGCCTCCTTCCGGTCGACCCGGTACAGGAACCTGGATGTAGGGCCCAACAGCAGCAACACGGCCCAGAGTACCAGCAGCTGGCTGGGGAGAGGGAGGCCCGTTGGCTCTGTTGAGCTATAAGAGTCAGAAAAGATTCAACTATCAGGAGTGTTGACAGGAGAAACCATCAAGAAGTGAAGGAGATGTATAGAATATATGACACGAGTCAGTAGAAATGAGTTTTCCTCATAGAGGGGCTTTTGTCAGAAGCATTTCCACCAAAAAGAGTCTGAATGAGGAGAAGTGTTGAGCGCTCTTAGTCTTACAGGAAGGTTTTCTTTTTGACGTGCCTCAGCTTTTTTCTTGTGGAGGCGTTCCCGCAGCTCGCTGATGCGCTTGTCCATGAGCGTCACCTCCATGTTGCGTTTGTTGAGAAGATCCTTTTGTTGCTTTAGCTTGCTGTTTTGCTCCTGGTTCAGCTTGTTCCGGATCTGCGGGCGATAAAAGCGGACGCAAACACACGCATAGATTCACTACGACAACAGATACCGCCGTCACCGTCGCCAGAGGTAAAGCAAATACAGTCGAACATTTAAAAAAGCACTTATTTCTACCTGAAGCTCCTGGTAGAGTTTACGGAGCTCCAGGGCAGCAGTGCCGGATACCTGGCCCCCCAGGGCGGTCTGTATGCCGTTGAGCTTTCCCCTCCTCAGGTCCTCCAGCTGCTGGCTGAGCTGCTCGACCCTCAGCACTGCCGACTGTAACTCGACCTGCTTCTCCTGGAACAGGCCGCTGACTTGCTCAATCTCTGCCGCTGGATGAGAGGAATAAAGAAACCACATCAGCTCATTTGAAACCTCTTTAAAACGAGCAAGTTAGCTCAATCTTTCTTCCGAGCTCTAGATGTGACTAGATTTAAATATACAACTGCATGGGTTAGTAAACGATGTACATTCTGGAAGTATACATACACAGGTTGCCGTTGATGACCTTGCTGTAGTCCACCTGGCCTCTCATCGCCCGGATCTTCTTGAGCTTTGCCTCCTGGCTGTCCACGTGCTCCTTCAGCTTCTGCAGCTTCTCGCTCTCTGAAACGGTTTGCTGCTGACGACGCTCCTGCTGCTTCAGGTAGCGCAAGCGTTGCTCCTTCATGAGGACCAGACAAGAGACGGACGTTTCATAGGCGACGGGAAAACAAACCATGTACAGAAAATGACGTCATACTGCATCCAACAGAGCGAGCCGTCGCAATGCTAACACCAGCGACGCGCCACCCCAAAGCTTACAAGATATCTCCGTGGCAGACGTACCCTGAAACTAGGCTGAATCGCTCTACTGTATGCACTAAATGAAATGCTGTGCTGTGTCAAGACTGTCTGAAGTCAGGGTCAGATGACTTCATCTCTCCGTCCAACTGAGAACTGCTCCAGTTCAGGTCCTAAAATAGGAAATGACAGCCCCAGGTTTCCAAATGGCTGCAGGGCTTCATGTGGGCCTACATTCTGAGACACCAAAACAAAGGCAATAAATAAGTCTTTCTATCTGCGGGTCTACAGCAGGCTTCATCGTGCATGACTGGTCTTGACTGATCGGCACACGACAAGCGCGGCGGTCGGACGTGAGTTGGTGCACTGGTAGACTGGTTGTGTGAAGGTTCTTATTCCTCCCACTGCAAGATGAAAGCTCCTTTTCGTAACCGATGTGAGAAAGGTAGAGTCCTTGGTCTTCAAAATCATGCATAATCTCCACGCTCGAGTAAACACAGCGATGTTTGTGCACGAGTTTCACTAAAGACGGCATGAATTATGACAAACTGGACAATCCTAGCACAGCGACTCGTTCTGCCTCCCATCTCATTTGTTACATAACGGTTTGTCCCAGTTTGAGGTCATGGTGGGCCTCTGTGGATCACAGTAGTGCAACGGGAGTGCATCTTCTCGTTAACAGAACGTTTCCAGGCTGTGTACTGAACCTGCTTGGCCTTAAACGAACGCCCAGTTCCAGACTTACAGGTCATAATATCGGACAGACCCGACACCTTAACGAGCACCTCTGTACGCGACGCACAATGTGAAAGGCGTGCCATCTAATGTTCCCCAGTAGGAATAGTGAGAAGCATATTTTGAATGTAAGACCGTTATAAATGGTCAGCGGGATGATTCATATTCAGATAAAATAACGAAGACAAGGCTTTACCTTTGCGACGAGCATCTGCTGGTGAGCCTCGATTTGCTGCTGCTGCCGCGTGGCCATCTCCTGCAGCTCTGACATCGTGAGCTCCACGCGCTGATTCCCCACCTACACACACACACACACACACACGAATCGGTCAACAACACACTGATCTAGTGTCATCAATCTTTGTGACATTATGGAACGGATACTTGATGAAATAGCACTTTGAAGACAAATATGCAGTCAATAAGCGCAGAAATATATCCAGCATAAAACGTTACATAAGAATAAAGAAACAAGTTCCGCAAAAAGGCATTTTGCAGAAATGGTTTTAAAAGATTTCTGATTTCAGCAGCCAGAGGCTCAAACAGCAGCAGAGTTCGGCTCTCTGGCTTTTCTGTTGATCGACGAATCCTTTCAGCTGGAACTGTAGCGAGAAATACAACTACGCAACTAATAAATATAAAAAGGTATCGGGTTTATATATAATGTAAACCAAGCTAGTACACGTAAGAGTAGAACTGGCTTCACTAGACATTCACCTCCATAAACATTTTCAATGAAATCCTCCTCTTCAGCCCCCGTGTGTGTTTGTTCGAGAGCTCACAGAATAAAGGAACCCGATCAACTATCATTCTACAGACTTCTGAATTTTCCAAAAGCAGCTGCTGCCGCCAACACACCGGCGGACTGCTCTTCAATAACACAGCACACTGAGAGCGAGTACAGTCCTCTAAACCGAAATACTGACACGCTGAAGTGCTCCAAGTCTTTGCCTTTAGGAGGTGTGTTCAAAGAGAGAGGAGACGATGCAGGAAAGGACAGTGGTTCAGAAAGGGAGCTTCTTAAAAAAACATGAGATCAGTGAGAGGCATGGAGAGGATGATGACATGAAAAACAGATGACAGAATTAAATCCACACAAGAATACTGCATGCACTGCTCTCACTCGATTAGAACAGGCAGACATTTTGTGACTCGTGTTGTCTGAATAAAACATGCTTCTTTTTGGGAACAATTAGACTTTCGCAATACGCGTCGCGCATCATCTCGTCTCTTAAAAAGACAATTTGGCACGGACACCGCGTTAAGCTTCGTGCGTGTGACTCACACAGTGTTTTCCTACCTGGCATTTAGATACGAGTGTGTCTAGGAAGACTCAGAGGGGGGAGGGAGGGGGGGGGGAGGAGGTGACTCAACCGAGCTCGAGATGTAGAAAGCGCGCACACACACACACACACACACACACACACACACCCGAGGGAGAAACAGACAGTGATGAAGAGGGAGTTGGAGAAACAACGGGAAGCAGAGCAGCCTCGGCCTCACTGATGCTCCGACCACTGTATAGATTAGTGCATATCTGGAATGGAGAGCAATCCATGATTATGGCTCAAATGATCCTATTCATAAAAATCATCATCGGGATGACGTTTCAGAGTAAAATAACCTAGTTATTCATGTTCTGAAGAGCAAAGAACTCTGTAAGAGCTGATTATTTGATTTGATCAACAGCAAATAAAAACTCTACTCCTTTGACAATAGATTCATCTTGTAGTGTTTCTGAACTAGGAAATTGTGATTTTTAACTATTATCTGACGTTCTATAGGCCAAAGGGTTTCTCGAGTAATCAAGAACATTAACTGCAGATGAAGCGATAATGCAAATAATAAATAATCATCATCTAATTGACATGAGCCTGTATAGAGCTGGGACTACAATCATAGTTATTACTGATTAATATATTGATTATTTTCTTGATAAATCAACTGACGTGGGTCAAAATTGAGAAAAGTCTTCCAATTGCTTTTTTTTGTTCGACCAAAAGTCCCAAAGCTAAAAGATAGTCAGTCAGCTGTGATACATGTTGGCTCATCATTTCAGCTCTGGGCAAAGGAAACCGGAAGTCTCAATACTGCCAAGAAGCTGTCGTCATCATCATCATCATCATCATCAAGCCTGGATGCTAAAATTGTGACGTTAAAAAAAAAGAAAAAGTATTGAGAATGCGTGCGATGGTGGAAGCGTTCCCTTGAGGCCCCTCTGCTCTTTGCAAGGCAGCGTCGCTCTCAGAGGAGGATCAGCGCTGCGTGGTGGAGAGGAAGACCCCCCCCCCCGGGGGGTTTGGGCAGCAGCCCTTGGAAAAGCCAAAGCAATGATCCTCTTAGGGCCCGTTATATCATCCGGCAGGCCGACTGATATAATCCTCTAAATCAGATATCAGGAAGAAACTCGGACACAACTGAGCCTCGGCACTTGGGAGGTTAAGCAGAGCCGGCCGTGCAGCTAATGACGTAGAACAGACAGTGACGATAAAAACAGATGTTTCTGCTTGCTGTGCGTTGTATAGGTCAGTAACATGATGCCGGCCGAGAGTTATATATATATATATTACCGTAACTTGGGTTTTTTTCGTATAATAGCAGGAATGGCCTCTGGGTGCTCTTGTGCTACAATCTTTTTAAAAAACAAAAAACAACAACCCCTCCACTTCCTGCTGCTCTGGATTCTTCCCTCCACCCTTAAGGTTGAATTAGTTATGATTCCTTGACCGCAACACTTTGCTTTTGTGAAATCTGGGACAGATGGTCGGAGAGACAGAGAGCGAGAGAGAGACAGAGAGCGAGAGAGAGAGAAAGGATGCCAGAGGCTGCTCTTATCAGAGTCATTCATATTTTCTAGAACACACATCCTAAAGCTGTAGAGCTCAACATGCACAACAAGGAGGACACGGAGCATGTCTGTATCACTAGTGTCTTTGATGTTACCCTCAAACACTGGCGTAAAAATCAGAATCTCGGATCCACAGACACTCACTTAAGACTCCTTAAGGGGGGGGTAGAATTTAATATTTTGGTTTTAGTAATCTATTCATATTTTTTTGGTTTCTTTTTTGTCTGTGGTTATATATGATTGTGCAGCCACGCTGAGGGATCTCACGACGGCCTGTGGACCTGGTTTGTTCCGTAAAAGTACATTTTAACATAATTTAGATAATACTAATGAAGTCTCACCCCGTTCTCACTGTGCTTCTCTCCGGTGTTTCCACTCCTGCGACTCGTCTGATCCTGAGACTGCTGACTCCCTGCAAAAAAAAGAAACAGTCTCCCATCACAAAGACAGGCAGGGCAGAGACACACACACACACACACAGTCAAGAATAGTTTCAAAGTTCCCTGACATGGTTGCTCATGAGCTGGGCTAGGCACTGCTGACTAAAGCCACCGAACTCAAACTCTTTTTTAAGAAGTGCTTGATGGGAAGATGAGAGTAAATGATTAAAACTTCACAGGAAGAGATTTAAAAAAGAACCCCACTTCTGCTATACTTCTAAATAAATCACCAGATATCTTGATGGCACATTTGCTGCAAAAATACACTTTCTGAGTCAGGTTCCACATTGAAATCAAATATGAGTCAGATCAGAATCTCCCCAGAATGAGTTTGTTAACTTTGTGTGCACTTCCTTTATATGTCCACGCGTGTGCACCGAGTGTTAATGTGCCTCAGTGAGTATCTGGTCATGTGCAGAGCAGGTCTCAGTGATTGATTTTAAGCTTGGATGCCTTTTACACCTGGATGTTTACGTTGCTATACTCCACCCAAACACATGTGCAAAAAAGGATTCAAGTCATGCAGAGTGTGTGTGTGTGTGTGTGTGAAAATGGGGCAATGTTAGATTCCTTTGACATGCCCCGTCAAGCATCAATTAAACTTCATCAAACAACATTGACTGACACCAGAAGGGACGTACGGATGATTCAAAGCTTCATCATAACGTTGAAATTTTCTTTTTGCACGTCGATTGATGCATTATTTGCATGTTTAAACCTGCATATCTGCAGATAAAGACTTGGCCACCGTTTCCCTACATTCATGTTTCACACAACTGAAGCACGAATCAAAAACCTCAATAGCAGCTCAGTTTGAACGTATAATAGTCTTTGGGTAAAGCCCTAAATACCAGCCTCCATAGCCGGAACAGGTGTCAGGTGTTGCCTTGACTCCTCCCTCCTCGTTAGAGACTCCTCACAGAGCAGAAAAACCTCCCGACATGAGGAGACTGCGACAACACGCACCTTGATCACTGCTCTCCGTTGGTGAATCTTCGTGCCGGAGGAAGAACTTTACTTCTTGTTTCCGAGGCCCCCATTTCTGCAAGTGTTCATACATCATGTGTTCGAAGGGGATCGCTCGCTCTACAGAGACAGAAAAGTTAAGATTTGTCAAAACATATTTGACGTAAATCAACCTTTGGGGTGCCAATAAATAAAATGTATCCTTATTACTTCATGCGGTCATCAGTCTGTGTGTTTTCAGAACTAAATCAACATTAAATAAAAGTGATGGTATCCCTACAAAATCTGGGACCACTGAGATTGATGAATAACTAGTTTTTACATTTCAAGAGGACAGCACGCTGTGGGCATAGAGCGACAAAGAGACAGAGACAGAGAGGTTTTAGGAGGTTTTAGGAGGTTTCGGGGGCAGACGGCTGCATTGTGAGGCGCCAGCCGAACGCGGTTGCATAACGAGGGTTAATAAAGCCCTTTGGCTGGGATGTTATTTTCAACTGGGGAGTGGCCCCTCAGCAAAAAAATGCTGATAACACCGGGTGTGTCAGCACGACTGTGGTGATGGGAGCAAATCGTTTGGACCGAGTAGAATCTGATGTGACAGTGCTGTGGACTGCACCAACACTGTTATATTACTGGAGTGTAATAATAGCTTTATTCTCTTTGAGGGTGTGAAACTTCTGCCTTATCTATGGTTCCTCCAGGGTCTTCTGCTCACCAACTGAACTTTCTTTAATGAAGTTCTTGTTTTCACATTAATGAGGAAGGCTAAAGGCTACTGCCTCTTATAACTCAACTCTTGCGCCTGTGAGTGAAGTGTCAAGCTCGGTGATAATAGAGTTTCATGATTCACGCATTACTTGGTGGTGACACCCACCCAAGAAAATAAGAGCTCGCTTTTTTCCGACCCCTTCTTACCGTTGCCTCTCCAGACCTCAGCCAGGTGGCAGCCGCTCTCGCCGGGCTCTTTGCAGAACTCGACGACATCACGGCACGTCGTTTCGGGGGTGATGGGCACCTCGGTCACCGCCTGTTCTCCATCGCTGAGGTACACCGTCAATATCATCTGAAAGAGGAACACAACGCAAGACATTTGAAACACAGTGGCAGATTCAACTTAAAGATGGCATCACATGTGAATGTGCTCCGTTTGAAAATATGGCATTGTCTGATGTTGCGGTTAAAAGGACAAAGCCCAGTCTGCTGATGCGGCATTTTGCTGTCCACCAGCACCGACTGTTAGTTTGAGCTGCGGGTGGACTCGTGCCTGTGCCTGCCACGTTTCTGTTCACCATGGTTACGGCCTGCCATAGCGTTGAAGACTGTTCAGCCTGGGAGGTAAGACATAGCAGCACAAGCCCCCACATGCTCCTGTATGTACTCCCATAACAGTCAAAGCTGTCGAGATAGCAGAGATAACACACTTTTTTTTCCCAGTTCTCAAGAAACAACTTTTCGGACAGGTTGAGTCAATGGATGTCTGAGGAAACTATCCTAAATATATCCTCCTAAATGTGAGCTGCTAAATGTAACAGCCTGGAGCCGGAGGACACGACGAGGACTGAAATGAACCTCGTCCTAAATGCAGCATCTTCAAGCAATCACCTGAGAGTGTTCAGACGGCTGCAAGTGCTCGTTTCTACCTGCAGCTATCAGACAACACGATGAAGTCTGCATCCTCAGTCGACTAGTAAGGTGACGGGGCAAAGGGGCAGCAATGTCTATGATATGACCTATATACGCATGTCCTTTGGACTCATCCATAAAGTACTGATTGTGATATAGGCCTGAATTTTCTGTAAATCGAACTCTAGGCCAAGTTGGTTGAATTTTTTCCGACATCAATCAACTTGTAATGGGCATTCTAGACTAATTAATATGTCATTTAGGATGTAAAATGTGCGCGGGGGGGGGGGGCATTTTATGGATAAACATCTAGTATGTGGATCGTATGATTTGTCAACATCTTGGTTGAATGAAGCCATAAAACAGGATGAGAGTGGAAAACTTCCTCTCAAGTGCTTTATACACAAAGAGAGAAATATAAGCCATTAAACTCTGTAATGTTAAATGGAGGGATGTTCAAAATGACGTAAAAGTTTGAAAAGACGGAGTTCAGCTGGAACCTGGGTTCCCTGTATTTCAGTGGTTTGCTTTTATCGTTCAGCTTTCACAGTTGGTGCTCATGCTGCACTGGTTGAACTTAACAGTTCGATAATAAAGCAAAGACAACCAAGTGATTCAGACTTCAAATGAAACACTACTATATAAGGGCTCTGTTAACCTACTCTTGACGTCTAGACACATACACACAGCACTTTGTTTACGTGTGGCTCAGTGTCAAACCATAGTCTACAACGTCAAACCCAATCAATGAACCAATCCCTCCAACTAGGAACACATCAGACCCACCAAACACCATTTTACTTGATGCATCAGCTGCATTGAGTAGGTGCTCCGATGGAGTCCCATTGGTGCATGACTGTATGTGTGGCCTCGGGGTGCATTTGTAGCGCTACAATAATTGTCAGTGCACATCGCACGATATCTAAGTTTAGTCACTGAGCTACGTATACATTATTACTCCGGGAGTTTCTCCGAGACAAAGTGACTCACCCTTTAATAATGCAGCTGTGTGATTCATTGACATTTTCTGCAGCAGCCTAACTGAAACAGTATAATCACTTTGTGCTTGGGAGCCTCTGCAAATTTAACTCGGCTGATTAGGAGTCTAAACGCTCATATTTTTTGGCAAACTCAGAAACTATGTATGATGGAAGGGTGCTGGAGCCGTGGCAACGCTGTGCATCCTTCTATGACCTCATGTTGCTTCTTACAGTGTTTTTAAAACCCACGACAGACTAGCAATGGATGTAATGATCTGCAAGAGCATTAACTGAAAAAATGTATGTGGGGGGGGGGGGTAAGTAAGGGACTAGTTATGTCTACATTTTACTGATAATTACTTTGCTAATCCCTGAGGGACATTGGAGAGCACCCAGCTGGATAATAAGACAACATACTACGGGACACAAAACAGCCCAGCGAGGCATCAACAACATCACTTTGAATACAGATTAAACTGATGCCACTATTTGAATTAGTTATGGTGGAAATATTGTGCATCCTTATACTCACATTTACATTTTACGATCGTGTTCAATGTAAGAAATACAACAGCTAAGACAATGTAATGAAATATTGTAACAACATAAAAACAGTTCAATTAATCAGGACAGGCAATTAACCAGAGAACATAACTACGGTGCAAATTTGTCCCGAAAAGCCCACACCGAATATCCTAAAATACAGCTTCATGTAAATCAGAGCGTAGAAAAGAGAAACCAGTGATGCAGCTGACTGACCACTGGAGAAATACCAACCGCCCTCACTAAGTTGCGTCTGCCCATGGTCTTGGCTCTTTTGACCGCCCTCCGTTTCCTCCGGATCTCCTTCTTTGGTGGCCGGTGGTGCTCCTTTGCCCAAATGGGGTTTTCCTTGGAGAGGCTAACGAGGCTGCGTAGCACTATAGCCACAAACCTCTTCATCGTAGCACTGTCGCTCATGCGGGCATGCAACTTAATTGTTTACGCCATCCCGAGCAAAACCTCTGAAACCGACAGCGGTGCGCGCATTTGAAAACTGCTGCAGAGGAGACTTGGGAGGAAAAAAAAACAAACACTTTCTGTGTGTGTAATTCAGGGAGGGAGGGAGGGGGGGGGGGGGAGTGCGCTAGAGAGAAGCAAACAGAAAGAGAGAGAGAGAGGGGGGGGGGGGGGGGGAGTCACAGGGTGGTGGAGGAGGGTGCCGATAAGTCCTTCTATAGGAAAATTGTCCTCTGGATGTGCCAGTAGCTGCAACACCAGCAACTCCCTGCTAATGAGAATACTTTGGCTGCAGCTGTGACTGGCAAGCAGGTCGATAGGAACGTATCAGGTTCTTATTCGATTAAATCTGCTGTTAAAAAAGGAACGAGTCCGTTTGTTTGAAAGCTGACGAATGTGCATGAGAGGAAGAATAATCAAATAAATATTGTCTACTTTTTCAACGAATAACAAAGGAGATCTGTTTTAAACAGGTGGGAGTTAAACAGTGATACACTCAACTTACGGTATTTAAATTTTTAATAACAAGTGCTTCACGATATAACTGTGACGGCCTGGCTGATGTCATTTAAAACCAGCACACCTCCAAAAAGCGTCAGTAAGATGCAATGTTTACATTCGCTGTAAGTCGAGCTCTGCCCGGCTCCACTGTGCGAGAGTAATGCTACTTGACAATCTACTCGGCTCAAAAGTTCCCCTTAACAACAGAGCATTAGTCGACACAGCCACACAGACCTAGATCTGCCGTGGCCTCATTGGCTGCCGCAGTCACGCGAGACCCGACTGCGGGGCTGCCTCATCTGCTCCACTGGTTCTTTGACTCTGATAGCCTGTTGGTGCCACAGGGTGCAAACGTCTACATAGGCAACCAGCGCAGTCGATCCGGAGAACTTGACGGCTGCAGTGACTTCCGTGTACTCCTGAAAACTCTCTGAAGTTGTGTACAAACGATCAGAAAGATGAATGGCCAGGAATCACTCACATTTATGACGACACCTTACGCTGAACCTACTGTAAACTTATCCTGCGTCTGCGTTCATGATCCCCCCCCTCCCTCCCTCCCTGAAGGCCAGAATGGCTGCGTTCACTTTTCCCACAATTCACCACTGCATTCTCAGCACAACAGATAACAAAAGAGGTCCCGACAAAGCAGGACTGCGATGGTGTTATCATTCAGGTATTCTGTTCTTTGCGACACGGAGCTTCTTGAACAATAACACCAGAGAAAACAACAGAATGAAAATAGGTTACTGACTTAACATGTGTCAAAGCCGACTGTACCTACCGTTCTATATGTGTGAAAATAACCTGTCCTATTGTAATATACATGAATAATTAGACTTGTTCAATACTGCACACTTTTGCAGGAAAACATACTCTATTATTTGTGCACAAAGCAAACAGACTTCTGATACCACAATCATATGCCATAAATATAGAAGTCCTGCAACTATGTCATGAGGCTGCAGATATAAATGAATCCTCCTCATCTTTATTCTGTTATATGTTTAGCCAGGGGAACCTAATGACAATCCTTCACATTGTGAATGAAGACCCTTCCACATATAACAGAGCCAGATTAAAAGATAGTTATAAAGCTATTCCTCTGGAGAGCATGATACCTGGCGTGAACAAACGTGAGAATACCAATCAGTAGTTAAGGCACTGATGTTGAAAATATAAATGCGCGAGTAAATTACATGTATTTATGACAGGGGAGCCGGGATTGTGTGCACTTACCGGCATCATATTGGCAGCTGCGGCAGGTTTAAAACCAGGGGTTCATCGGCAAGTTGACTGACGGCTCACCCGCTTATCCTCAATGGTACCACCGCAGTCACCAAAGTCCCACCTTTGCTATTTCTGGGCTCTGGTTTAGTCCGATGTGACAAACGACTGGGCCTCAGTCCTCTCTGTGAAACCAACATATTAGAGTTATTTTCAGTGCTGTACAACTGAACATTGACAGGGGAAATAACACCTCATGGTATCAGCCTCAAACAGGGATTTAAAGGGCCCAGGCGTGGCTCTGTGCAGCTGGTGCTACAAACAAGCGATGGTTAGCCAGGCAGCTAGCTTCGGAAAGCAACGCTGAAGCGACTCGTAACAAATGGCATACAGTTATTTGATATTACTACGTCATAACACATGGATCATACTCACAAATGTCAGAGACAATTCATTGTTTCGCGGAGTAAATCACAGCTACGTTAGTCAGCTGTCAGCCAGCCGGCTAACGAGAGCTCTACTACGGTGTTAGCTGTTAGCTGGTCTCACAGGCGGCTAAAGGACCGTGTGCAAGGCAATTTATCCGCTTTCGTCGGTCCTTTAGCTTGCATTGGACTGCACATCGGGCAGGAGCTATATCGACGGAGAGTGTTTTAAGCAGACAACAATTAAAAAAACGTATATCCGAACAGGCTACCTCGTTTTTATACGAAAGCAATTGGTCATAGTTAGCAGGCTAGCAGCGCTAGTTTGACGAAAAATACTAATAGCTGGAATCCAGTTGTTGACGAGGGGAGGGGCGGGGCTTCACCGCAGCAGCGAGAGAGCGTCACGTCGACGTAAAAAAAGAAAAGTAGAAACATAATTAAATGTACAATAGAATATAAAATAAAGTGCACAAACGAACAGATAACAGTACTATAAACAAATGAGATGTAAGTGTAATGTAAAAGTGTCACGTGTATTTCAATAAGAAACATAGAAGGGAATGACGTAGAATGTCAAGACAACTATTTCTCCAAAAATCAAACAGAATGCTCCCTATATTATACATAATTTAGTATCTATCTATCTAAACGTTGTTGACGGGTCCGTCATGATGTGCTGTTAGCGTTATTGCAATGACTTGTTTTACGTTTTTTATATTTTTTGCTCCTCGGTTGCATATTCCTAAATTGATTTTTCCTTTTGTCAACAATGGTTGATTGGACATTTAATGAACAACCTGTTAATTCAATATTTTATCTCAGACTTCTTAATGACATGCCAACAAGTTGCACTTTCGCTCTAGATGAGTGAGATAGAAAAACATCTGGTCTAAGAGATGATGTCATCTGTATGACAGCTTCTTCCAGACTCTGACATGGTGATGACAGATGTGATAGTTTTGGGCAACTTCTTCATCATTTTTTGACAAATTCATGATGACACGAGTCTTTGAATATTTTTTTTTTTCAATCTCAGAAGGCTACTAACACACAATGACAACAGAGATAACCTTTTAGGAACAATACAGATGTGTATATCTTTATGTAGTACAATACGAAGATAGTGCAGTAGTACAGCAGAATGATGTCAGAATGAAATGACAGGGAGGATTTAGTTTTTTAATCGTTCCTGCTTCATCATTTTTAAATAAGTAATAAAAAAAGTGTGTCAGCTTGTGAAGCCCATTGGTGCATGCTTACTCTTCATAAAACAAAAAACAAGTGACACTCGGGACATCCAGTGGCTCACAGAAAGAACTGACACGGTTATGAAAACCAGCAATGCATCTTGAATCCCTGTTAATTGGATATTTTTTTTATTTTGTAATATATTTTGAGAACAAAACAAAAACCTGCCAACAATCCCTTTGGAGATCTATGCACCCACTGGCAACTAACATGCTATCAAAAGCACTAATGGGATATTGAGCAATAATACGAGTAAATACTGAAACTGAAGAAACCCTTTGAGTCATTGTTTTCTGAATTGAGGCCCATTAGGGCCTCCAGTGTTCTCATGGTAATCTAATGTTGTTGTTTTGTTTGTGTTCTCATCATGAAGTCCTTCCAAACAGTGTTGTTCAGACATTTGTGTCGGTGCTGGCAGAGACACAAAGACGTACATTGGCACCCTTTGACTCCTGTGATTATTAAAGTAATCATTCATATTGAAACCCAGAAGACATTGTCAGAGATGATCTCATTATTTGGAGCTTTTATTAAAATCAAATATACAATTATATTAATATTTAAGACAAATTGTACCCCAGAGCATAATTTGTGAAACAAATACTGTACATGAAAGGGATAAGCAGCCGTTTCAATTCATCCACTTCATATACACAAACAGAAGTGTAAAAATAAACAAAAATGATTGTGCATCCCGATAAATACTGACTTTATATTGTAAAAATTACAATAATAACTGAATAAAATGATTTCCCAACTGTATCAATATGTTTTCAAGGTTTGAATTGAAATAAATAATACATATACTAAAATCTGTAATTATCTTTTCATTGCACAACATTATATTTGATAGGACTATAGGATCCATTATTTAAAATATATTATTGGAAACGTTTTACAGTTTCCACTTATAAAACAGAGCCTTTGTTCCACTGTTGCACTGTTGCACTCGGTGAAGCGGGATGACCCGTCAATATGAAAGAAGACTCTTCATCATTTCACCTTGCCATGAGTCTTCAACTGAGACAGCACTTTGTCGACCTGCAACAGAGCAAAACAAGGAACTTGTGCAGTATTCTCAATGGTGATTAAAAATGTATTAGGTTTATACATAAATGTATAACATTTGTACAGGGAGGCTGGAGGAGGCCACCAAAACAATAACTTGACTTTTGAATGGGTCAATTATAACATCATTCATGGATAATAACAACTTTGATTATGAAATGGAATCGAAATAACAATAATTATAATTGTGTGCATATTCAAATTTTGCGTGTGTGTATACAATAAAGAATTAATTCTGCTTTCGTTTCCGGAAATGTCGACACAGACACATCACTTGTTACACTATTTGTTAGAAATAGAAATTAAAATCTAATTTAAGTTTGAATACATTCACAATTTGAAGACAACAAAGAGGTTTTATTATTTGTACTGAGGACATGACTCACTGTGATGAACCAGTGACTCTGGGGCCCGTATCGGAGCTGCGACTTGAAGCTCATCTCGCTGGCTGGAGCCAGAGCGTGGAGGTGGAGGTGGGGAACCGATGAGAACGGAGGCACATGAAAGCCCATCCTGCACAGAGTCAACGCGGGTTTGAACATGCCATGAAAAACAAATTCAATCATTTAGAACAAAATCTAAAATACCTGACGTCATCCAGGTTGCTGACTTTAGTCTTCTTCAGTACACTCCATCCCATTTCTACCATCCGCTCCACTATCAACAAACAAATCACATCAATAGGGTCCCGTCATACATAGTATATTTACTGTGTAAAATGATCACTCATCTCATTCAAGGGACGGTGTCTCAGGTACACCTTTGTTTTCCAATAAGCTTTAGGTGACATGGAGCAAAATAATATAACAGTAAGTAGGTAGTCCCATCCACAGTTTCAGTGCGTTTGGAGAAGAGTGCACAAGTTCAGGTTATTCCTGTTCCACTGGGCAGTTTCCTGTAATCACAGAGGATGGTTTTTGATATCACTGTGATGTAATACAGCCTATCATGACTTGTGCCACTGTTTCAAACAAAGTGTGCAAAATGTCCCTGCAATCAATGGCAGGCTGCTGACTCACCTGTGTCTATTGAACTACTAACAAACTGTCAAAGGTAAACATGTAAGTCACCCAGAGGTATGTCGTCCCCCTGGAGACATTTGCAGTTGTCGATATGCGTCCTGGGAACAACGAGGTAATGATGTGTGGCGCTGGGCTGGATGTCACGAAAACAGAGCAGCTCTTCATCCTGTACATAGAGAGACAGAGGAAGAGTTTCCTGTTGTGGAACTTCTTGCACGTGAATGAACAGTCGGTACTTACGCTCAGCAGGATTTCCGTGGCAGTGTGGTTGTCCGCTATTTGGCAGAAAGGACAGTCTTCGCTGTCAGAAGCGTCCTGAGTCGCCATTTGTGTTTAAAGGTGTGTGAGATCATCTGTATGGTTGGTACAGTCTGGGCGTGTCTGCGGCCAGAAAAACTAGCCGCTAACAGAGCTTATCGATCGGTCCACTCATGGGAACCCCATCAATTCTCATGTCACTTTTCCTGAATATGACTTGACATCACATCAAGGAACCCAACAGACGATTAGGGCATTAAATGCATGCTTGTTATCAACTCTTGATGCCTGTCATGTAAGCTATACACTATCTTTATTATTTCAGTTGTTAGGTGCTACATATTCTTAAAGAAATGTGTTTTATCAAATCATCACCAACAGTGATGCATAAAAAACATGGAGGCAGGTAATATTTCAGTGCAGGTTTTTTTAAAAAATAGTGTTACATGACTGGAGCTTAATTTCAGAAACTGAGTGGAAAATGTGTTTCAGTACTTTCCGGGATGTACACAAAATTCAGCAAAATAAAGAATTTAATTTGAAGAAATATCACAACAAACCCATATATACAAAACGATGGTGTTTAATGGTGTCAATCCATATTTTCATGTATCAATGACCATAAAAGTGCAATTCATTTCACAATTTGTCAGTTAACATACATTCATACACACAAAGTTAACAAAATGTACGTACAACTGTTTATAAGTGCATACAGTTTGCTGCACATACAGACATCCAGTGTGTGTAGTCAGTTATCTATGGAGACATCTCAATGCTACGGCTTTCAAAACTAATTCATTTATCGGCCTCGTTATTTCATTTGTTGTAGCAGTTTCCAGATAATGTTCTTTCCAGACGACAGCATATGACGTTGTCATCGCTGTAGTGTCTCATAATGGTAAACACAAAGCATCTTGGACTGGTGGAGCATTATCCTTCAGATGCTTCTGCAGACATTTTTCCTGTACAGAGAAAAACATTTATTTGGATGGGGGCAACAAAAGGGCATTAAATGGTCCAGATCAAAGGATAAAGTCACTATATGTGTTTCAGTGACTACATTTACATCTGATGTTTGGATATTTGTTTGATCAGAGTAGTTTATGAAAGAAACAAGAAAAAGCAGAACAAGTGCAAATTTCTAGATCACTAATTGCACAGCCATTGCATGGATAACACCGCAATGACTGTAATATTATTAGAGATTAAATAAAACAGGGAGCAAGAAAAGTAGCCTTTCTAGTCCTCGACACTCACAGTAACAAACCTGTAGGACCATAGAATGAATTTATACTCCATGCACTTGTAGATTTGGCTGGCGGGGGCGAGGACGTGGAGGTGAAGGTGATCAACTGAAGTGTAGGGAGGTTGGTGGAACCCCAGGCTGTGCAGGAAACCACATCAATGTCATGTGCGCACACTGACGAGTGTTTCCATAGCAGAATGCAACACCTCAGAAAACAACAACCTTTGATTTTTGACTGAGTGTGTTCCCACCTATCGTTCCATTTTAAGCTACAACTGCAGCTTAAAGCTACAGTCAGTTTAAAGCTTAAAGCTGCACATTTCAAACAATTGTACTTTCTTCATTACTTATCGCAAAAGTTCAACGTTTTAGGAGATGTTTTAGGAGATACACTTCGTTTTCTGGTGGAGGTCTTGTCGAACTAGTCCTTTGAACTTTGTGTTCATTAGAGGTCACACACACACAATACCTGTCTTCATACCGTATGTCCTTCATATCAGTTATCCCTTGGTCGTGTAGTACAGCTTTCACCATTTCAGCCATCCTTTCAACTGTTGGATACAAGACTCAGTTATTTATTTGCAAAGATCTGACTAGATACAACTTAAAGAGGTACGGCTTATATACTACCGTATCAAACTGAAGCAGTTGAAGGAGAAACATTTCTAGGGGTGCTATTGTAAATGTAGATGTGTATTAGCATATGGCAAAGTAGCACTAGTATTGTTGTAGAAGTAGTTTCAGCAGCAGTGCTAGATATAGTTCTAGTAGTATACCGTAAGTAGTAATAAAAATGGAAAAAAAAGTTTGCAGTACTTATACTAGTTTGTAGTGATCCACATAACTGACCGAGGTGAATGTGTCCGCTTTGCAGTGACAAGCAGCTACGTATGTGCTGTTTGGGCACAACCAGGTAATGGTGAGGAGCAGCAGGGGCAATGTCTCGAAAACACACCAGCTCCTTGTTCTGTTTGGAGAGGATGGAAAGAGACAAAACACACGCGTTAACCTACGGGCCTGTGAATGCAGTGCTGTTGAAACGTGTAACTGTTGTGTGCACACAGTAGGAACTAGGTGAAATGCCCATGTACCCATGCCCTCTTTCACTGGAATCAAGTTGCCACTGGGAGGGAGAGTGTAACCCACCGGTTCTCTTTCTAATGACAATAATAATCACCATAATACTATTGCATTTGGCTTGTCCAGCAGTCTACCAAAATATCGAACCCTCTCTATGATGCAGTCTCTGCTCCACCATCAAGTATTTTATTTGTATTCAGATCATGCCTAGTCATATATTTCTAGCAAATGTCATAGTTATATATTTTTGTCACATAAACGTATCCTCTCCCCTCTCTATGAAGTCTCTACAATCAAATATTTTATTTTCCTCCCTCCTGCTGTGTTATTTCCTGTGCAAGAAGTTAAGCTTATTTAACCCACAAAGCATCCGTTACAAAAGTGTAATAGTCTACCGCATAGGTGAGCTTATACCGGCTATGGTGAGCTTTACCTGTTGAGCTACTTGGTTTTGTTTTTAAAGGATCTTACCTCTTTGATAACTTCCGTTTCTTTGTCTTGGCCGTGGGCAATCAAACAGAAAATACAAGTTTCAGTACTTGAATCGGAGTGGAGTTTCGCCATATTTAGGATATTGAAATGAGTTATTTCCATCCCGACTCGCTGTTTGTAAACCTGTCATTTTCACGCAAAAACGTGCCAGAGATCGTCTATTTTCGCGAAGATCCTCACACGAAACACTGCAGGAACCATGACCGTCTATAAGAACAATCTTTTACTGGCATTTCAACAAGAAATGAACAAAACTTCGAGGATATTATAGAGGAATACATGCAATCCATTTAGTTACCTTTCAATAAATGGCAAACTTCTTGTTTGTGATCTTAACTATGACAGTAAGTAGTTAATAGCCTGTATACTGACCTGTAGGGCGACAAATTCAATATGGATATACGTACATTTAAGGTCTAACAAATTTAAACTGCAGTGTCCGAAAACAGAGGTGGAGTGAAACCTCCTTCATCCTCACTGCATCTTTTCAGCTTCATTATTTCCTGTTACATCAGGGTGTCTTACTGGAAGTTGATTACAGTAGATGCCAGTCTTCCTTCACTTGTCCTACAATAAAAACATGCCAGCATTTGGTCACTGGTAATATTCAATACAAATCATTTACATGAATATCTTTAGGACATTAAATCACACTGAAGGGCAAAAAAACAAAAAAACTAAATGAAACATGTTGAGATACAAATTTGACAAACACAACCCATTATCATATATGTATATATTTAACATTTATTTAAGTTTAAATGCGTTTGCTATCACAACACAATAAATAGATCCTTAGTGATAACACAGCAGTTTTGGATTCACAAGAAATAATACTCAGGGAGCCTTCACAGTTACAACACAAGACAACAAAGCTCATTTTCACATGAAGCGACAACTGGTATTAGTGAATAGTATGGCAGGTATCAGAACAGTGGTGTCACACATGCAGTCTTGCAGTATCACATATTCATACACTACAAGCCTGTATCAGATACACAAGATATAAATGAAAATGTCTTTTCCGTGTTAGTAGATCTGAATTTTTAGTTCGTGGCATACCAGAGTGCTGAAAACAAACAGTCCATTTCACACCCATTTTAAAGTAAAGCTGACATGTGGTTGGACAGGAAGCTTCCCTCCTGTAGTGGTGATCAAATAACATTTAGTAACAATTTGACATGGAAGCGATGCTTAATTACACTGGTCCACAACACAGCATTGACTGTCGATTAATCCTGTAGTGCAAAGGGATGTCATGTTAAACCTCGACCGTCTCTCTGAACGATTAGAGATGCAACTAAAGAGAGATAAAAAAAAAAAATCAGTCGACGTGAGACGTGAATTCAACACTGACAAACAGTCAACAGTGCTTATTGGGTCCAATCAGAAACAGAAACATTTAACACAACATTGCTATAAAAGTACAACTATTTAAAAAATAAACACAACTGAGCATTCTTTGTAAAAAAAAGAAAAAGAAAAAAAAAACAATGTAAAAAATTTAAATAAATCTGAAATATTTTATAAAATATAATGAGCTCACAACTGTGGAATTCAAATACAACACATTTGATCATTGCAAACCTGGCTTTACTAGTTGTTTTAGATTTTACGGGGGAATTAAATGTAGTTGTGAGGAAATGCAATGGGACGTTCTCATTCAGGTCATCTAAAACTCGAAAATAAGAGAACAAGACGGCCCTCAGAGGAAGTGCAAGACCTCCATTGTAAACAATTACAACATTTCCCTCTCTGAAAGCTTATGTAATCTCCCTGAAAAACTCCACTCCCTTTAAGTTTGAAATGCATTGGATCGTAAAAATCAAATAAAAAAAACAAACAAAAAAGATTCTAAACTTCACTTCGTCTTCAGCACATAACCCTGTACATTCCCATAGATACTAATTACATCATTATTTCTGCACAAATTAACCAAATGCATTATGGGATACCTTGTTCTTTCATACAGATTTAAAATCTTTTCGGGATAACCTCAGCAGTAACATCAGCAGCCTTCTTCTTCTCTCTCTCTCTCTCTCCTCATGAGCTAATGGCAGTCTGCATGCTGGGAAAGCTGGAGGCATTGACGGATGTCTAAGGCAGCTAATGAACTGAGAGCAACCACATCTTCTCACACTTCCACCTTTTGAAAGACGGAGGACCCAGACATGAACTAGGCCAACCTACCCGTTGGCCAAACCCACCTCAAAACAGTACTTTCCAGTCACCGTAACAACCGCACTCGCTTCTCTCGCGGAACATTTAGCGTCAATGTGGGACAGCTAGGTTCGCCTCCAAGCGGTGCGTAATAGACTTGGGGTTGTTTGAAGCTGGGAGTAAATACAGGAGTAGCTGGGGAGCAGGTGAGGCTACTCAAAGGTCCAGACCTCCACACTGTGGATGTTGAAGTCTTGCTGGACGGAGAGTGGCTGGTTGTTGAAGGTGGCGCATTTGGTGGTGGTTCCTCGGTACAGCTCGGCGTCCAGCCACAGACCCAGCTGACCACTGCAGAGGGAAAACAGGTGGACATCATCTAAAGGCAAACCCTTTGTTTAGATTGTACATTTGTGAAACGCATTAGCTTGTAGTTTGCAGTGCAGCTGGTACTACTTACCCTCCTCCTCCCATCTGAAGAGAATCAGTATTGCCCTTCACAAAGTAAGAATTCTCCCCCGTCCAGCGGTACACCTAAAAATCGAGAGCAAACAATGTTTGATGTTGCCATTGGTGGAATAGAAATAGGTACCCGAAGTGAGTTCTTAAACCAACTCGATACAAACCTTGATCTCAGGACAGAAGCTGTAGAGGAATGTCTCTCCGGTGCCGTAGCAGTGTTCGCTCACTCTGAAGGGGTGAGTCGAGAAAGCCCCAAATATCTGTGACAAGAGTCAGATTCAGTTCCAGGATGAAAAGAATCACCATGAACAAGCTTAAACTGTTTCAACTAGTCGTTAAAAGTTATATGAATATATGAAATGAACCCGATGGCATACATTCTACTGCAGTGTAGAAGTCGCCAAAGTCCAACTTTTTTTTCCCTAATTCATACACTATGTTGTGGCTTGGCATCAGGAGCTCGGCACGCAACGCATCCTGGTACATGTAGCAGAAACAGCGAAAATGCATAACATATTTGTGTACCGTTAAAAAAAAATAGTGTATGTTTTTGCAAAATGAAAATCGAATTAGGAAGTACATGTCATTGTTGCCAAGTGGTTGGGCTGTCATTTTTATAGAGACAAATAACTTCTTAATATCACCTCTTTGCATTTGTTTCACCACCTGCGTATCAAGCCCATGAAAAAAACATCTACTGATGATCAGTGGCCATTTCCTTAGACTGCTATTCCCCTACAGTATCATCAGCCAGTCACTTACATACAGTACATTCCTTTGGCCAGTCATCTACCTGGTTATCCATATCTTTGACGACCAGCAGCACGGGACTGTCCACGTCTGCCAGGCTCCTGTACAGAGTCTTCAGGCTGGTCCCATGTTTCACAGTGCTGTAGGCCAGTCTCCAGGGGTAAATCTGCACACGGGCCGGCAAGCGACTGGCAAGCTGGAGGGCGAACACATCATCAGCGTATTTGCACGTTTGCACGTTTGTTCCTCAAAGGTTTCTCGTCAGCAACTGACTTTTTCATGTGGTTAGCAGCCAGAAACAAGCAACTGGTTAAATCAAAAATGACCTTCTCAACGTGCGTGTCCTGCAGCAGCAGATCACTGGTATCTCTGAGTATGGGCAGCGCATCAAGGGACAATTCGCCGTCACAGCTGCTGAAACTCTGCCTACGCTTGGCCTCATCAATGGTGATGATCTTGGAGCAAAACAAGTGTGTGAGCAAGTCAACTTTAAGAGAAATCAATGATACAAAGACAAAACGGGCATAAATGAAGCTTATTTCAACAGGTCAAAGAGTTTAAAAAAAAAACACGCCGTGCTGCCCTCCTGTTTCTGCTGAGCTTACCTCCCAGCTGCAAGATGCAGGGTCACTGAAGAAGTTGTCAATCATGTCCAGCTCATCTTTCTCCACCACAACAAAGCCCTGCTCTCGAGCCTCCTTCCCGTACACATCCGGGGACCACTGGACGAAAAATGCATAGAGGTGGTCCACCCTGGAGCACGCACAAACATTGGATTGGTGAAAAGCCTATTGCTAGCTTACACTGATTGTAATTCAAAAGAAGGATCGAGTATCATCCATCATCGTCTCACCTTTCTTGTGGCACAGCAAACCAGTACTCGGGCTGTTTCCCCCGGCCCCCAAATGAGTGGGCAGGACTTAAGGTCCTCCCGGTGGCAAAGGACTTCCTCATTGGCTTCCCCACTTTGAAGCACAGGAACATCGGTGGGATTTTACTCTTCTCCTCTGATGAGTAAAGCATGTCTATAGAGAAAAGGAGCGTTGTAAAATTGAGAAAGAGAGTTTGATTAGTTGAATACTACACTCCTAATTGTGGGCTTCATTTCCGGTTTGTAATTCCTACCTTCTATTGGAGCCTGTATCCTCTCCAGCAGCCATGACTTCACTTCTGCCTCATAGCTTTTCTTCCGTCTCTCCTCCTCACTGACTTCAGCCCCACCTGCTGGTCTGTCTGGGCTTTGTTTCTTTGGATTCGAGTCCCCACGAATCTCAGAAACCTCCTTCAGACTCAATTTTCTGTTTTGGACGACAGGTGCGCTGATTATTTCACCGTGCGCACCGTTCAGCAGCTCTTCGGTCCCTTTAGGTTTCATGTCTTTGGTTTCCTCTTGGTTTGTAGGGTTACCACGCGAGCTGCCCTGTTTTTCAGTCTCTGAAGAGAATTGTATTGACTCGCCGTTCTCGATGGAGCTGTTCTGAGCTACGCCCTCATCCTCTTCATCATCAAGCTTCACTGTAGTTTGAGAAAGAATCGCCGTGTCCTGAAAGCCTCCCCGGCCTGGGCGGCTTGGTCCTAGTTCCGGTTGGTCCCTGCTGACGATGGAGGGCGTCCCCTCGGCCTCTTCAGTGCTACCGTTGACAGTTGGCTCCAACTCTGTGAATCCTTCGTCTGACGGAGACTTCTCGGCCTGCTCGCCCTCTGTGCTCGCTGGTATAAAGAAAAGAAAAGAGTTCATCAAAACATTTTGTCAAGACATTTTCATCATCAATCAAGCTGCAGATTTGGTTTCCAAAAAACATTCACATCTGAGAAGCTGGAAATGTTTTGGCTCGTTGAAGAATAATCCTCGAAATAGAAAAGAAACAAACTAATTTGGATGCTCAAGAGTTGACGATGCAGAAATATTTGGTCACTGAGCTGAATTTGAAAATTCACGAGCTACATTCATTCATATGAAAAAAGAAATAAAAATTGCTGTTGTGGAGAGTGAAAAAAACATAGATGTCAAAAGTCATAACCCAAAGTAAAAACAAACTTTGACTCCTTACAGCCAACTACAGTCGAGATAACACATGATTACCAGCTTCTAAGAGCGTTGATTCGATGTCATCCAACACGATTGGTCGCTTCGGAACGAGAGCTTCGTAGCGGCTGAAGGGGTTTAGATCTCGCTCTGATGGCAGTTGCTCCCACTCGCCGGGCCTGTACACAGGACATAAATCCTGGGGTAGGTCTCTGTGGGGTCACGGGGCATCACACAAACCGCACCGCAAACCCGGATGAAAACGAAAAACAAAAGAAAACAAAAAGTCCAAACTGAAATTATAAATGACCAGAATGATACAAAGCAAAATGACACACGTGTGATGAAAAACAAAGCAAAATAAAACTTAATGAGGATTAAAATGGAAAAATTACAAAACTGGAGATTTTAAACGAGACAAGATCCAGCGGAAACAAAGGTACTTCATAAAAAACATTGATGTGTTAAAGAGTGAAATGTTAATCTGCGAATCTAAAAAGGGCTTTGTACAGTTTCATTCTTGAGAAGAACTGGAAGGAGGAACACGAACGACTGGAAGAGGAACCGCTACCAAAGAGGGAAACGAGGAAAGCGAGACGGTTTCGAGAGCTCTTACGATGGCAGAGCGTCTTTGAGCTTCATGCGCGACACGTCGTCATACAGCGCCACAGAGACGACCTCCTCCATGGGGCAGATCAGGCCGTACTCCTCGCAGCCGTGCTCGATCACCAGGGGGTCCGACTTGTGGGGGTCGAACATGATGTTGTTGGGGGTCACGATCAGCACGCCTCCCACCACTCCCTGCAAACAATGAAGTAACGCATCAAATTACCAGAGTCATTTAGGAAATGAAATGCGTCAGCGTTCATTTTCCAGGCTTCTTACCATGCCATCGGTGAAATATTTGCAGCTCATCTTGATGAACTTAACCGTTGCCGGGCTCTCGTCCTCAGAGTTTGGGGAGAGCTCACGCCGGAGGGACTTTGTGGACATGCAGTTTAACGTGCCGTCCTGAAGGAAGGTTAAAGGACAGATCACAGGCCTGAATGTCATGCCTATTGTTGAAGAGTCTTATCGCCGTGTGGTTTCAGCTCTCAGCAGCCTTTTAGGCCTCCAGATCATGTCATATTTATTACTCACTTTTCAAAAGTGCCCCGAAAGTAGCTTTTTCACTCGACTATTAAATGCTGGATGATGAAATTACTGCACTTAACGTTTAAAAGCTGCTCACTCATACCACAGATTGAATTTGTTATCCATCACGGAGGGTATCAGAAATTACATTGCGATGACAATAAAACATTTTGTCGCATCTCTGAGCCATAATAATTCGTTTTTACAACATTAAAAAAGCAGCCATTGTAGACGGACAATTTTGGACAAAGCTTGAAAACGCACAAAAAAAAAGTACAAGAGTATAATCAATAGAATTACACCAAATAAAGATCAAAAGTGGATTTTTTTTAAGGCATTTTTGCCCTTTGTGAAGAGTTTCATAGTCAAGATTCAGACAGAAATCATAAGAGACAGAGCGGATGTCGTTTTATGTGCCTTTTAACAACTTCTTTTAGAAAAATGTCCCATGTTGCTCGCTGTAAACTACTGCATAATGCCAGTTACTCTAAGCAACATATCACTCTTTACTTACATGTGATGCTTTCTCCGACAGGCCATTTGTGAAGCAGGGATCAGAGGAAGTCTGAGACTTGAGCTCAGCTTCTGCCTGGCTCACATCAGGGACGAACAGCTTCTGTAACAACGATGATGGAGAGCTCACGGTGAGACAGTCGGGAGGAGTAATCGAGCAGTGGTCGGTGTCACTGCCGAGGTTCTCACCTGACCGGGGTAGACGCTGCGAGAGAAGAGCTTGTTCAGCTGGACCAGTTTGTTTGGGGTGACGTTGTACTTCAGTGCGATGCTGGCGAGGGAGTGATCGGGCCCCACCTGTAACAAGAGATGAACTCATTTGAACCTTTCTGCTGATGAGTCAGCATGTTATTTAAATGTATTTTCACTCTCGTTTTGCTCACAATGAACTCCACTGTCCCCGGCGGTCTCTTCTTCTCCCTCTTGGTCTGATTGATACTTTTGCAGCCGTCGTCTAGAAGGGAAACAGAAAATGAGATGCAGACGAAGCAAAACTCCAAACAGAGAATGATCTCACATGGAGAAAAAAAAACAATCTAAATCTAAATAAAAAATGAAAACACCATCCATTGAGGGCAGTAAAAAGAAATGTTGATCTCTAAATATCCTGTGCTTAGTTGCCTTTTGAGTCAGTACCAGTGACTGTTTGTCCCCTGTCATTATCCAGCCTTAAAACACTGCCCCACACATGCTGAAGCAGTTATCATAAACACAAACTGACGCTTGTAGTAGACAAGGTCCACAGTCAGCATTTTCGTCTTGCCAAGAACACAGCAGCTATTAGCGTACCACTCCCTGAATGCTGAATTACACTGCTGCCTCGTCAAGGAAAGAGGGCATGACTAAGCATTAGACAGACAGCTTCTCGCTGCTCTGCACTGGACCGAGCATTAGAGACAAGTCCTGCTGCCACTTCTACGAACACTGCTGCTTATTCACTTCATTTACACTGCGACTGGTAATATTCTAGGACGCATTGCAGGCTATGGACTTGCAGCGGAAAGCGCATATAACCTAAAGAGTTATGGGTTGTTGTTTTTGTCTGTTACACTGCAGGGACTCGTATTTGATTTGATGGGCTGCACTTAACACTATTGTGGTCTTATTAAAATAAGATTAATTATTAACACACATACTGCAGCGTTTACACAGCTGGCTGACCCGCTGCACGCATGACTATAGTCAATTATTACAGTCTATATGAAGGGCGTTGGGGACGATGAACCCAGAAGCACATGACAGAATGCTGTATAATGTAGCGTACAATGAATGCAGGTTCGAGTTGGTTTATTGTTGTGCAACTATGAAGCTACAGATGACCTGACCAACTCTCAGGACTCACACACTCTGCGAACACGCCGCCTTAAATGTCATCATCAACTGTAAAACAGTACAATGTGAAACGGTTATGCAACTTCCTGTTTAAAAACTGCTGAGGTCGTTCCCAACACAGAGGACCCTTGTGTCGTCAAATAAAAGAGCAGGGGTATAAACCGCGACAGTAATACCACGAGCTGACATGAGAATTTACAGTGTACTTGCAATAATAGTGGATTATGACGAGAATAGTTATAATTTACAGGGACTTTACCCAGTGATTGTCTCAGTGTTCTGTAGACGGGAGAGTCCTGATCTGATCATACTGAGAGGTGCAAGACAAACCGTCTTCCTGCTCCACGGTGTCTCAACCACGAACACATAATACCAGAAGTATTCAGAGCGGCCCGATTCTCCAGGTGTCCATGTATTTCATTGCAGGTCTTACCCGAGGCCGCATGTGGCTTTGCGGTTATTCTCTGCAGGTCTGTCTTCTTGTTGGGGTCATTTGGGATGTCTGGACAGGAAATCACAGCCGGGTTCTGCTCAGTCACATTCTTTTCCGATTGGCTCTGCTTGAGCTGTCGCCGCCTCTTCAGCCTGATGGGACGGTCATATGTATGAAATGTAGGTAAAATGAAGAAACGTGAGTTTAGAAGACTTATGCCATGACAACTTTTACATGTTTGGCTAATACACGTCATGTATGAACATGTGCACAGGCCGCGGATGGATCACCGAACGGGCCTAGCGGGCACGGACCCCAGGGGCGCACAACTCCAGTGAATTAAGACCTTGTGTCCAGGTGCTGCTTTTGTGCTCAAAGTTACTGGATTGAGCTTTAACTTTTCTTTCTCTCTTTACTTTGCCGTGTCAGCTGTATTTTCATCTCAGGCTGAACCTTTTCCCCTATTAAATCATTAACAGTTGAGGCAATGATGTAATGGCATATCTAGGCCCTGTTGAGGTTCATAAAGGGGGAACTGCAGTGCAGAGGAACCAAGGGTTAGTGGTGCACTTAAGGATAGTGCTGACCCGAGGAGCCCCAAAGAAACCTTAAGTGTTGATATGAGCTCGTCAAGAAAAGATAAGGCCACATTGATTTATCATAATCGTTGAGCGATAGGGACGGTGCAGCCCTGCGAAGCCCCGGGCAAAAGGAAGAATAAAAGAAAAACGTAAGGAGAAGTGTTTTTAAGTGTTCCAGTGCTTTAATGGAAAGGCAAGAGTAGGTCGATAAGGCTGCGGACAGACACGGTTCAGGCCTCGCCCACAGCCTCAGGTCTCTCTCTCCCACTTTAACTGAGCAGCACACATCTGGTAGTGATGAACTCAAGAATCTGCACGCACAGTCTCGGCAGCACAGCTTGTTTCACTTTGGGTCAGGCGCAGAGCATCTCTCAAGCCTTCATCTCAAGATTTTTCCCTTTCTCGGAACTTACAGTGTGTAAGCAGTGCATCCAGAACTAACATCATGACGGAGAAAGTGCAAAGTTAAGAAACAAAACAAACTATGTACACAACATCACGAGTTACATCAATAATCACACCACTCAAGTCAAAAGGCACACATGGCAGCAAGAATCTTTTCGTTTTTGTAATATGAATGTTTACATGATTTGAGATACTTATCGTTGTTTTGGTTTACCCGTCATTCAAATGTGTTCAAATTGTCGATGTTTCGTATACATGTGCAGTGTTGATACACATTTATTATTGGATGCAATGTTGATGTAACTTTATAGTTGTCGTGTGAAAATAACAGTACAAACATTGTTGACCATATGCATTTGATTTGAATATGGACCCAAGGCAACAACGAGTGTGAATTCCCCCAAAACAACAGACGACAAACAACTTGCACAACACTGCATGAATACAGTTGTTTTCAGGTCAAATGTGACTTTGACATTATGTGCGCTGTCGTTTTGCTAAATCAAAGTTCTCAAGCAGACAGTGTCAAAAAACAACTTTCACTTTTGTAAAACAATAACATGAAAAATTCAATGTGGAGCACACGCATGCCAATGTTACTCCACATTGACCTTTTCTTCCATTCGTCAGGAAGCGAGGCAGCGTATGGTGCAACGAGCAGGAGAGCTGCGTGTCACAGCAGTAGCTGTTGTTCAGAGATAAGGCGGATTTTCCTTCCTGGCACCTTCTCTCTGTCTCTTTCTGGTCTGGCTATTGGTCCGTTACAGTCCTAGAGGCCTGCACGAGTCTCACTTATTCACCTCTCACCTCTCTGCTGTTGTTCTCCTGCACACCGCCTTTGCAGGAAAACACCACCGACCACTGACTCAGCCCAACGCCTGCAATCCCGTTAAGACCTAATGCACACTGCTTGTCAAATAATTAGAGAGCGACTGAGATGTGATGCCTTTTAAAACAAATTTAAATAATAATGTCATATTTCCAACGTAAGCCAATTCAATCAATACAAGACACATTGCAGGTTTGTCAGCACAGCCTGAACAAGTAACCCAACACAAGAAAGAATAAAGGCCATTAGGCTACACCGCATTACCTCACATCATTTATCACAAGCCTACACTCAACAGCTCCAGTACTGACAGCACTCACTCGACGACTTCTGCTTCCATCGATCAACTTGTTTATCCATTTTGCAAAGGTTACCTTTGGCCTTCATTGCTGTGCAACTGTTAAAACAAGACAAATAAGTTATGTCTACATCAGGATGGGAATTAAGGAAAAACACATCTGCTACTAGTTCATGTTGCCACAGCAAACCCGCGTTTTATTCTACAACCATGCTTCATTAATAGTGTGTCTATAATCTGTCACGCTATGATATACTGTTCATGTGGAACCGGCAGGAGGGATGAGGAATAAATCAAGCAGAACGAGAACTTTAAGTGTATTTTAAGGATATTTAGACACATTCAAGCCATATTACAGTACAGTGCACGCCATTTACATTATTCACTCAGCTCTCTAAAAATAAACACCTGGCAGGAGTTGTTAATGAGTGGATCGTGCAGTTCTACATTACGTCGAGACGTCACACAGAAAGCGCTGATTTTTGTCCACAACTCGTCGATTCCTTGTCATTTCTACGCACCGTAGCTGTGACAAGGCTCTTGGCACACAATTCCTGCTATCCGGTTCCACAACGCTGCCAAAATCCAATTTTACAGTCAACATCATCCCTGTGGATCAAGAGGCTCTGACGCACGACTCGGATTATATGAGGCTGTATTGGCTGGGTGCAGCTCAGACACAGGTGACTTGCCAGTGCCAACACATGAATTAAAAAAGGGTGAGGATTGTTAATTGGTGAATTCACCTTTACGGCAGATTGTCAAAGTACAAACGATGGAAACGCCACGATGTCCGACTAAGAAGATTCTGACTGGAGCCTACAAGCATACGATACCTGGACTGAGTTACACAGATAAGAGCAAAAACACTTGCTGTGCACTTTTGGAACCAATTCTGGTCAATCTGACATTTTTTCTCTCCTGTTAAAAAGTTTTTCTTTTATATGTAAAGCCATCTGAGGCAAACGTGTGATTCTTAAACAAAATGGACACAAGCAAACCTACATGGCATCTTAAAGAGAGAGAGAAAAAGGTGAATATCTATACTCATTTAATGCCAAATGCAATGTACCACCTTAAGATGAAAGCAATCTGTCATAAGCACAAGAAACATGCTGAATGTTGGAGCTTAACAATACTTTTGCTGCATGAAAAAAAATACCCTCGAAAGCCAAAACAAAGGCACAGAAAGAGTCGCTTACCTGGCAAAATATCCCGGCTTCCTGTCTCTCTTCTCCATCAGGCCTGGGTCCTAAATCTGCATGCAGTCAAGCGCATCAAACATCCACCCTTTACACACCCACTCCGTGTGTGTGTGTCCAAGCCAGCGGATTTGGGGAAGATCACCTCTCGCGCTTCGTCCTTGTCCTGCAGAACGAAATGAGCGAGGGGATTAGCAGGCCCGCCCTCCTCGCTCAACAACATTCAATTCAATGCAAAAAAAAAAAAGCCCAATAACTGCTGGTGAAGGCTAATCAGCCTAAAAGGGGGAGGGCGATGAAAAGCATCGTATAAGAAGCATGACAATGGCTGACCAACAGGATGGGAATTAAGGAAAAACACATCTGCTCATAGTTCATGTTGCCACAGCAAACCCGCGTTTTATTCTACAACCATGCTTCATTAATAGTGTGTCTATAATCAGCTGCATCTGTTTGGAAGTCCCGTTGACGTAAACACGCAGACCGTCATGGCTCCACTACCTCACACTCAGCTAGCTGCAGCAGGATTAACGCTGAACAAAAACAAGCAACACGCATGTCGCACATATCCCTTAAGAAGAGAAATCAGGCAGCTGCAGTTCATCCATGTGTCGCGTTAAAGTGTTATATAAAAAAGGTAAATGGGTAACCTCAAGAGGAAAGGCTACATTTGCAGCAACGTTGCCCCACCTAACGTTACATTCTTCGGTTTAGCAACTCAATTAAATCCTCTGACTCGGACCTTGAGGTGCAGCGGTAACAACAGCCAGATAGCAGTACTGTTAAATCAATATGTTCCACTGCGCAGGGCACAGACACAGGCACAGTGAACAAGGTCCAGATTTCCAAGTGATTTAACAGCTGTTGCTAACTAGCTAGCCACTTTGTTTACAGGACAATAGCAACCTGGTGGAGATGGTAATGCTAGATTTTGGTCGGTTTCAGCTGTTCTCTTAAAACGACGTTATCTTCTTCCTGTTCGTGCAATCTGGACTAACACGGACGCGCAACACTGATGTACAACGTACGCATTCAAAACGCTACATCTGACAGAAAATAGGTGGCTACATTTGCCCACTTACCTTGCGTGCATCCTCCAACAGCTAACGTTGGATCAAAATGAAGCTCTCCTGCACGGCGCCCTCTGCTGTCATGTGTACTGTAAACACATGAGCGCACCGCCAGTCTTCACCGCATAGACCGTGTACAAGCTAATTAACGTTAGCCAAAGCTAATTTCAGGTGAAGGTTAGTTGGAGATTTGATTGTTGGTGGGTATTACACTACCAGGCGTAGAAAACCAATCACAGATATGCAATGGCACATTATATTGCGCAGGATGGCGCTATCAGTCCCTGGTGGTCTAGTGGTTAGGATTCGGCGCTCTCACCGCCGCGGCCCGGGTTCGATTCCCGGTCAGGGAACTACTTTTTTCCGCTAGCTAGCCAAAAATCATTTGCCCCTTTATACTGTTAAGCGGAGCACACACACACACACACACACACACACACACACACACACACACACACACACACACACACACACACACACACACACACACACACAGTATTATTGCATGACCTCTTGGACTGTCCCAACAGCTCTTGACTTTGCCACCACCTGACTGACTCCTAATTCTACCGCTTGGTGGCGACAGTTCACAACAAATGCTCCTAGAAACAAGGGCCTCAATATGTGAAAGAAGTCAGATTGTATTCAGTACAACAGTCCGCAGCCTACATAAAATATATTTCATATTAAAACAGCCTCCACCATAAGAAACCTTTAACAAACATGGGCTTTTTAAAATTTCTCTTTACAAGTTAAAAAGAACAAAAAGAACAACAACATTCAAAACTGTCTGTGTTGATTCAGTAAAGAGTAATGAGAGTAAAGCATTTTATACTGAGAAGACTCAGGTGAGGGAAAAATTATTAAATGTCTTTTACATTTGTTTTGTATCATGTTTTCAGTTTGCACATCGACCACAACAAAATATATATTTATATGTATATACTGTATATATATATATATATAAAAAATCGAATAATATATCTCAAATATAATTAACATACAAATATAATGTAGTGATAATTCCCACTCACTCCTTTCATGAAAGCTTAGTTGAAGTGAACAATGAGATGATGTTTGTTTGTGGAGCTTGGGTCCCAGAGAGCCCTCTTAGGTGGGACAGACAGAGACCCCCGCTGCAGGCCCTCTCATTGGACAAGGCCGGAATTAACCAGTTCCTGGCTGGCTATGTATCTTTGCAGTTATTTTGACAGGCGTTATCATTGTGAGAGAGGAGATAAGTTGTCTTAGGGATCGCCATGGCGCCGGTGTGTCCCTCCTCCGTCCTGCTCAGACTCCCATCGACCCCTCTCCACCCCCTCCTCTCTCCCTACCCTGCATGGAGCAAAGGATTGTGGGGGACTGTTTGGTTGGGAGCAGGGTTTTTGTTGGCAGGGACCCCGGGGCTCTGGGTATCATCGTCCCCCTTTAGGACCACCAAATCGTCATTTGACTCAGCAAATGGACCGCCATGTCCAACTCCCAAACGTCGCCGTCCACATTCTATTAAATGTTCTCTCTTGCTCTTTGCTCCTTTCCCTTATTTCTAATATTTTTCTTCAAGTTGTGTATTGCAAGGTTATTCTTCTCCTTCCGGGACACACAGACATGGCTTCGAAAGCTCAAAGATTTAAAAAAAAAGGAAGTCACGCTAAGGCAGACGGAGTAGCACAGTTTAGCTGAATTTAAAGCGCGACAAAAAGCCAGCGATGAGCTCTAAACTTTTGACTCTTTAATGTGTAATGTTTTCAAGATGTTGCTCAGACAGGGGCTGTAAAAATAATAGTCTAAGTCCACATCAAACCAACAGCATACCTGGTCTCTCTGTCATATGAGATCACACACACACACACACACACACACACACACACACACACACACACACACACACACACACACACAAATATACGGATCTGGCAGAAGATGTAAAGAAAAGAAGAAAGGCACAAAAGAAAATATGAAGCACATTTTCAGCCCATAAATCTTCATGTTTGTATTTGTGCCACTGAGATGGCATCTGTGTTATTGTTTATGCCTAATAGTGCCATATCCAGTACACATTTAGATATTATCTCATCTTATTTGTGTCTGCTGTTGCAATAGGAGACCTAAACAGTCAGAGTGACTTTCATCCAGTGCCTTAGTTTTGCCATGTCAGCGCATGTAAAGAGACTATCTTGCGTGTATCTTTTAGAAGTGTTGTGATCACAGCGGTCTGACCCAGCACAGGCCTTGGAGAGATTTTAAATCATTTTACTCAGACGTCATACACTTCTAGCTTAGACTACAACCACTGATAACTTCAAGTACACTGTGGCAGCAGGAAGCGGCAAAACCTAAACATTGAAAAAGGATATGTCACACAAACGATAATTGATAGGAATTATGGGAGCCGTAATTCCCTTCTATAAATCAAACCTGTGGGGGGAAAAAATGCAGATTTTCAGTTTTTCTATCTGTGTCTTTATAGGAAGACGATTTTTGAGCAGTAAACTAATTAGGAGAAGAAATCTGTGGGAGAGAGAGAGAGAGCTGCTCCCTTCGAGGATTGAGAGCCCCACTTAAGAATCGGTGACAGATGTAACTACACAGCTCAGTGAATCAACTGACAAAGCTAACGTTAGCTCGCTAATGTACTCCCTGTTTCGGGTGAAGAGTGTAGGAAGTAATGGGATATGGTCGACACAGCTGACATGACACATGATTAAAACGCTGTTTAATATCAAACATACAGTGTCAAATATTTTAAATGATATTTCACTTAAACAACACAATATACGTTAAATTACAAAACCATATTCTAATAACTCAATGATCAAATAACAGAGTTGCTAACAGATGTTTAATAGCAACCGATTTAAGGTTACTGAAGTCTCCGCTAGAACACATTCTCACGGCAGGTCCTGAAATAGTCACACAATTTAAATCTTTTGATTCATGTAGGCAACACTTATTTTCAAAACAAAATTGTGTGGCTCATCACAACTTTCAAACTATTCTGGAACTTCCTTTTGTGCCTTCTCTGCGTTTCAGTTTTTTTTACGATGGTTGAGACAACATTACACGACAAAACAAAGGTCAGGTTTAAGTAACAAAACCACTTAGGTTGAGGGAAAAACGCCACAAACGCGTCACCTAACAACAATACAATGAGGTCGTAAAATGTCAAATAGAACCCAAACCACAATTGCATGTTGTTGGTTCTTTTTTTGCAAACCAGTCAGCTTTAGAGGCGATGATAGGCACATTTCTTTTGGCAGAGCCAGGTTAGCTGTTTCTAGTCTTTGTGCTAAGCTAAGCTAATTGACTGTTGATTATAGCTCCATATCTACCATACACGATTATGATACTCTCATCAAATTTTTGGCAAAAAAGTGACTGAAACTAAGCAGCAGTTACTAAGAACTCAGATATTTAAAAAACTTGTATATGACGCATCACAAGCTACAACCGGCTAGATGTGATGGAGACACATTTATCACTCCCTTGGTGGTCTATGAGAGTCCAGAGTAAGTGAAAGACCACCTTCTAGGTTACCATGAGGTTAATGACCCCCCCCCCCCCCCCCACACACACACACACACACACTGGCTACTTGCACCAGTCATTTAACAAAGACAGAGAGGGGAATGAAAGTGACGGAGACACGGCATGAAACGGCTCCATACTGTATACCATCCAGTGCCACTACACCCACTGTCAATCTGCCAAGTCAGCTGAGGCACTGCAGCCATGATCTTTGACCCAGGAACTACACGGTGGGGGAAAGGTTATCAATGGCGGGGTTTTCCTTCTCGAAGTCAAACGTCCAGACGGTGCAGGAGCCGCACCTCGAGGAAGGAGCAGACGATGTTGGAAACCTAAAGGAGAGATGGACATTAATATTAAGCACTACATCACCCTCTCAAACGCACTTTCTCACACACACACACACACACACGCTCATCAGTGTTTTTGATCACATGACCATGGTAGGGGAGCAAACAGTGCATGGTTGTTTAACCTCCTTATCAGTGGTGTTGTAACAAGTAGAGGAACACACAGGCTGACCTCCACACACGCACACAAACAAGAAACCTCACCAAAGCTCTGAAAATCGAACACTAAAAAGGACGTATGTTCATTTTCTGAATTGTATAACCTTACTTGACGTTCCACAGTTCATACTAACAGAGGTCTACCTGACACTTAGGGAAGCCATGATAATGAGTACAGATCACGACCTATTAGCGAACATTTCTAATAAATCTCCCTCTGCAGCCCTTAACTCTCCTCTGATCTCATCTGCCATGAAAAGAGAGGCTCGTTCTGTACAGTAACCGTCTGTTTCCAGAAGGAAAAGCACAGATACAACTTTGAGCCCCAGCAAACATACCTGTATGAATTATGACTGCGGCTGCTCATTTATGATTGTGCGATAAGTCAACTTTTCATGTACAGTGTAGGTAGTATTCCTTTGAGAGGCAAAGGATATAAGGGGCTATGTTGAAGGTAACTTGGAGTGTGTGCTTACTGAGTGTTTACATGCGTATGCCTTTTGATGTGTGCGTGTTCTAGCGCATGTGCGCTCATACATGCACTCCCACTCTCACACTCAGACTCTCGTTAGACCAAGCCAGCGCCACATCAGTCCATCATCACAGATATGGCTTGTGGCGAGATAGCAGGTCTGGCGGCGCACAAGACATTTTGTCCACTCTGTCATGTTTACTTATAATGATAAGCTTTGATGGATTCCCCCGCAAGCTATAGACGCCACGGTGCACACACGCACACGCGCACACGCGCACCGATTCACACGTGCACACTGTCACGCATTACCAGAAAAAGACAGATCGACAAATTTCCAATATTAGCAATAAAAACTAGTCAAAGAAATAAATGATGTAGACAAACACACGTATGAACAGACGAAGACCAAAAGGCCTCAGAGGGTTAAAGGTCACAGTTAGAGGTTGTTGTGTTTTGTAATCATCTTGGGAAGAAAAATATCTTTTGAACAACTCATGAAAACGTGTTTTTTTTAAATGATTTGGCACTACGGAGACCGGTCAAAGTGTTGTGGGCACAAGAGAAGGCCAACGAACTGTCAAGTGAAGGGAGTAGTTGTGTTTAGAAATGGTGTTCATTGTGTGATATTTAAAAAATCGAACAAAGCAGGTCCATGAGAAATGTTTCACAAGCTCACATGTTTCTATAATTTGGCGTAACTCGTGTTAAACTCAGTAATTCAAGTTAAAAGGCCCAGTCTACTCTGTGAATTTGGTTCAGTCTGAATTAAACGCGGTCTTCGGCAGACTCCGTGTTGCACTCTGTGATCTGTTGCTCGGCCTGTACAATGTTTCCATTGGGTCGGTTTACTTTAGCCTGGCGTGAGGCCAGACCACAGACTGGCTCACTACAACTGTTCTGGACCAATTAAAGAGACTAATGAGGCTTATCATGACAGCCCCCCCCCCCCCGCCCCGCCCCTCCCCCTCCAGCTGATCACATGACACCTACTGTCTCTGATTGATGATCAAACACCTTGTTTTCGTTTGTGATTCATTTACAATGTCTGTTAGTGAATCAATCGCTGCTGTCTTGCCACTTTTAGAGAGAAAATGCAAATGTGGGACGCAGAGTTGAGTCTGGGTGAAAACCGTCGTCTCTGAGTGCAACCCCCTCTTTAAGCTTTAATATGGAAATTAATACGGAGATGTGTTATCTGTTTATCTGTTTCTTTAATAAATTCATGTAACATAGTTACGTTTATTCAACACATTACACTCATAGCTTTGTTGTTATTTCTGGACATACTAGTCAGTTATAACGCAGCGGTTGAGTCGGGTGTTGCTCTCTACAGCGAGCAACTGTATCACCTTCTTACTGAATGATTCGGATGCCACTACACACACATGACACACGCATTTAAGTTGCCCACCAGACGTCGGCTGCCTGGTTTTGCTTACATGCTGCATGTTGCAACACCAAAGATACTTATAGTTCAGGTTGATTAATGTCCTGAAATGGTTGACGGAAGTGTTAATGATTTTGATTGTCCATTTACAGTATTTCTGCCTGATAAGTTTTAGAGAGCAGTGTTTACTTGTTCTTGAGGCCCCGAATCCTTTGTTGAGAAAAGATGTGGTGCCTGATCTGGTCCATGATGCTTTTGGTTTCTCTATCGCTCTGGGGTCGTAGACTGCTGTCACAGAGTCATATGTAGCAAGTTGCATTTTACTCATGCTCCTTTTTAGAGTGCACCTTAAGTTCACACTTTTGTTTTTCCCTCTTATAGTTTAGAGTTATTCATCATACCCAAGGACACAACAGCCACTGGTGAAATCCAGGGAGTGTGTGTCTGACAAAGAGGGTGAGAGAAAATGAGGTGGAGGAGAAGAAATAAGCAACTCAGAAACAACGGTCTGATTCTTATTTTACATCTCACCCCTCCTCACGCTCTGTCAAGGCCACTCTTTTCTTCCTCCTACTTGTTCGGCCAAGAAGAGGTCAGAGTAAGTGAGAGAGCAATAGACACACGCAGGCAGACACACACACACACACACACACACACACACACACACACACACACACACCGCAACCGTTACAAATCTTCTCCGCCTTATCGAGGAAAACACACTGATAAGCGTGTCTCCACTCCCCATCCGACAGATCCATCTCCGAAAAACATCTGAGACACACGTAGGAAGGACCTGGAAATATATTTCTGTGTAACTGGCAGTTTGATGGTTCAATCCCCTCCCATAAATGAGTCAAACCAGAGTTGATCTGTGGAGTAGGGTTGAGTTGGTTTCATTGGGTACACTGATGTTGAGGGATGATAATTAACAAGGTTTAGATGACATGAGTTGTGTGTGAGTGTGTGTGTGTGAGTGTGTGTGTGTCTGTGTGTTTGCACATGTTGGGAGTGCTGCACCTGCAGCTAATGATGTGAAACTTGCCAAACTCATCTGCTGCTGGCCTCCACGCTCCACTCACTCCCCTCAGATCAAACTTGCACCTGTTGACCCGTACAAACACACTCACACACACACACACACACACTCTCACACACACACACACACACACACACCCACACCCACACACACCTTTTACAGATGCTATTTTTTGGGATGACATTCCAGCACTCAGGGGTAAGTGCCTCCTTAACCTACCGTATTCTCAAGCAATTAATCCGCTGGATTCCATGTTTCATGGACTAACACTAACCCTGACGTCACACGTAATCTGTCAAGTGCACTGCAACTGCACTGTCTTAGTAATGGAGATATGAGCTGACGAATGTCAAAAAGAAAGTTAACCTCAGTTTTATCTTCAAACTGAATGACATAATATCTGTCATATACAGTTGTATCAGGCTGAGAAGGTGCCTGGGGAATTGATTTCTAAAGCGGGGCGGTTTAAAACGTGTAATTTATGATGCATAAAGTGATTCCATGAACTTGTGCACTTCATTTTTGTGAAGTGGAAGTAAGAGGTATTGCAAGAAACATGACAGAAGATAACAAAGTGCAGTTATATTGCTACCTCGGGACATATTTGATGCAGAAAGACTTTTATAGAAGTGGATGAGAAGATGAGAAATATTCAGCCCTTGGGAATTTTGATAAGAAACAGCTCATTAACTGAACTATTTATATCTGCTGTGGATGAGATACTTGTGTTTATTTTAGGCTCAAAAGATTGCAGAGTCTATGGAAGATGCTTACAACAGAAAGATGTGAACATATATGAACACAAGCAGTTTGTATGCATTTAAATATGCGTATGTTCCCCTTTAGATGTGCTGTAGATATATACATGCATCAGTGTCAGGGCCGTGGTCAGGATTTTAGAAATACTCAGTCAGGAGTCACCCCAAACATCTGATATTTATTTGGTGAACTGTTCATTTCAGATTTTTGCAAATGTGTTTCATAGCAATCTCCACACCTGCAGAAATAAGATTTTGACGGTGACTTGCTGAAGCCTTTATTTCATCATTATTCATCCGAAAACTAACCAAATGCAACAATTATTGGTCTGAGCTTAAGAATATCTTTGTGTAAGTTTTCAACTGCAGAAACTCTCCCCAAATTCACAAGAAGTGTGTGTGTCCTTCCACGAATTCAGCGTACATCCTTACCTCTCTGTGTGTGTGTGTGTGTGTGTTCTCGTGGTGGACGTGCGGGGCCACTGGGTCGAGGTGGGCTGGGTCCGCGGTTCCCACAGCCTGTGTGGAGGCAGCCTCTGCCGCGCTATCAGCCTCCGTCTCCGGCCCCCCCCAGCACCAGCGGGCCCCCCTGACGTCAGCCCTGGCCTGATAACGGGGGTCCGCAGCAGTGGGGGCGGGAGGAGGAGGAAGGGGGAGATGGAGATGGAGGGATGAGGTAGAAGGAGAGCGCCCGGCAGGGAGGGAGGGAGGGAGGGAGCAAATGGGGTTACACTAACAGAGCCAGTGGTGGATAAGACCCTCAGACAGATAAGACAGAGCAGAGTGTGGAGCCTCTTTTGTTTTCCACTGTTCCTCCTGTCTGGTGGCTTCTCCCTAATTCTCCTCCTCTCCGACATTCTCTCTTTTTCTCTCCACTTCTTTTTTTTCAGACGCAACCAATTTGTTAAGTCTTTCTCCTCCACCAATCCATCCTCTCCTTGTCCAAACAGAACTATTCCTGCTGTTATCGGGCTTGTGCGCTACGACCGTCCCTGGATTGAGGGACCTTTTCTCCTCTCGCTTCCTCATTGTGTTTTTGTTTTCTCTCCCAGTGTTTTGAGAGCAGGGGGGGGGGGGGGGGGGGGGGAGGAAGCCTGCCTTTGACTGACAGCAGAAGACCGTTTTTTGACGTTGATAAAAAAAGTTCTCACACTTGTTTCCAAATCCTCCGTCCTTCTCTCGTTCTTTTCACCATCACACTCTGCATCTCCGTGCACCATTTTAGCCACCCTGACAGCTCTTTGACCCTCTCTGCATGAACTCTGCATGAACCCTTCAAAGACACCAGAACCCATTGTTTTGATGACGTCACCTCACCTTTACCTAACCTGAATCTTACCCCTAACTTGCCCCTCCACGTTCAAACAACAAAGCTTTCTCTCTGCAACTAAGCCCGGTGTATCAGCATATTAAACACCGTCTTTGCATTTGTGTGTGTGTGTGTGTGTGTGTGTGTTCCCTATTTGCTCTTCAGGCCTTCGCTAGCCTGCGGACTTTGGCCACTGCTTATCACAGGGAGAGGTTCTGGGTTCCCTGAGTCTTCACTGCTAAAAATACACTTGCTACAGCTCAGACACACACACACACACACACACACAAACATGCACACACATTCTGGGTGTCATGGGGCGCCCCGCTATAAGGCTGTCAGGCAGATATTCAGCCGACATGATTGGTCAGTGGTGCATTTTGCACATGGGGCCATCTGTGCAAAGCTCACTTGATTATAACGAGTCACTCACAGAACTCCCTTAAAAATATTCTCATTTTTAAAGCCGGCATTTGAGGAAGCAGCACCCAGGAGTGGAATTTTAAATATTATCATACAAGCGTCCAAGAAATATTCAAACGTTGCTTTACAGACAGCGAACACCATCAGAACCATAACGGGGGTTTTGATAGTTGAATTCTTATCGTCTGTAGTTGGAGTGTTGTGTGATGTGTTTGCGCTGCTCTTCAAACAGTGTGAACCAAGACTTCAATTCAACACTCGAGCTCGTCACATATAGAGAACCTGCAGCTGAGGAGTTAATCATTTATTCAAAAAAGAAACACACTCCTGGTTAATGGTGTGTGTGTGTGTGTTAGTAAGACAGAGGAAGAGATGATCTGTGTTGCTGAAGCCAAGGTGTCTTGCTGAGCAGACTTGTCTCCTCAGCAAATCCCTATCCGTACCTATTCAAACACACTTAATCCACAAGCATAACATACAGATAGCGTAGAATAACACACACACACACATACTTACACACATATACACACAAAGAGACATGATCCCATGAATATTGCACTTATTTATCGAAAAACATTCTGATTAATTCACCTGATAAAAACCTTATTAACACATTAACCTTATTAAAAAACTAGTGCTTGCACTTCCATACGACTTCATTGGATATGTTGCTTTTGTACGATATATATAATATAAACTGAAGTGAGTGGATAGTTTTGATATTTCAATAGAATGAGCGCAGCAGAAACGTGGCGTTAGTCAGACAGAGACCCGTTTGGTGACGAGAGTTGAGAGCAGAGCTTTGATGTCGCCCAAGGGGCAATGAGGTTTACAGCAGTCAACCCAAACAAAAGCATGTTGAGAAGCAGCGAGGAGCCAGACATGGGACAGTCCCGTTCGTAACTGATGACTGGCCAAATTATAGCCAATAGTTAACAGAATAATCTTTTTTTTGTGTGTGTGCACATCATGCTGTTCTGCTTACTGCAAACTTTTGTAAAATGTCAAATTTGAAAGGTCTGGCTCAATGACGTCAGTCATTCAGAAAAGTCAGTTGAGGTTTATCAAACAAGTGTCAAGCAAGAACGTTGAATGGATAAACAACACAAAGGGGACTTTGAGAGTCGTCAGACGTAATCAGAGGTCTTCATGGGCCCATTTGACAGACAATGAGTTGTTATTGATTCGCCCTGTTTCATCATTACCAATATCACATGAGTGGATCCATGTCCATCAATCTGATCAGATATAACATGGTGATGTCAGCAGGAACAGATGCAGACAAGAAACACGTTCTGCTTACTTTGCAAAACATGCTAATGACCAACGAGTATGACTGAGTGTGTGCGTGTGTTTCCCTGACCTCTGTTGGCCTATATCGACAGCGTATTATACCTCCTGGGTTTTCCTGCTTCTCCGTTTGAGGTCTTCTTCCTGGAGCCAGGAGTCTACTAGTCTCAGTGAGCGTGTTCGTGTGTGTGTGTGTGTGTGTGTGTGTGTGTGTGTGTGTGTGTGTGTGTGTGTGTCCAAACCAGGCACCAGGAAAGCTGTCCCCGTCTTGGCTGCGGCAGAGATTCAATCATTTGGGGTCGGTGACTTACTTTGGCCCTTCTTCCTTGCACACACAAACGCGCGTGCACACACACACACACACACACACACACACACACACACACACACACACACACACTCACACACACACACACTCAACTCAGTCTGCTGCTGTCTGCCACATACCAGCATCTCTATCTAGTCCCTCACCAACACCTCCTCATTAATGCACACTGAAAACACACACAGTTGCACAGAATAGTGGTTATAAACACACACACACACACACACACACACACACACACACATACACACACACACAGTTGTCACGGGTTCTGGCCTCTATCACTGTCAGTGATACAGCGTGGCATGTGCAAACACACAAATGAAAACACTCACTGTACGTTACAATAACAGAAAAAAAGGACGAACTATGTTTGATTTGTTTTGACTTCTTGTAAACTTCTCACCCTGCATTTGCTCTGATTAGACTGAACTGTGGGGTTTAGTTCTCCTACAGGGGAAGCCTTGCTGCTTGGTCTAAACTTATCTTGCCCAGCAAACTTCTCGTATATGTAAAGCTATAGAAACACAAGCTGAGCCTCTATAGGCATACATTACCTGGAACCATAAACGCATGAATCATTTCTGACTGTGGTGCTACTTTAAACCCTCGCAGGCCAACAGGGACCCACGCCTTGATATTATTAGCTACCAATTGGTGGTTCTGTTATCAGCCAGCAGTTACACATTGATGACAGTTCCCCATTTCCATTGAGGCAATATTGCTCTATTTGCCTTGACTTCTACAAGAGAAAGAGGGGGGAGTGAATCAATACTGCTGTATACGGTTATAGGTTATTGTATAAGGTTCATGTACAGATAGATAGATGGTGGGTGTCACCAGACTTCTGTAGTCCGCTCCTCATCTCTCTCTTGGTGCATATATTTCGGGGTTTTTTAACTGTCTCGTGAGTTCAGTTGTTTTAAAAGTGCAATGCTAAATCAGCGGACTCTTTTAAAGGGCCTGCAGTTAAATGATGGTGTTTTCAACCATGTTACATGATTAGAGCTCTTCTCTGAGCTACTTGATTAACGTGTTTTGATGCACCACGTTGCAGTGGGACAATTTGCATATGGGTATTTTTTTTAATAATTTTTAAATGATGTATTTGTTTGGGGAAATGTAATATATGTTGGGGTCTGATAAATGGCTTCAACATGTGCTGTGGACAAAGACAATCAGGCCTTCACTTTGTCAAGCAAAGGTCTCATCCTGATTTGTAGTTTGAGGAGAGCAAAGGGATTTCACACTCAGGTGTGAATTCCCCCCCCCCAAATAACCATGGTAACCGCGGCAATCTCATTGGCCGAGAGCCAAGAGACCCGAGGACCCCTGTGGTTCGGCCACTGTTCTATAAAACTCTCTGCTGCCCCCACCTCATAGCTTTCCCCCTTCGACCTCGGTTGAGTTAGGAGGCACACACCGCTCTCCTCGCCCGGACCCCCCCGCTGTCCAGGCCACAGAGAATCCAGCTTTTCCCCCTTCGACCTCGGTTGAGTTAGGAGGCACACACCGCTCTCCTCGCCCGGACCCCCCCCCCGCTGTCCAGGCCACAGAGAATCCAGCTTTCCCCCTTCGACCTCGGTTGAGTTAGGAGGCACACAACCGCTCTCTTCGCCCGGACCTTCGTCCTGGACGCATGAAGACACATCGGCCTCTCCTCCCCCCTCCAGCGCGCACGAGGCCACGAGGAAGCAACGGCCCTTCAACCCTACTCAAACCCTGACAAGCCGTTTCGCTGGATGAAACAGCCCGCGATAACGAATCTGCTTCAGCGATCAGTTCAGCGCTTTTTGTTTCTTTTTCTTTTGGTGCACACATTCCGGCGAAGGAAAGACGACAACGCCTCCCTCCTTCACCGACGATTCCCGGTAAGACGCACGGACCACGCCGTCAGCCGAAATTAGATCACCCTCCCTGCCGCGAGGACAGATCACGTCTGCGTTTGCTCCAGCCGAGCCACGCCACGACAGACCGAAACAGCGCCAGCTCAACGCCGCGCTGAGAAGCACCCCCCCCCCCCTTCCTCTCGAAGAAAAAGGACAACTTTGCTCACGAACCCTTCAACGTTGCAACGAAGCATCTACAAGTAAGATTCTTGGCATTTGGGCATAGCTTAGCTTAAATTAACTTAAGTTTAATTCAGGCCATTCATTTATATGTTGATATTCCCGTGTTTTTGTGTGTTTAAGACTGTCGCGTGATATTGAGGTATTACGCAATCATTACGGAGCAGAGAAGCTCCGCTGTATTCGTGTATCAACTATGACTGTTTGCTTGGGATTTATTTGATTTATTTTCATTCATTGTCTTCCACTCCGTGTGGAAGTTCTCTTTTCATTAACTCGACTCGGTGAGTGAGCTGAGGTGCGTGGTTTATCACGGCATAAGTTACCGGCAGTTCTCAAGACGACAGCGGTATATTTATGCGTGATAGAGCCAGCCAACTCAGGCTCACTACAACGCGCACCGCGCGCAGAAGTCTGATTCATGAGCCCCCACCTTTTTTCTCTTTCCTCCTTTCACGAAACACACACACACACAGCTCCGAATTCTACCCCTGGGGAACCTCGTTCAAACGAGCGCCTCACATCACGTGCTGCCCAGGCAAACGTGAATTACGCACAGCAGCCCCATTCTGCCATTTTGTCCGGGTCCCTCGACTCCGCCATCTTTGTAGTTTCTAGCTGTAGTTCTTAAGGCCCCTCCCCTTTGGCCAGCGTCACTCGACGCCGCCATCTTTGTAGTCTTTAGCGTAGCTGTAAGACTCCTTCCTGTTCACCCACAGACCCACACACACACACATACACATACACACACAGACATACACCCTCATCCATTTTATTCATTCTTTAGTTTAGGCATATAAAATTGTATGATAATGTTTGTTGGTTGCAATATTAATTGATTTGATCATTTATTATTTTGATTCAATAAACTCTGTTATACTTTCAGGAGCAGTCGTCTGTGATTACTTGTGCATATGTATTTGATAAGACTGTATGTAGTAGCCGGTGCTCGAACTTAAAAACCTTCACTGTCACTGAATGTATAGTCATACGCAGACTATTGACATTATGAGTGACTACTAATTATGAGACTTAGTTTTATCGTTTGGTTATTGGTCCCTGTTCGCAGGGTGGTGCCCCGTTTATATTAATAATCATTAATAATTGTTACATACATCAATAATTCTATTGATGTCAAGAATTCAGTTTCTTAAATGCTGATAACCCAAACACATTACGTTAGTTCCCAACATAATGGTGCCCCGTGTGAGGCTACGTTATTCCAGTTTTGTTACAGTATATATGCACATTAATCCATAATTATTTTTGAATAATTAATTTTCCAAAAAATATTTTTTCCGAAAAATTATTTTTTTTCTTCTTTTGAATTATCCAAATTCCTGAAACTTATTTCCCAAAATAGGTAGGCTTTGATCTTCAAAATCTTGTCTTATTGTAATTAAATTTTTGATTTTAAATCCAGATTTTTAATCTTAATCTTTAATTCCCTTCTCGAAATTTTATTTCGTTTCCAGGTTTAATTATTCGTTTCATTTCTTAAACTAACCGCCAGCTGTGTAGTAGATTTGATCGTTTTATTTGTAATACCTTGCTTGTCTTCTTAAATCCCTCCAAAGAAATTACACACAGCTGTCACAGGCCCAAAGTGCTAAACTACATTAGCATTTTCGCACCTCTGGCTGCAAAGCAGTAGTGATACCTCAGAGCAGCAACAGTAGAAACGTAAGTCACAGAGCTAGACATTTCACTGTGCGCCTGCATGAACCGTAACACTAACAGTAATTAACACCTAACAGTAGAAATCCTAAGTTACAGAACTAGACATTTCACTGAGAACCGTAAACACTAACAGTTTCCGTTCTAACACTAGGGAATTAACAACTACTGGGAGTCGTGCTCATTAGAGAGAATGAGCGACGAGAAATCCCCCATTCCTGGAGCTGTAGCTCCAGAAGACACCACCTTACGAGATGCGGTGGCTGATGTCCTCGGACTCACAGCAAAGGAAAGAGAGTACTTTGCAAAATACACTGCTGTCCTATGCGACGAGCAATTAGAGCAGCTGGTGGCTTATGTAAATAACCCAGCAGGTAACAGAGAGCGCCTGATTCAGGACGTAATCTGCGAAATACTGCTCATCTACCATCAGAAAATGCAGCTGCAAGCTGCCCGAACCCGGGCACAGAGCGACGAGCAGCAACGCGAGATCTGGACACTCCGAACAGAGGTTCAGGAGTTGTCACGTGACTATAGAGCCCTACAGTCAGAAAATAGTAGCCTGCGCAGTGACCTCAGAGAGGTCAACCTAGAACTCTCTAAAGCATCAGAGAGTGGTGACAAACTGAAAGCGCTTCAAGGTGTTCCAGCAACCCCGGTAGGTACTGCTACCCCCTATCGAGCCTTTCAGCCCAGTCATTTCTTGGTCTCGGCTCCCTCATTCCCCGAGACCCGAACCACCTTGCATTTCTTGAAAGCGACATCCGCAACCAGGAGGAGAGAGGACCAGCACCAGGTCCTAGTCGGCCCAGGTGGCTTCAAAACCACCTCAGGCGACCGCAATCCTCCACGCAGTTCACGCGCGCGACAAGAACTGACCCCATCCCCCTCAGGGAGGGAGGATGATAGTCGTTACCACCATCGCGAGTATGGAGACTCAGACGACTCGGACGGCCCAGGCCCCATCAACCTTGGAGGCCTGCGTACTCGACAGATTGAGTCTCTGGCGAAAGACGTAGAGCGCTTCAATCCCGATAATCACGACTCGAGCATCGATGACTACCTAAGGGAGATCGATCGCTGCCTCCTCGACCTATCGCGCCCCTCATCGCGCGAAAAGCTAAAGCTAGTGTGGAAAACCACTGCGCGAAGCGTCCACGCTTTCATTGAAACGCTCCAGCCGAGCATCCGCGACTGCTATTCATCCCTTTGTCACGCCCTTAGGGAGGAGTACTCCCTGTACTCTAACCCAGCTTCTGCCACCCTCGGCGCCTTTGCCATTTCCCAGGAAAGGCTAGAGTCTCCGAGAGACTACTTCAGGCGCTTGAGATCTGCGTACTTCCAAGGACGTAACGCCCCAGGTCTAGAAGAAGACCATGCCTTCAAGTCGCTATTCTTGCACAATCTCCACGACAACGTGAGATACGATGTTACTATGCACTGCAGAACGAGTAACCTCACCATGCCAGAGATTAGGAAATACGCGCAACTTGCATGGGAGACACGCGGACGGCCGACAAATCGGTACGAAGACACCGCCATAGTCTTAGGCATCCAACAGTCGAGCGACTCCGACCTAGCGTCGGAAGACGACGAGAGGACTTGGCCTAGCGAGCCCTGGTCACCCCCGAGGAACAAACAACCCTGGCGGTCGAAAGACCAACAGAACCAGGGGGGTGAAAGACGCCCTCAAGGGCAACCCATCAGGTAACGCTGACTCGCAGCCCACCTGACTCAGCCAAGTGACCTTTCCCCCTGCTGCCAAGTCGACGTGGTAGGGGGGGGGGAAGATAACTCAGCACACTTCCGGAAACGACCACTCCCATTTTCGCACCTCGTTCTTCAACCTTCTTGGGCGACCTTGTTCGCAAAGGCAATGCCCGTTATGTATAAATCTATACATATTCTTCAGTCTTACTGGGGGGTCATAACACTCTTGCTCTACCCGACTCCGGGTCAGAAACGAGCCTCATGTGTTACCCCACCTTTTCGTATACACCTCTAGGGTGCCACAACCTTAGAGGCCCTTCGAGCACCCTAGCTCGTAAGATCTTTCGTCAACTAAGCCTTCTTCTCCTGCTCTGTCAGCATGAGCCACCTCCAGCTTGTTCAACGAAGCCACCGCCTTCTTTCAGCCGAGTCATCGGCCGGGCCTGTCAAGTCGCCAGTGCCGTAGGTAACTGAACTTGACCTGTGCACCGGACCTGTCTCCATCTCTAATTAGGAGGGTGGGGGGAGGGAGATATCACCAGCCCGCCATGACACACTCCAGAGTGAAACTGTTCGCGACGTTTCCCTGAGTGCTGGCGGTAACGTGGGGATATCTGCCCTCGCCACTTGAACAGCGCGAGGGGGGTGGATCTCTGACAACAGAAACTTAGAGAGATGCACTTCACAGGAAGTACACTCTAATCTCGCCAGTGCCGAAACCAACCGGCAGAATGGCAGCTTACTATTGACTACTAACGTTTAACTGCATGCTCCAACTCACCCTGTAGACGTGCACTAACCGCTAACACATCCCACTTCAACCAGAACAGTTGCATGACCTGACAAACCATTGTGACTGTAAACTGATGCTCCACTCTCATAGAGAACCCTTTGCATGCTTTATAGACTCTACCAGAAGTAACCAAAGAAGACATAACCTCTGCCGTAGCAGTCAGATTTAACCCAGGACCTCATCCGAGAAGGCTCAGCTGTCAACAGCTGGAGCAGCGAGAGACCAGCCTAGCTAGTCACACTAGCCGTGCTAAGAAATCTGTAAATCTGCTACCACTACTGTTATGCAACCCTCACAGGTACCTCTGGCCTATAGTCTTGGCAACGCAACTCCAATATCGATAGATTCTAAAACTTAGACACAGGACTCGCTCTAAATCTACCGATCAGAGAGAGATAGACGCACATATCATGTACCAATAGATCCAGAAGCGACAGACTAACTGGATTCCCTCCTATTCGTAACACCACGTAGCCAACCTACGACTGCTCCGCCGACGGACTCCAGTCCTGTCTAGGAGTTGAACCAGTAACCACTGTTTGCCCCTCACCTGCTTCTTGTCTTTCTATTCTTTCCTTCTCTCTCTTTTGTGTTTTGTTTTGTTTATTTGGGTTGTTACTTTCTTTGACACTGTGCCACAATGCTAGAATATCACAACATCATAATAGCGATTGAATTATTTGGGAATAATGTTTTGCTCACCTATGATTTGAATTGTGTATGATAGTAGATGTAGGTAGAAGTAGTTAAAGTCATCTGCCCAGATGCCACCTTAGTCATCTGCCCAGATGCCAATGAACTCTGAACTTGAACACCATGAACTTGACCACTATGAACCTTGAACTCTATGAACAATGAACACTGCCTGTTTTAACCACTGCTTTTGGTCTCAGGAACACTTGGACTGTCTCACCTCTTCAGGTTTCCCCACCACATGGATGCACATGCCAGCCCTTGGTTTGCTCTAAAGACCGAAGCCAACATCTCGCTCTTCAGAACAAAGGGGGGATGTTGGGGTCTGATAAATGGCTTCAACATGTGCTGTGGACAAAGACAATCAGGCCTTCACTTTGTCAAGCAAAGGTCTCATCCTGATTTGTAGTTTGAGGAGAGCAAAGGGATTTCACACTCAGGTGTGAATTCCCCCCCCCCAAATAACCATGGTAACCGCGGCAATCTCATTGGCCGAGAGCCAAGAGACCCGAGGACCCCTGTGGTTCGGCCACTGTTCTATAAAACTCTCTGCTGCCCCCACCTCATAGCTTTCCCCCTTCGACCTCGGTTGAGTTAGGAGGCACACACCGCTCTCCTCGCCCGGACCCCCCCGCTGTCCAGGCCACAGAGAATCCAGCTTTTCCCCCTTCGACCTCGGTTGAGTTAGGAGGCACACACCGCTCTCCTCGCCCGGACCCCCCCCCCCGCTGTCCAGGCCACAGAGAATCCAGCTTTCCCCCTTCGACCTCGGTTGAGTTAGGAGGCACACAACCGCTCTCTTCGCCCGGACCTTCGTCCTGGACGCATGAAGACACATCGGCCTCTCCTCCCCCCTCCAGCGCGCACGAGGCCACGAGGAAGCAACGGCCCTTCAACCCTACTCAAACCCTGACAAGCCGTTTCGCTGGATGAAACAGCCCGCGATAACGAATCTGCTTCAGCGATCAGTTCAGCGCTTTTTGTTTCTTTTTCTTTTGGTGCACACATTCCGGCGAAGGAAAGACGACAACGCCTCCCTCCTTCACCGACGATTCCCGGTAAGACGCACGGACCACGCCGTCAGCCGAAATTAGATCACCCTCCCTGCCGCGAGGACAGATCACGTCTGCGTTTGCTCCAGCCGAGCCACGCCACGACAGACCGAAACAGCGCCAGCTCAACGCCGCGCTGAGAAGCACCCCCCCCCCCCTTCCTCTCGAAGAAAAAGGACAACTTTGCTCACGAACCCTTCAACGTTGCAACGAAGCATCTACAAGTAAGATTCTTGGCATTTGGGCATAGCTTAGCTTAAATTAACTTAAGTTTAATTCAGGCCATTCATTTATATGTTGATATTCCCGTGTTTTTGTGTGTTTAAGACTGTCGCGTGATATTGAGGTATTACGCAATCATTACGGAGCAGAGAAGCTCCGCTGTATTCGTGTATCAACTATGACTGTTTGCTTGGGATTTATTTGATTTATTTTCATTCATTGTCTTCCACTCCGTGTGGAAGTTCTCTTTTCATTAACTCGACTCGGTGAGTGAGCTGAGGTGCGTGGTTTATCACGGCATAAGTTACCGGCAGTTCTCAAGACGACAGCGGTATATTTATGCGTGATAGAGCCAGCCAACTCAGGCTCACTACAACGCGCACCGCGCGCAGAAGTCTGATTCATGAGCCCCCACCTTTTTTCTCTTTCCTCCTTTCACGAAACACACACACACACAGCTCCGAATTCTACCCCTGGGGAACCTCGTTCAAACGAGCGCCTCACATCACGTGCTGCCCAGGCAAACGTGAATTACGCACAGCAGCCCCATTCTGCCATTTTGTCCGGGTCCCTCGACTCCGCCATCTTTGTAGTTTCTAGCTGTAGTTCTTAAGGCCCCTCCCCTTTGGCCAGCGTCACTCGACGCCGCCATCTTTGTAGTCTTTAGCGTAGCTGTAAGACTCCTTCCTGTTCACCCACAGACCCACACACACACACATACACATACACACACAGACATACACCCTCATCCATTTTATTCATTCTTTAGTTTAGGCATATAAAATTGTATGATAATGTTTGTTGGTTGCAATATTAATTGATTTGATCATTTATTATTTTGATTCAATAAACTCTGTTATACTTTCAGGAGCAGTCGTCTGTGATTACTTGTGCATATGTATTTGATAAGACTGTATGTAGTAGCCGGTGCTCGAACTTAAAAACCTTCACTGTCACTGAATGTATAGTCATACGCAGACTATTGACATTATGAGTGACTACTAATTATGAGACTTAGTTTTATCGTTTGGTTATTGGTCCCTGTTCGCAGGGTGGTGCCCCGTTTATATTAATAATCATTAATAATTGTTACATACATCAATAATTCTATTGATGTCAAGAATTCAGTTTCTTAAATGCTGATAACCCAAACACATTACGTTAGTTCCCAACATATATTATCATGAATTATGCCCTTTAATGCATTTCACTGAAGTAAATCCACATATAGTCCATGAGCCACCTGATTCTGAGATGAAAGCACTAACGATGACGATCGAGTATTTCCTCCAGTGCTGCTTTTATTTTTTAATTTTGTGTCTCTTGTCAGGAAACTTTTAGACACACACACACACACACACACACACACACACACACACACACACACACACACACACACACTGGACTGTATTGGCAGCCTGTGTAGAGCCACATAACTCAATGAGCGGCTGTCTTGTGGGAAGTGGCTGCACAATGAAATGGCCTCGTGTGTTTACGTTCACTGGTGTTGATGACAGGTATAAATCTCTCCTCATGAGGACAACAACCGCCGGAGACTTCCGACTAAAGACGCGTCAAGCATCCAGCACTATTTTTCATTTTTGTCATGAAGAAAAAAAAAGAAGAGTAAAGGCCTTAATATTCCGTATTAGACATGGAAATGCCCGTTCAGCACGTGAACTAATCATTGGTGGCAATTTGGAAAAAAATCAATGAGTCTGGTAATTATTTCTCCACAACACGTCCACAATTTATTTATTTATGTAATATTCTTCAATCAGATATTGGTTAACTTTGGGCAAATTGGAATGATGAGACTGCGCACATTTAAGTGATGTGTCGTTCATAACGGCCAGCACGTGTTGACATAAAAATATCTTGGTCGGTTATCAGAATAATCAAATGTTTGTAAAGCAGCACACTGCTGCAAAATTACCAAATATCAGGTTTCCCAGTGGCTTTACAACAGAATATATATTTGTACATTTGCACGTGTGCAGAAAAAATAATATGATTATGACAGTGTAACTATTATTTTAGATAATCATGGGAAAATTACATCACTGCAATAAAAGCACCACAGACACACACGAATATTGTAGCGCTATTCCCGAAAAAATAACTCGGAAATTAACAATCAACCAATCACCATTTAGTGAAAGACTTAAACTTAAAATTTAGACCCACAGCGTTTATCCGACAGGTTAATATATCTCGGATTAACGAAATCATATTTTGACAAATGTTTAAGAAAGTTGGTGTTGGAGGCTTTGAATGGAATCAACTTAACGCCACTAACACATACAAATAAAAGCTGCTTTAATATTCGATGTATTTTATTTACAGATGTTTTAAAGTTGTTTATGACAGATATACAGACTGATCTGCGACAGTGAATCCAATAAACATACTAAACGGTTCTGATGCAAATTAATTTAATTCATAGATGAAAATAAAAAAGTTATTTATTTGTTTAAAAAAATCACCAAAATCCAAAAACGAAAAACAATCGATTTTATTGAACATAGCAGGCAGGAGGGACATACTGGGATAAAAAAGCCAAGGAGCTTCAGCGATCTAGAATAAAATATACGTTTGATTACATTATTTTCACATGTTTTTGGTTTGAGAGAGAGAGAGAGAGAGAGAGAGAGAGAGAGAGGGAGAGAGAGAGAGAGAGCGAGAGAGAGAGAGAGAGAGAGAGAGAGAGAGAGAGAGAGAGAGAGAGAGAGAGAGAGAGAGAGATGCTGGATCTTGATCACAGTCTCTCACTCCTCCTCCACCCTCTTGTGTCTCTTCTCAGTTTATTCTTAATTTTCTGATTGTTGCGGTTGCTTGGCTTCACCTCTTGGGTGCAGATCTGATATTAATTAGGACGACAGAGCCTCGCAGATTGTATTTAATCATATGTGTTTGCGTTAATACTTAGCAGTCCTGTGCGTAACGGCATCTATCAATATCTATTCTATCAACACGGATGTCCAGTTTCAAGGAGAGGATATGTATCAGGGCATAATGACAACCAACCACGGACCCCACTCCTATGAGGCCGGATTTCTGCACAACGCCTCCACGGGCACCTCTCCGGTTTATGTGCCCACCACCCGGGTCGTCACCCCCATGATGCCGGCGCTGCCTTACCTCCAGACGCCCGGTGCGTCGCAGCAGAGCAGCCCCGCGTCGAGCCACTCAGCCTGGGTGCAGCCGTGCGCTGACACGGTGCCCTCGTACAACCACTCCCCGGTGTCTCCGCGCTTCGCCTTCTCCACCAGCCCGCCTCTGTCCTCCGGGGTGGCCACGGCCCGGGATACGGTGGCTTCTTACAGCAGTCCGCTAAACATCTCTGCCAACGGGAGGGAACACTACAGCGCCCGGAGCCTCAGCGGGTCGTATCACAGCCCCTACCCGGCCTACATGAGCCCGAACGTGGGTGGCGCGTGGCCTGCGTCCCACTTTGATAGCCCGGTCCTCCACGGTCTCCAAACCGGTGCTCATCATGGCACAACACGGCACCCAAACATAGGTGAGCAAGACATTTTTAATTTAGCATTTCTATATTTTGTTCACAATAAAATGTGTTTTGACTTTTGGAAATTCTGTCCAGACAGAAATGTAAAGAATGTCAAACTATCAGATTCACTGTCACCACAACAAGAAATAAGTGCAAATCCGCTAAAAGAGAGAGAGAAGCATGTCCCTTTTACTTATCTGTGCACGATTAATGACAATAGGCCTACAGTTTATGACCATTAAAAAACAAACATGAAAGAGGTGAAAGGTTGCCAGGCCTGAAAAAACGACGTTTTTGTTAAAAGAACAAAAGTATTCTCCTGAAAAAGAAAAAGAAAATATGCAAGTGAGGTAACTGTTTAGTCCGCATGTAAAGAAATAATCTATCAATTAAAAGCCATCAAGATGAAGGCATATCGTTGACAGAGCATAAACACACCAGATTTATTCAAATTATGATTTTAAAATTACAAATAAATCCATACGCTATTACAATGATACAATACTACAACAAGAGTATATTTCACACAACCACAGACGATATAAAGCGAATCAATTAGACGTCCTTGAATTACGAGGTACGTTCAAAGGTCTACCCCGAATTAGTTTTTTTAAAGAGCTGACAATGACAATGTATTATTGTTCATCAGACTTCTGCTGAACGAAAATATCTCAAACTTCCAATTGAAATGAAACTCTATTTGATTAAAACAAGACTAAAAACATGGACGAATAGAAAGTTGCATCTACCACGTGAGATCAAGTGATGTCATCAATTCACAGCGCCTCGCTTGCAGAACGATTGAGGTCTGATTGTCACCTTTTGTTTCTTTTAACGTGACTCTTTTCGTGACTGTTATTATGAAATGGAAAGCGCAACTGTTATTCATAATCATGTTATATTTGGCAAATTCTATTCCTAAAAGAGAAGTTAGTTTAACCAGAGGTTCGTTTATCATGCGGTTATTTGAAAGTCTTACTGCTGCTTTGTTTTACTTTATTAACTACACACTCACTGTTTCTGATTCTATGGGCCTTGATGGGACATTTTACACGTAGAAACAAGTAAATAACGCCATTGAGTGAAATTCATTCATACTTCATTTTGACTTTTATTTTAAATGTATCATTTTAGAAACATATACATTTTAATTCAAATACCAAATTATGATGATTCCCTTCGTGAATAAAATAGGCCAGTATTGACTATTAATGACAAATGATAATATCATATTTCATTTCATAGCCACACAGACCCAAATCAAAGTTAAAATAACATATAATACACATGTTTGGTTTATCTTCATGAATCACATTCTGGAGTGTTGGAAAGGAATAATTAACTGAGCCTGAATTGATAACAGTTTGTATGTGCTTTATGGGTTGTTGTTTGATTGTGGCCTTGTGTGTGAGGCTGGATTTGATTAGAAGTGGGTGTGAAGAATCTGATCCGGATCAGCAGCAGAATCAGATTCCTCACACCCTCATCAAAAATCAATTGTTTTAGATACAGTGAAACCACTTTTTATTCAAATACATGGTTTTTGTGTCAGCCCATGTTATGTACTGATTTTAATCGACAGCTGCTGAACTCTGGACCTTAATCCAACACATTGATTTTGCTCATTTGTCAGTTGTTTCAATGACTATTTGCATCTTTTAGTCTACATTATTAATCAGCGTTGTGTTTATTTTGGCTCCTGTTTCTGCCACGTTCGTCCTAATCTGAAGGTCCGGATCATTAAGACTTATTATCACTTATTATTAGTATTATCTTATTAACAGTTGACAGCTGATTACTTTCTTTGTTTATACATTTCCATTTTCTGTCTGACAAACTGTTCTTAAATATGTTTTGTGTGATGATCATTTGAATGGCCTCTTTTGTTTGATTCAGAAACAGTGTGATAGATAACAGCATTGATCCACACTGACCTCTTCATTTGATTACGATCACAATCAAATCACGGCGTTGAGCCCGTTTACTCACTGCATTTCTTTAGAGATGTTTCAGGCTTCAACTCATTGTTTTACGCTCACGTCAAACGAAATCAAAGCTCGGTGTTTGATGAAGCGCACGAGCCGAGCAGCGACAGAAGGAAATAAACACAATCAGCATCAATTCTAAACTTCAATTCTTCAAAACATTCGTGAAAATATTTTTGAATTGTTTGAAATTCTCTTGAATTGAGTTGTTATTGATGCCTTATAGTTTGTTTTCCAGAAACATCTCCATGACTCACTTACTTAAATTGGAAAATTATTAACAGTATGTAAACAGCCAAATTATTTATTTGACGAGAAGAGATCCAAGACTATCGTGTGTTTTATTGGATAATCTTTATAACTTTAGTTTATAAGGCATTATATCTGTATTGCCACTCTGACAGGACCGTGGCAGTGATGGAAGTCTCCCCCACATACAAAGCTTCTTCCTCTGCCTGGAATAAAAATAAAAAAGTCAACTGATGAGTCAAAACGTTTTGTATTTTCATCATGTTGCCAACTAAGTGACACATACATATTCTTGCAGTTACGTTAGCATTTGGTGGATACAAATATAAAAGAAATAGAGTAAAGTCTAATTTAAAAAGCAGTGGGGATGAAATGTATGAAATATAAAATAATAATTAGATTATGTACAAGTAATTACAAGGATGTAAAAACAAGTACAACTCCTGTACTGAAAATCTTTTTAAATAAAACTTTATATTATTATTAAAAAAATGTACTTTAAGTATCAAACTTGAAAGTATTCAATACAGAAAAAGATTATCTGAGTGTTACACTAATATATTTATCATCATTTCAATATTATTCCTGCTCCATGAATTTGTCGGCAGAATTGAATCTTGGATGCTATTTAATAATCTGTTTGTACATTCCATAAACATCATCATCTTATGTTTTTTTCTTTAAAACAAAATGTGTAACTAGATTTGTCAAATCAATTTGCAGTAAGAAGTGCATAAAGTTGCATTAAAACGGAAATGAACTAAACTTGAACTTAGGTAGACTACAGTACAATTTACTAAGTTACTCTGTGCCACTGAGAAAGGCCCCTCCATTACTATATTGCATATTATTGTTATATCTTTGCATGTAAAGTCTTTATATACAGTATCTTCAAATGTCATGAGTGACCACAGCCGAAAAAGGTCCTGTGTAAGTGTGATGTCTCAGAAAAGGAGATAAATATGTATAAAGCTGATAAAACAAACATTGTAGTTGTACTTTTAAATGCTGCCACTGTAACACCTTGTTAACCGTCACCACTGTGACAAATGAAAAACACATGAAAACCTCTACAGGACACGTATATAGTCTTCACATATGTCACAGTTGTTTTCACCTTTGTCCCCTTAAAGTGTCAGCGTCCCCTGACGAAGACACACACTGACATTTACGCAGTGGAAAACAAAAAGAAGAAACGCAGCGTTTCGTTTATTGTCTTGTGTTGCTGCGTTGTGTTGGCTGCAAAATGGCTCAAGGTCAGCTTGCCCTGCTGCGTCTGTTTTGCTCTCAGCCTTGGAGGAGGCCTGCATAATATGTATCAGTCGCACTGCAGCGAGGGAGGAGCAGACAGAGGCCAGACTCATACTTTTTGTTTATTTTACATTATAATAAATATGCACGGTGGAGTGTATAAATAATCTGATTTAAATGTGGCTTTTACGGTTAATGTGTTTTGCACAGTTCCTCAATCTCTTCTCAGCAAACCTCGCAGTCGTAGATAAATACAGTAACTTCTACTGTCACGATCAAACCCCTGATTGATGCCTCCTTCCCCTGAAAGGCTAAGTGGTTCTTCAGAGATATGTGCAACATTGCACGTCATGCTAACTGAGAGAGAGAGAGAGAGAGAGAGAGAGAGAGAGAGAGGGGGAAAGAGATATAGACACATAGTCTCTCTTTGAATATGATGGAGCTCTATTCCGTCTATATTTCCAGCCGACTCTTTATCTGTCCGAGGTGAGAGATAAGGAGGGATTCCAGTCTGCTGTTGTGTGGGCCTGTGAGACTGCAGCCTGCACCTCCTGCTGGTGCAGAGATGCCCCTGCATTTGATAATCCGAGTTTGACGGAGCAGGAAAGTGTTTATTAAGGAGGGTGGAGAACATTGTTATGTGGCATGAGCTCTGCTGAAAGTTATTTTCTCAGTTTGATGTGTAAAATGTAAAATAACTATGTGGAATGGCAATCAGCAACTGTTTTATTACCAACTCATTGCTAAAATACTGTGAATATAACATCAACTTTTCAGAAAAACAGCTGTGGCTTCATCTCGACCAGGATGCATTTTTCAGTGATGAGGGTTGAAGAACTTGTTACATGAGTTGTGCAGATTACTGTCAGGCTGAAGGGAAGAGAGAAACTGACCTTGTTTTGGCTCATCATTGCTTTCTTGTCCTCCTCCATCAGACCTGTTTGATGACTTCGCCGAGGGGCGAGAATGTGTGAACTGCGGGGCGATGTCGACCCCCCTCTGGAGGCGGGATGGTACAGGCCACTACCTGTGCAATGCCTGCGGACTGTACCACAAGATGAACGGCATCAACAGACCCCTTATCAAACCTCAACGACGGCTGGTGGGTGACAGTGGAGCACTTTTGTACATCGTGTGTTAATGGACGATGAATTACACCTGCAGTATACCTCAGGGGAAATGTATGCATTTAGTGTTTCTCCTCTTTTTAACATAGAACTCTAACATATTTTATGTGCTGCAGTCTGCCTCGAGGAGGGTTGGCCTGTCCTGCACCAACTGTCACACCACCACCACCACCTTGTGGCGACGAAACGCAGAGGGAGAGCCGGTCTGCAACGCCTGTGGCCTCTACATGAAACTCCATGGGGTAAGTGCATCTCTGCTACTGCTGAAATCGTGTACACAACCACTTTGAGAACATTTACACTTTAAATTAAAACTGATCATTCACATTGTTTTTGAAAATGTATCTTTCGAAATGAGTGGATCCTCAGAATCTTGATCACACCCTTTTCTCGCCATGCCTCCATGGATGCTACACTTCTCCTACTTCTGTCTGCTGTTGACCCTTAAAGGTTATTTATTTGTTCTTGTGTCTTGACAGGTACCACGACCCCTGGCCATGAAGAAAGAGGGGATCCAGACCCGCAAACGCAAACCCAAAAACTTCAACAAGTCCCAAGCTGGTGAGCTTCAAAACCACATGCGCTTAGGTTCGTGTATATATATATATTGAGGATCATACTGTAGCTAAGACTTACTAAAAAGGCACATTTGCATGTGCATACTGTCGGTGAATGTGTAATGACTTCAGTTCTGGTGCTCCGCAGGGACCCCAGGCAGTGATGGGACTCCAGTCACGCCAAGCAGCACTCCCAGGGCCTCCACCACCACTGAGGAGCCTCGACAGATAAAGACAGAGCCGGACACTCACAGCTTGTACACACACCACAGCGCACATGCACAGGTTGGACACCTTTTTAGTCAAATTTCAGAGAATCTTTGCATCGGGAGTCTGTACATTAGAGTCTGTAATTGTGATGATGGAAGTGGTACAGGCCCTCATTGCTCATCACATTCAGCTAGAACCCAATAAGCCCAGAAATAACAAGGCCCAAAATGTCCTTTAAGATTAGGATGAAACAGTTGAGACACAATTATTATGACCCAGATTGTACAATACAGAGTATTGTTTTGCATGTGTTGTATTGATATTTATCCCACATGCCAACTGATATGACAATGAAAGGAAAGGTCAAAGTCTCCATCTATGAAGTACTGGCCTTCTCACCATTTTCGACTCTATCCCTCTAGATTTCAGCTCTGCCAGCCTACATGGCAGCTCAAGGCGGGGCCATTCCTCTCAAGATGTCCCCGGGGGGCCACGGCGTGTCTTCTGGCTCCAAAGCTGAGCCCTGGAACAACCTCATCCTGGCCTAGAAGACGTGCAACACAGCATTTCAAATCGTACCGATTAAACTCTCCAGAGAGACAAGCGTCTCCAGGAAGCAGACTGCCGCTCTTGGATGCAAGATGTTCCTGCAGCCGTCACACCGTTCAGTGTCTTCAGTGCAACGCTTTGGGACAAATGTTTGGGCGGCACGAAAGAAATGGAGATCTTTAACAGAAGGGCACAGACGCTGTGCATTCGAACCGCAGCGATGGATGGACTGAATGGAGTTTGATAAAGAGCAGCGCTGTGATTAAACAACTCTTGATGTGAAAACCTTTTTTTCGGGTCACTCTACCATGCCAGTGCAGGGCCAAGTGACAGATACTGTAACATCAACCAGAAACAACAACAGCGACGACCAGTCTTTATCTCCCGGAGTTATTTTTATTCCCATATTTTTTTTTTCAATTTCATATTGTTAGGGACAGTTTTGCTAAATAAAAAAAAGATGAACACACAAATCATGAAAATAATCACAACAGCAGACCTTAATGTCAAACGTCAAAGGGTCAGCTCACAATAAGAAACAGCTAGATCTTCACACTTATGGTATTTTCTGTCAGATATGAAATCACAGTACAATGGAGAAGAATGAAAAATGATATTTTAAAAAGCCAAAAGCTCTTTACAGAACAACCAATGGGCCGGTTACTTACGAATCAACCAACCTCATTGTGGTCAGTTTTCAGTATTTTGTATGTTTGGTCGATGATTTAAACTGTTCAGACGTGACGCTGTCTTTAGATTATGTATATTATTTGGTAAAGCACGTTGCTCTTATGTCTTTCAAAGGATTCGTTTAGCACCACACACAAACATCCAGTCATCTTAGCCGTAATACGGCGGCTCAGTCTCAGCAGCAATGTCTCAAAACGTAAGCGACTAAAACTGCAAAACAAAATACCAGTGGGGGTACAAAAAGATGTGATTTGTGATCCGAGTCAACTGACCCTTTACACACCTCCCAAAATTGACACACTGATTACGGTCACTTATGTGCGATACCAATGATTGTAAAGAACAGGTGTAATTTCATCTAATTGCACAGAGAAAAGCGAATCAGGCGCATTTATCATAAACGTACTGTAACACATCCATCCGTCACTCCTCAACTCCAGAGAAATGACCGTCAGTAAACACGATCTCCCACTCAGTGCAATAGAAACAGTTCCCTGGTGGCTTTTTGTTCCTGGATCAGTCGTAAACTGTGCGCCTTCTTGATTTTAAATGTAAAAAAAACAATACATGCCAGTATGGACACTTCTACGAAAAGAATACATGAAAAACTACCTATGCAGCAAGCAAGTTGCACATGATGAATGTGGATGGAAGTAATTGTACATAGTTCCCTCTGCTGACACGGGAGCAGGTGTGCATCCATAAAACAGCTTAATCATCTTTAATCCTGCTCGTATTTATTATGACCTGCACGGCCCCAAACCACACAGTCATCTAACTCATATAAGCTGAAGGTTGTTTGACTTTATGTCGGTGTATTGTATCAAACCTGTACAGATTATTGCCGATACTCAATGCTTTCATTTGCTTGTGACAATCACGGGGCAACATGTGGCAACGTGAGATATCGACACATGCAATTACCAACAAATATATGAGCATATATGTAAAAAAACTCCACTCCAGTATAATTGTAGTCCACCATTTGAGTTATATTGTAAGTAAAGACACTGTGAGAGATGTACATGTGGACTTTCTCAGTGTGCACTAACACTACCTGATGCCCTTCCTCTGTGTGCAACTGTAGCTCCACTGAGGAAACTAATAAAGACAAAGCATTTTGACATGATGCAAATGGTATGTATGATATAAGTTTGGTGTCATTCACTCTATACCAAACGTGTGTGATATATATATATATATGCAGTCTTGGCTTCTTCATCATCTCTGCGAAGAGGATGGTTGTCGGACAACTTGTGGAGCTTCTTCTGAAAACTCGATCCTTCCAATTTCTAAGTATTCTTTCGTGAACTTTGCAATATCGCTGATGAAAAGCCGGACGGCACATTGATTGAAGTCGTCAGTCAGCTTCTCCCTGATGAGCTCAGCATATTTGCCCTGCACCATCTCCTTCCAGCAGTGTTGAAACGTGAGCCTCATCTGATCCTGGATGGCGTCAGATAATTGTGAGCTAAAAGCATAATCAAGTGCAAATGCACGTCCTCTTTCTAAATATTCCTCAACACTTTCACTTTTTTCTGAAAGCAGAACTTGTGCAGCCTCGATCACAGTGTTTGCCTCCCGTGTGCAGATGTGTTGCTCCTCTTCTGGTAAGCTTTCAAATATACTGTGCAGATTTTTAAAGCAACTCTTCCAGTCCGGCCCCTGCACGATGTTTATCAAAGCAAAACTGGCAGATCTGAGGAGGTGTTTCACAGCAGTGAACACAATTTCACATAAAGGATTTATTTCAGTCTTTTCAGCTGCTTTAACGTAGCTCTTGTGGTCCTCACTCTGATCCATACAGTCCACTTGGCTGTAGGTAATATCCTTGAACAGATTTTCTTTAGTTCCTTTGAATCCCCAGCATTTCAAATAACCAATATGCGTCTTTACTCCATACACGCTCCACCACTCCAGAGCTTTGAAGACCAGGTTCAGCATGCATGCATTCGTGTTTCTAGCCAAACACGGGCTGTTCATGGTGAAAACATACACCTTCCATTCCTCCGAGACGGACTCTGACTCTAGAACTTCCTGCGTTTGTTTGATAATGATGTCCTCGCTGTGTTCTCCGTTGTTGTAATTCGGATAATACGGTCCATACATGACAATCTCTTCTTGTTTCTCAATAACGGCCCATGAATGCTGTTTATCTTCTGCACCACATTCCTCGGTGATGTCACAGTGAAACTCCAAAAACTTCTTGTTGACACACTCGTTGGGTGAAACGTCATCGTTGGCTTGTCTGAACTTGAGATGTTTCAATACTTTCTTGACAGAGTATTGTGTGTCAGCCCAGGCTGACATCTGCTCAAAGAAGCTCCCGGTGTCAGACAGCGTTTTTCTCCCTCCATTCACACAGGCTTCAGGTGTGCAGCTCGTCCTGAAGTTTGGGCCAATACCACAAAAACACAGTCAAACTGGTGTCATTTAGGAATATTTTTTTGAAATTTCCAAGTAGGCAATTGATAACAATTTTGCTTTGATTTTTAAAGTAGCAGTTTGACTTAAGTGGTTTCTTGCAGTTAGATGAGAGGACAGATAAAAGAGCAGCGTGTGGGAGAGGTGAGGTTGCATGTCAACTAAATACCCCTGCGGTCCCCACTCCCTATTCATTCCTGTCAGAGAACCACAGTGGCCTGCAGGTAATGTAAACACGTGAAACATGGTGGACAATGTGAAGAGGACCTGCTCCCTATGTCGATAGGAATGACCCATTATAAGATGCAGGTGATTATTCACGAATGAAAACAAAGTTAATAATATTATATTCTATTTCTGCCAATAAATCCCCCTAAATCCTACACACTGGCTTGTTGTATGTGCATATGGTTGAAATATATATATATATATATATATATATATATATATATATATATATATATATATATATATTTATTTATAGACACTCTGTATCTCTGTCAGTCTCTGTGCTGCAGAGGTTTAAGACATTTCTTTGAGCACAGCGGAGGCTCCTTTTCATGTCCATTAAACAAAAGTTTGTTCACGGCTCAACCTGAACAAAAACTAGCTGATTGTCACGTGGGATCAGAAAACAATGTATGTGCAGTGGCTGTTGAAACGTTTGACATTTGTGGACAACATTAGTTGATGGTTTCGCTGAAAGAATTAAATCATTTAAGAGCTTATGCAATGCCTTCAGCAAATTCAGCAAAAAAGTCAGACACCATGATGATGCAAGGAAAAGTCTCTCTTTCACCTCTCTTTCAGGTCAAACAGCAGATGTTTTTGGTCAAAGTAAGAACTGAGTTTACTCACATGAGAAGTACAAACCAGACTTCTTCGCCCCGGTGTTTCAGGAATCCAGTTCAATTGAAATGTATCTCCTCTCTTCTCTTGTAGGGTCAGTCGAGTAGGCCACATGCGGCATAGCTCACTGCTCTCCTGATTACAAGAGAAACTATTGGGTTGCACTCCCAACACGTTTACCTGGAACTGCTTGAGAGTTTGTGACTGTCAGCACTGAGCTCCTCCTCTTGGTAATGCTCACGGCCATGTAGATATAATCTCATGTCATCAATCTCTTTTGTGCTTTCGTGTGGCTTCTGAAAAATGTTGTCAGCTGACGGAGGAAATCATGTACAGACAGTGTCGCTTTAAGACAATGGCATGCAAGAGGAGACTGATGCAAACAGAGTCATGCAGAGCAACGTGTTTAACTGGTGTTACTCTGTTTTTGGTTCCTGACAGAGTAGCTCATGGGGTCATGGTTTGTTTCAGAACTGAAAAGCTACAATAAAGGTTATTCACTTATTTTACTTAAAATGTCTCAATAAATATTGGATGGACTGCCAGGATCATGGCCTTCATGGTGCCCAGAGAATGAATCCTTCTGACTTTGGTATGACTCAGACTTTCTTTCTCTTGCATCACTAAGATGTTGTCCATTGAGTGAAATTCCTCAACTACTGTTTGAGGAATTGCCATAACATTTGCTCCAGACATTTATGTCCCCGTCGGGATGATTTGTAATCACTTTGGGGATTTCCTGACTTGTCGTCTCACACCATCATCAACATTATAATTTGTTAAAAGGTCTGGTTCATGAGCAAATACCTGCCAAACTAATGGCATTTCCATCAGCCTCAGCTGCACTTTGTGTTTAGTTTTAATTATCAAATGACAGCATACTGACACACTAAACTAAGATGGTGAACATTGCTAAACATCTTTTTTTCCCTAGAGAGAGAGAGAGAGAGAGAGAGAGAGAGATAGAGAGAGAGAGAGAGAGAGAGAGAGAGAGAGAGAGAGAGAGAGAGAGAGAGAGAGAGAGAGAGAGAGATAGAGAGAGTCTCACACTCTCCTTTTTCTATTCGGGTGTTTGTGTGCTACAAGCTGTATTATTGTACAATTCCACATGACAATATTTTTACTTGATAGTGTTCTATTTTTATTGGTGCCTGCAAATGTGTGCATATGTGTGTGAAACTGCAAGTAAGAGGGAGAAGTTAAAGAGATATTAGGTCTGCGTATCTTTTCTATGCCTGGACGGTGGAGTTTGGATGTCCTCTTCTGATTTGTTGATGGTCTTAACAAGTATGTATAGTGGATGGTCATAGTATATGTCGTGCTCTAATTCATTATATGTAATACACATTTTTTAAAGTTACTTATGTAAACAATGCATATTCTCATGTACTTCTGCTGCAGAGATATTTAAATGTTACTGCATGGGATCAAAAAAGTTTACCCTTTCATGTTAAGGATTTAATAAACAATCCTAAAAATGACAATAACCTGTATGTGTAAAATAAAGCTTAGAATGATAAAATAATTGAGACAGTGTTTGAACACACTGGCGATCACCAGGTAGCTCTCAGTCCCATGATTATGTAATTTCAATGAGCAGGTATGGTTTCCCTTAAGGATGAATGACGGACCAATCAGAAGCCGCCACTCCACTGACCGTCTGCTTTGGCGGGGCATCGCACCAGACGCTCTGCTCGCTCATTGGACACCGAGCCCTATGCCCATGACTCGCCAACCAATCAGAGGCGTCAGTCGATCTGGCGACTTCCCTCACGCTCGTCATGGTGCTGCTGCCGCTGATGCATCTCAGCGACGCATCGCTCTCCACATCAGTTTGTCAGAGTAACAGCTGAAAACCCGAAGCAACATGGACATCCTGAAGTCACTGGGCCACCCGGAAGAGATATTCAACCTGTTCAAATATAAAATGGGGGGATGCAGAGGCTTCATGCGAAAGTTGGATTATGTGAGTAAACCCTCCGTTTTATACTGAGAATAAACTTGTCAGATGAGTATGAACGCAGCATGCACGATGGAGACATACATGGTTGCATTTACAGATTTGCCTCTCGGATCAAGTAGCACATGATGTCCCCATTTTAACAGACCACCGCTATTCTGTAGCAACACGGAAATGCACATTAACAGTCAGGCTGCATTGGATTGACCTAAATGGTAATAACAGAGTCAGCTCGTTGAACGAATTAGATCTCTCACTCCTGTGTTGGCTCAGATGTACACAAGCAGACACGACCATTGGCTTGGGATTTACGTTACATAATGAATTAAATAATCCCAATGTTTTAACACCAATGAGAGAGAGAGAGAGAGAGAGAGAGAGAGAGAGAGAGAGAGAGAGAGAGAGAGAGAGAGAGAGAGAGAGAGAGCATCATGGTTTGACTGGTGACTCTTTACTAGTCTTTACGAGTAGAGCACTCAGTATAGACAGGTCAAATATTTTACTGTGACACCTGTACGTAGACATGCATCCTGTCCTTCCATGAGATGCATGTATATCATGCGTAGCAACTTCCCCAAATAGCTTCTCTCACCTCAAGGTGTTCTGCAAATGTGGTTTAACTTACTCTCGAATTCTAATCCTCAAATCCAACCTGCTTCTTTTTTTTTTAACGCTGGGTGAAGTTATCTTGAGTAACACTGCGCTCTTATTTTGAAATACAGGCAAGATGAGCAGAGAGTTGAAACCATGATCGACATTCATATTATTGGCTCAGTGCTGATCATGTGATTGTAGCGTCAGAGACATGACGTAGTGCGTGCGCTGGTGCAATGTGTAGACATAAGTACCATTGTATACGTGTTCCTGCATTATTACGGGTGTCATTGTGTTACTTTTCTCCACACTTACTGTTAAACAGTTACATATTACCAGTAGATTGAGTTATGCAGTTAAAGTAGTTGAAGAAGAAGCCGATTATGAAATACACAACTGGTGTTGTTATGGGTAGAGGTGGGAGGAGCGACGTCGATCACAGCAGATCAACAAACGCTGTGCAGAGACCCTGCTCGACTACGCAGTGAGGCTGTTCTGAGGTCAGCGGAGCGCTTGATTTAGCTCTCCCAGGCGTCCCCCCCCCCAGCGCCTTTCCCCCTCAGCTCGTGTGTCCTCTAGCCTACATGTTTCAAACTTCCCCACCAGCCGTGGCGTCGACATGTTCAGAGTCGTGTTATAGCTGCGGGGTCGGTCGTGCTATCAGGTTATTCGCATGGCCGGAGCTTGCTGCAAGTGTCCGGTCTCGCTGTCCTTCTTCAAGCGCTCTCTCTCGGTTGCACCACGGGGCTGCGGGTCCGCTCCTCGGCCCCTCCTGCTGGGCTGGAGGCTAGGTGAGCGGGGCCTGCAGGAGGCCGCCCGACCCTCCAGCGCCCTCCGACCCGCAGGCTTTTACCGACACACGGGCTTCCTCTGTCACTCCTACCAGAAGTCCATGAGTGAGAGTCTGCGGACCTGCTATCTGTACCTGAACCAAACCAGCCGGAGTTTTGCAGCTGTGATCCAAGCGCTGGACGGGGAGTTGAGGTGGGTAAAAGCTGGCTGCATGGGGGGGGTGTGTGCATGCATGCATGTTTTCTTTCGTGAAGGGCATAACCTGGGGCGTTGGCTGGGGGTTGCTTCCCTTTTCTGCACATATTTTATTTTGCTATGAACAGTTCAGACATGCTTGGATTGGATGCATTACTCTAGGGAAGAGTCAACAACGAAATGTTGGCATGTGTCCTGTAAAGACGCGAGAATGTCTGGGAGCAAAACACAAAGATAGCTCATCAATAGCTAATATAGCCTCAATAAAGCAAAATGCACTGCAACCCGTGGGTGACCCAAGCCTTTTTAGGGACTTAAGGAGTATACCAGCAACAATTCAAATGTAAATTCGTGGTGACATCTCTTTATCAATATTTCTTCATTTCTGGCAATTACACAATAAAACATGTCACTTAGGGCTGCAACTCATTGTCTGTTAATCTATAGATATGTCTGATCATTGTCTTTACAGGCATATCTCAAGCCCAAGATGATATCTTCAAATGCGTTTGCCTAACCAACAGATAAAACCCCCCCAACATTCAATTTACACTGCTATGAAACAGACTGAAGCAGCAAATGATTGCATTGGAGAATCTGGAACCAACAAATGTTTGGGATTATTGCTTGATAAATGACTTAGATGATGACTTAAAAATGTCACTCGTGAAAAAAGAAATGCTTTTTGACGCAGACGTTCGGAAGGAGATTTTTTTCCTGTCGTGTTGTTTTAAAGCGGTCTGCTGTCCTTCTGATCCAGACATGCAGTCTGTATTTTCTACCTGGTGCTGCGAGCGCTGGACACAGTGGAGGACGACATGACCATCCCTCTGAACAAGAAGGTTCCCATGCTGAATGATTTTCACACCTACCTGTACCAGGATGAGTGGCGCTTCACCGAGAGCCAGGAGAAAGACCGACAGGTTCTGGCTGATTTCCCCACGGTCAGTAGCATGGTGGTACTATGACATACAGTAAGGCAGGTATATTAAGGCTCTGCTGGCTTAATTTACTGATGACTAGTTCTTACTCAATAACAGAATAATATACCGTGTGAATGACAGCGTTAAGTGTGAAGAAATGTCTCGAGTGAAATCTTTGTCGCTCAGATTAACAGCTGTTATAAATCCGTCTCTCTAATCTTCATGTGTACTTGCAACCCAGATATCACTGGAATTCAGAAACCTCGCTCAGGAGTACAGAGACGTCATCTCCGATATCTGCCACAAAATGGGAGTGGGAATGGCCGAATTCCTGGAAAAGAAAGTGGGATCCATGAAGGAGTGGGACCAGGTAAACGTGAACCTGGTTTTACAATTGTGTTAAGATGACAGCAACAAGATGTTCGACAAATACACAACTTAACAACACAAACAGATCTCTGCCACTGTTTATGGTGCCTGTTAGAGATGATCAGACTGGCAGATTAGAGCACTAATGAGATACTATTGGGTCTCTTTGGTTGGGAGGAAAATATGTTGTTATTAACATGTATCTCTGCAGCTTCTTTCTGTCTTAAGAGTGTATTTTCAGTCATTCTGGTAGCTGAAGTTTGATCAAGCATTACCACACACTGTAAAACTTCCTATAAACCCAACGAAATAAATGAACCATACCTCTGATAATGTTGAATAGATGTTTAATTATCACCTATGGTTATTTCAGTAACTGTGTGTGTGTGTGTGTAATCATAAGCATGTTGTCATGCATACCATGCTGTGACAATAACAACTGACGCCACGTTGCCTTGTCTTATTCTCTGTGTGCAGTATTGCCACCATGTGGCGGGGCTGGTCGGTATCGGTCTGTCTCAGCTGTTCTCTGCGTCCCAGCTGGAGGACCCCGAGGTGGGGCGCGACACCGAGCTGGCCAACTCCATGGGCCTGTTCCTCCAGAAGACTAACATCATCCGGGACTACCTAGAGGACACAAAGGAGGGACGGGCCTTCTGGCCACACGAGGTAACAACGTGTTCCTTTGCCCTGTTATGAGAAAATGCTTCTGAATACTTTACTGTGTTTTACATTTCCATTGTGCTTCGTGAAATGTATTTTAATATAACCTCTGGTGCACCTGTTGTGTTCATTATGTTGCGTATTGATTTAAAGACATATGTATGTGATGTGTTAATGACTTGTGTCCCCGTGCAGGCTTGGAGTCAGTTTGCAGGCCGTCTGGAGGACTTGGCCCAGCCGGAGAAGCTGGAGTCGGCTCTGTCCTGTCTCAACCTGCTGGTCACCGATGCTCTGCGGCACGTGCCGGATGTCATCGCCTACCTGTCCCGCCTGCGCAACCAGAGCGTCTTCAACTTCTGCGCCATTCCACAGGTAACCGCTGAGTCGTTACTTACCGAGTTCCAACAATGCGGTGATTTTGATTTGTATGACCGAATAATTGAACAGCCATTAGCGTGCCGTTAGCTTTTTGTCCTCTAATATATTCCGATAAGTCAGATATATGAGGTAATGATGAATACAAATTTAAATTTTAAGAAGTTATATAGTTACAGAGCATATGAAAAAGACAAGATTAAAAAGAATAATAAAGGGGACAGAAGGGAGGAAAGAATAAAACTGATTACATAAATAGGAATTCATAGGATAGAGTGCACTGAAGTGATGCATTACTTTGGCATAGGTACAGACAGTGGTTTACTTGCCACATCAAACTGAAGGATCATTAGAAATGTGTGTCGTATAATTCACCCATTTTCCCATCTTTCCTCAAAGATATGAATTCATGGTCATTTTTTCTATTCTACACTTTTCATTTACAATATCTTTTCATTTAGAAGTCTTTCAACCAATTCCTTGTGATTTGTTAAATGTTTGCTCTCCTTATTACTGGGAATAAGTGACAATGCTTCTTCTTGATCTCTTCTGGGAAGTATTAGGATTAGTGGGTTTTATCAAACGATAGTTCCCTCACAAGAGATTTTTCATCAGCACAAATTTAGTTTAATTTCTTTCTTTCAGTTCTTCCAGTTAACTAAATGTTACACCTTTTCCTGACCAGGTGATGGCAATAGCTACACTGTCGTCATGCTACAACAACCCCATGGTGTTCCAGGGAGTGGTGAAGATCCGGAAGGGACAGGCGGTCACACTCATGATGGAAGCCACCAACATGAGCGCCGTGCAGACCATCATCTCCCAGTACAGCCAGGAGGTGGGTGTGTTTTTGTGTGTGTTTGCTGTCCTATTTCGGCGCCACATCGGAGCACTTTAACACAAAGCGTCTGGCTCTCTCCCTCTCTGCAGATTGTACAGAAGGTCTCCCAGACGGACCCGTCGCGGGACAAAACCCTGCACATCCTGGCTCTCATCAAAGAGAAGTCCGCCCTGTCGCAGTCCAGCCTCCCCTCCAAGACCCACCACCTGTCGCCCATGTACCTGTCTGCCGCCATGCTGCTCGCTGCTCTCAGCTGGCAGTACCTCAACACCACTGCAGCACAGGCACAGGGCACGGGCGACATGCAGGGACAGTGAACCCATTTGCGCTCACCTTTTCCTGGGGCCCACAGACTCAGAAAGCCCCTTTGCCCACTCTGGAGGTCCGGTTCGCCTCTTGACGGGAGGAATCTGAAGGACGTCTTCTCACTTTGTGTCTCTTCATTACGGCCGTCGCAGGACCACGGGCGTGTTTAGCCGGGCTTCACAATATGAGGAAAATATGTGATAATGTTGTATATCGCAAAGAAGATATTACTTGCGATAAATAAAGTGATAAAGTTACTCAGTTCTGCCGCTCTGCTGCTTTCAGAATACTGAAGACGGAACAGATTTCTTGTTGAAATGTAAAAACGAAAGGAAATTATTTCCAACATTTTTCACCAAACAGATGGAACACTGAACTGTGGAGATTTCTGCCGATACTCTCCTTCAACTAGCTCAAAAAAGATCCCTGGATGCAATATCATGTTCTGTCGAGATACAGTTGTTTAGCCCTAATATGGAGGCGTTCACGTTGATGTGTGGTTATATTCACCAGCATAAATAGCACATAGAAAAACTATTCAGGGCGTTTTGATGTTGATGTCGATTGTACGTTGTTGTGGCCCTTTTTAATTGGGTGAAATTATTCGTCATATTTGGCCATTGGACAAATCGTGCTTTTCTACATTACGTGGTGAAAGGCACAGTACACCACACTGCCTGCGCTGCGTGTTAGCATTGATTGGACGGCGTCCACTCACGGTAGAGCTTCATATCAACTCTTTCATGTCCGTGTTTTTTCTGTTTCAACTCTATGTCCTTTTGAAATAGGAGTAAAGAACAATGCTATTCCATCGTTCTGACGTGGACTGTGAATGAGAACAAATGTAAGTTGTGGTACATTTGATGTCTGAAATAAATGCATACTGAGATGGCTAGTTAAAGTGTCCTTAACACAGCTTTGGTGAGTCGAAAGGCTCGCACACACCTTGTACAGAACCAAAGGAGAGCTACAAACATTGCTATGTAATGTGTCATTTTGATTTGTACATATTTTAACACAATAAAGAAGTGAAAGAATCTAAACGGTCTGAATGGTGATTGTGTAAAAAAAGACAGTCAGTCTTTGGTTTACAGCCTGTTAATTATTGTTAAATACAATTTTAATTATAGTGGGGTTAAACCCAGTTTATGATTTATAGATTCCAGACTTTAAAATCATATTCTTTTACATTTTTACAGCACGGTTTCAAGGTTTTTATATTGGGACGGCTCTTCGTTTGTGTGGTTTATATTTCTGAGATTACCCATGAGTGTTCTTGCAGGGATCATAGTGTCAACATGAAGCAAAAATAATTAAAAAGTAATATTTTCCATCACGTTTATGACAATTATAAGTTGCACATGTTCTCTTTTATCGCTTCATTTTAAGATCACCTGTCTACCTTTGGAAAGACACTTTTGTTAGGTCACATGAGATGTTCACTGCCGATGCATTGATTTACCGGACATGTGATTCCATAACTTGCTGCTCATAAAAAGCACGGGAAGAAGTGAGCAGACGTGTGTTTTGTTCAGTGAGAGAAAAGAATTGCCCCCGAAGAAAGTCCATTGAAACAACTGCAACACAGGTAAAAGTTCAGACTTATATTTGGAGTTTTTTTTTTCTTTCTTTTAGTGGTCATTCACAATTCAAATTATATTTTCAATGATACTCGGTGTATATAACGTTTTTACTTTTGAGTTGACTGTCAATAAGAAACGAGTTTAATGTTGTGTATGCCTGGCTTAATGCAGGTTAGTATACCAACAAATATACTTTATATTCAGCTGATATTGTTCTCTGATAGTTTTATGAATAAAAAGTTGTTTGTCAGATTTTACCACAAACTATACGTTGTGATTTAAGTCCACAAAATCACAACTGATTTTCTAGCCAGTGAAAATATAACAAGGCCATCATTTTGAATTGGTTTTAACTTCAAAAGCATAAAGTTACACGCTGACAAATAAATACATTACCTGCAATCTTTTGTTCTCTAGTTGCTTTGTGTATGTGCAACTCTGTCCAACTTCAAATGATGTTACTTGAATTACAACAGAAATGTCAAATAATGTCCATATTTTGAGAAGAAAGAAGAGACTCCAGTGTGTCCTAATGTTTTACTGTCATAGCCTCGTGATGCTCATGCTGCAACGGCTCATAAAACGGAAACCTCTCCCGTGCGAGCAGTGGTGGGCAGACTGCAGTCCAGGTGATTATGTCGAAGTCTGACTGTCCTCTGTTTTGCAGGATGCGTCCGCTGGCTCTCTTTTGTGTACTTGTGACGGTCTCCGTCACACAGGCTCGGCCTCAGCTTCCTCATGCCTCCTCAGAGATGGTCGAGCTTATCAACAAGGCCGACACCACCTGGGCGGTGAGTAAATTCAGGGCATTTCTGGTCACTATCTATGCAGAGAGAGAGAGAGAAAGAGATATGGCCACCTGAGGAAATTGTGGTCATGAATACTTTGATTTCTGTAATCTCTCATTTAAACTCCACTACTCTCGCTCCAGGCCGGCCAGAACTTTCACAACATCGACATCAGCTATGTGAAGGGACTGTGTGGGACGATACTGAATGGACCCAAGCTGCCAGAGGTGTAAGTTTAACCACGTATGAGTGTGTGGGCATGGATATATGTGTGTGTGTGTAGTTTCTCACACCAGGTGATAGTCAGCAGGTTCATCCAATCTGCAGTGCTCAGTGACCGTCCTCTCTTGTTCAAGGGTTCACAGTACCGCGGGCATGAAGCTTCCAGACAGCTTCGACGCCCGCCAACAGTGGCCCAACTGTTCCACCATCCAACAGATCAGAGACCAGGGATCATGTGGGTCCTGCTGGGTGAGATACACCGACAAAAAGACGCGACGGCGGTAGATCAGTTGCTCCGTTGAGGGAAACCAGTAGATATCTTAAACCTGTGTTCCCTTTGATTGATTTCCCACAGGCCTTTGGGGCAGCGGAGGCGATATCCGACAGGTTATGTATCCACAGCAGTGGTAAGATCTCTTTGGAGATCTCTGCTGAAGATCTACTGTCCTGCTGTGATGAATGCGGCATGGGGTGAGTATTTGAGTAACAAAATGAGTGTATTCCAGGTCTTCTTAAGAGGACGTTAAACAACAGTGGGGTTTTTATTTGTCTTGTGGACGCAGCTGTTTTGGTGGTTATCCCTCGGCTGCTTGGGATTTCTGGGCAAAGAAAGGGCTGGTGACAGGAGGCCTGTACGGCTCCAACGTTGGTAAGTGTGAACTGAGATGGGTTCATACAGCTTTTCAGGAAGTAATTAAAAGGAAGTACAGTCTGAGCTGAAACAGTGGCGTGTTTGACAGGCTGCCGACCCTACAGCATTGCTTCCTGTGAGCATCACGTGAATGGGACTCGTCCTCCTTGTCAGGGTGAAACGGAGACTCCTAAGTGTGAAGAGCAGTGCATTGACGGATACTCGCCGTCCTATCAGAAGGACAAACACTTGGGTACAGACCTCCTAAATGATCCAGTTACTTCCCCGTCCTATACTGTGGCTTCTCTGTCACACATCCGTTTGTTTCCTGTGTCTCCCTGTTCAGGCAAAAGCTCCTACAGCGTCCCATCCAAACAGGAGCAGATCATGACCGAGCTGTACAAGAACGGGCCTGTGGAGGCAGCGTTCTCTGTATATGCAGATTTTCTGCTGTACAAGACTGGTGAGGCCGATTTGACTTTGTCTCCCGACTAGCTACTGTACTCTGAAACCGTATACTGTTTGCACAGAAACCTCTCCTCAACACACGGCAGCATGCCCGCAGGCAGGAAAACTAAATAATTGACTACAATTGAAGCAGTTTCAATTGAAACTTGAAACCTTCTTTGACCTGCTTTATTTACTTGTTTTTTATACGTCGTCAAAGACACATTATCATTATGCCGGCCAAATTCAAAATATGAATCCTACGATACCAGTTCCCAACTGTTTTGTCTCTCGAGCCCTTAAAATGAAGCGATACGTGACACCTCATCACATATTAAGGCCTTATTGTGGACATGAGTGGTGACCAGTAAAAGAGTGATTTTTCCTTCTCAGACTGTTGCATTTGAAGGATTATTGAGATAAAAGTATTCTGTACACAGCAAGAAAAAAATAAGTAAGAAAAGGTCAACTTAAATTTGTGTAACTGTGCTGCAAAATATAAATGTAGGGATTGTTTGGCAGGTTGACATACATTGTAATATTTCTTATAGATGTTAAGATGAGGAAACACCACTGTTGTCCTTTAACGCCTTTGTTATTGCACTCGATGCTACTCTACTGTAGGTGTGTACCAGCATGTGACAGGTGATATGCTGGGCGGTCATGCCATCAAGATCCTCGGTTGGGGGGAGGAGAACAAGACGCCCTACTGGCTGGCTGCGAACTCCTGGAACAGTGACTGGGGAGATAAAGGTGCGACAAAACCAGGGTTTGGGACGTCATGTTTCGTGGTCACTTATTCTTTATGTTACATAATACATTTGGCAATGAGCGATATGGTTAAGAAGTTTAAATCATTTTTTTGTGTCGTCTTATTTCAGGGTTCTTCAAGATCAAGCGTGGAAATGATGAGTGTGGTATCGAGTCAGAGGTGGTTACAGGAATCCCACTCAACTAATGAGTCCTGGCTGCAGAAGATCCTCAAATCAAGTCAATCAAGAAAGATTTAAAGGAAGACCTTATTTTGTAAGACACGAAATGAAAATATTGAGAGATGTCATGCAATCAACAAGGAATAAATTGTGAAACAAGAACTTTAGTGCTTGCTTTGTTATTGTTGTAGATAAATCACTATGTTTATCTCCAGTGTTTTCTCCAAATTAGATCCATTTTACAGCTTCACAAAGGAATTCAAAAGTCTGTAATTAAACAAAGTTCGCCTATCTAAAATGGTGCCGTTTTGAGTGAGGCTGTATGTAAAGTTTATATTTGCATACTAGGATAAGGATAAGGATGTTTTTTTAATTCTTACAAAGCTGGGATACGCAGGAAAGAGTTCTCACTCTGCATCCATTTCTAGGAAACACAATGGTGACTCTATCTTTAAAGTCAGGTGCAAATGTTCAAGCACAATTGTGCGCTTCATGCAACAAGAACACACCCAACTGATACTTTTTTTTCTTTTTCTGAAACTCCTGCAAGCCATGTGATGATAAATTACACCGAATTAATCTGTGGCCTTGTAAAAAAAAAAGGGAAAGCAAGAAATGCACTTTACATAACAGCAAATCCAGGACCTGCAAATGTTTGCTGTTCTAACTTGATATATTACTTTAAATTGAATCCAACTTCCAGCCTTTTATTATATGTCAACTACTCAATCAGTGTTGGTTTATAATACTCATGTTGTATGCTACGGTCCAGATGGGCAAGTTAACCACTCCATGTAGTATGAAAGTGTGCATGTTAGTTGTGTTTCCATACTTCATAGAGAAAGAATACATCATATTGGGTTGTGTTTGTCAGATCCTGTAGACACTGTACTGTTTACCACGCCCTGTAAACACACACATACACACCCTGCTTTTAAAGCTGCATATACCTCTCATAATATATTATCTGGTGTTGCATGCATGCTTGTCTGTCACAACTACTAATGTCAAGAAACCTGTGTTTTTTTTAATTTGGTCTCTTATACTCTCAGACACACAACCAGGGTTTGGGACGTCATGTTTCGTGGTCACTTATTCTTTATGTTACATAATACATTTGGCAATGAGCGATATGGTTAAGAAGTTTAAATCATTTTTTTGTGTCGTCTTATTTCAGGGTTCTTCAAGATCAAGCGTGGAAATGATGAGTGTGGTATTGAGTCAGAGGTGGTTACAGGAATCCCACTCAACTAATGAGTCCTGGCTGCAGAAGATCCTCAAATCAAGTCAATCAGGAAAGATTTAAAGGAAGACCTTATTTTGTAAGACACGCAATGAAAATATTGAGAGATGTCATGCAATCAACAAGGAATAAATTGTGAAACAAGTACTTTAGTGCTTGCTTTGTTATTGTTGTAGATAAATCACTATGTTTATCTCCAGTGTTTTCTCCAAATTAGATCAATTTTACAGCTTCACAAAGGAATTCAAAAGTCTGTAATAAAACAAAGTTCGCCTATCTAAAATGGTGCCGTTTTGAGTGAGGCTGTATGTAAAGTTTATATTTGCATACTAGGATAAGGATAAGGATGTTTTTTTAATTCTTACAAAGCTGGGATATGCAAGAAAGAGTTCTCACTCTGCTTCCATTTCTAGGAAACACAATGGTGACTCTATCTTTAAAGTCAGGTGCAAATGTTCAAGCACAATTGTGCGCTTCATGCAACAAGAACACACCCAACTGATACTGTTTTTTCTTTTTCTGAAACTCCTGCAAGCCATGTGATGATAAATTACACCGAATTAATCTGTGGCCTTGTGAAAAAAAAGGGAAAGCAAGAAATGCACTTTACATAATGAAACCCCCAACCTTGTTAAAAGTGGTACAGAATGTGGTGGTAATGCACCTCATGCGATTGTTGCCAACCGGCCGGCGTTAAATAACACAGAAGAAGAACTGCGCATGCGCGTAAGTCAACGTCCATATTTGTAGTCCGTCTGTGAATACCCCTAACGAACCCTCATACACGGTGAAGGCGGACCGTTATAACGTGAGCTAAAGACGCCCTCTGACATTGGAGGCGTCTCTTTTTTAAAACATACGATCTTCGGTTGCGGGTCTGACAGAAACCAGGAAGCAGCAGCAGCAGCTCCCGGAGGAAACACCGGTCAATGAAAAGATAGCGGCTTTTTTTTTTGCCATCACTTGACAGAGAGGTGATGGGACGTCTCGGAGCAAAGGAGCGGCTGTAAAACAACATCTTTAACGGTATAGCTGGTGGTGATGAAGGCAGGTTGTCAGGCATTACTGTAACTACTGTCCCCGTTGTGTCGGTTAAAAGGAGCCATTTAACCTCCCTAAGTACCGTCAGCTAGCCGGTTAGCTCTCTTCTGCAGCTAAACTAAATAAGACAATAGCAATGTTGTTGTCTCATTGGGAGCTATGGAGAATATGTTGGGAGTGTGTTTCCAGGCCTTGCACGGTGTTCATCTGCTCCCTCACGGCCGCACTGTACTATCTGTGGGGCCGCAAGAGTCAGGTCAGTCACTGTGGTCAAGGCTAGACAATGACCACACTACACACCACCTCTTCTCTATCTCCTGTTCTTCTTTTCTTCTCATTTATTTAATCAATTAGTTTTTGTTTGAGGTTTTTACTGTGTTTTATTTGTTTGTCCTTGTCTAATATATCTGTCTATCTTTATTTAAAAAAAATAAAAAATCCTATTATAAGTTGTTGATGCTCGATAACATAGTTGAACATAGTTGTAATAGTTGTAATCATATATGAAATATATCTTTTTCAGCCTTGAGCACAACTACATACGACCTATAGTCATAATTGTTGACAGCCACATTAATAAACACTGAAACGTGTTACAGGGAGATTAAAACACAGTGTTACCGGTTAATATTATATTACATTTACAATGATATAAAACTGAAAAACAGCAAATCCAGGACCTGCAAATGTTTGCTGTTCTAACTTGATATATTACTTTAAATTTAATCCAACTTCCAGCCTTTTATTATATGTCAACTACTCAATCAGTGTTGGTTTATAATACTCATGTTGTATGCTACGGTCCAGATGGGCAAGTTAACCACTCCATGTAGTATGAAAGTGTGCATGTTAGTTGTGTTTCCATACTTCATAGAGAAAGAATACATTATATTGGGTTGTGTTTGTCAGATCCTGTAGACACTGTACTGTTTACCACGCCCTGTAAACACACACATACACACCCTGCTTTTAAAGCTGCATATACCTCTCATAATATACTATCTGGTGTTGCACGCATGCTTGTCTGTCACAACTACTAATGTCAAGAAACCTGTGTTTTTTTAAATTTGGTCTCTTAAACTCTCAGACACCGGCCCTGGTCTCGAGCCAGGCGTTCAGTGCATTCCTTCACAAGCACTGTCCTGTGGTGGCTGAGCCCTTCAGTCCCACTCCGTGGTGCTGGGGAGGCCGGCTGCAAACACTGGTCTGTGCCGTCCTCAAGTCCAGACCCCACGTCAATTATCGCAAGTAGGATGAACCTCCGGCACGAGTTCCCAGTCATCCTCTTATCTTTTCTACAGTATCTATATATCTATATATATATATATAGATATATATATATATCTATATATATATATTTTATACAGTGTTTAAGTACGTGTGTGCTAGTAATCCTCCCTTCATCCTTCAGTGAGCTGATAAGTACGGTTGATGGGGGTCAGATATCTCTGGACTGGATGGACAATAAGGACAGTGCGACCTACCCAGAGTCCTCTACACGTCCCACAGTACTGATCCTCCCAGGCCTGATAGGAAACAGCAGGGAGTCCTATGTGCTGCATGCCCTCAACCAGGCCACCCGCCGCGGCTACAGGTCCGTGGTGCCCCCCACTTGTCCCCCCCCCCCCCACCCCTTTAATGATATAATTCTTGAATTTAATGTCCAGTAGCTGCTGTAGCTGTGATCACAGATCATGTATTTTTTTTCCCCAGATGTGTGGTTTTCAACAACAGAGGGCTTGGAGGGGAAGAGTTGTTGGTGAGTGCAATTATTACGTAATAATCTATGACCATGCCACATTTAATTCCGCTGCTATTTACAAAAGTTTTTTAAGAGCTAGAAAAGAGACTCAGAGTGCAGATCTACGCCCGAGGGTGTCTGCAATGACCACTACAAACCTCAATTACCCACCGTCTAGACCGCAAACGTAGCAAACGCATATTTCACTCTCACCAAGCAGTTGCTGATCACGAGCTGGTTCAGAGTAGTGAGGTGTCAGTCAGTCAGTGACGGTAGAAAACAGTTCATGAAATATGTTTTTGATAAGTGTAAATCACTGCAACCATGAATATTAGGCTGAAGGGTCCAGCAGTATGCGGGTTTAGCAGTAGACAGACATACACACACACACACACACACACACACACACACACACACACACACAACCTAATACATGATCTGCTGGCGGAAATAATAAAACCGGATATTTATTATGATTTTTTATTACGGATTATTTTTCTGACTGTCAAAAAATCCCATGAAAAGACCAAAGCGAATTGAGAACAATACATTTAACAATTATTGTTCAGTGTATCCAAAGCCTCATATAGCTTCTACTGTGAGTCTGTGCCATAGATCTCCCAAAAATCTATTATTAACACGTCAGTGAGCTCTACTGTGGATGGACATTGCCCTGTAATTTCATTTTAGTCAAACACGACTAGAGCACCATATTGTGTATTAATCCGCGGCTGAAAATAGTCCCAAACAAACGCACTATTTACACCTGTTTGAGTAACCTTTGTGTGAGAAACTACAGTGACCAGAAAATGCCTTTTTTTTGTGTCCCAGTTTTAAAGATCTACATCTTAATTTTATCTTTTTCAATGCTACAGACAGGCAGCGTAGTTGAAAAGTATTGCGAGACCAACTGAGGCAATGTTGGTTTTGGTCTTTTCACTGGATTTGTTGCAGGAGTTAAAACTCAAAATCTGGCATTTGAACGCAGCGTATAACGCTCCTCCTCTGCCCCTCTGCTCACTTCAGACGCCTGTCACCTACTGTGCAGCCAATACCTCAGATCTCGAGCATGTGGTGCACCACATTAAAGGACTTTACCCATCTGCCCCCGTGCTTGGTGCTGGTGTGTCCTTGGGAGGGTGAGTCTGTGCATATAGTGTGATGGTTTCCAAGGGCTTGCATTTCTCTGATGAAAGTTTATTTTCTTTTCTTTGTTTCCTCTCTGCCTTTTGTCAAATTGCTGTCGTCTTTTCCTGTAACCTTCTCTCCTGTCACCCTGTACAGCATGTTATTATTAAACTATCTGGCCCGTAAGCGTTCAGACTCCGGGATGGTGGCGGGTTTCACCATCTCAAGCCCCTGGAACGCACTGAAGTCTGCCGCCTCAATGGAAGAGCCGCTCAACTGGCTGCTGTTCAACAGATACCTCACCGCCGGCCTGTGTCGTTCTGTCACCAGGTCGGATAAGTTGCATTTTCATGAATTTCTGTGGTTAGTTTAAACATTTGTTGTTGACTCGGTTTACAAAAAAAAACCCATGTTTCTCACAGGCACAGGAAGGTTCTGGAGAAAGTGGTGGACTTCGACCACGTCTTGAAGGTATTGTCCGTTCTTTACTTTTACTTTTCGATCATAGTTTCCTATTTCCTTTTCCAGTGTGTTTGATGGTCTTTCCTTTTCATCCCCTCTCCTCTAGGCGCAGACGATCCGCGAGTTTGACGAACGCTTCACCACTTTGCTGTTTGGTTATGAATCTTGCACGGACTATTACTTCGATGCCAGCCCGGACAACAAACTCCATAATACAGCGGTTCCCATCTTGTGTCTCAACGCTGCTGATGACCCCTTCTCTCCCCAGCACGGTGAGTAAGCAACAGGAGACGATGGATGATGTTTCACTTTTATTTTTTTCTGATCAGTTCTATGAATTGACTGCCGGATGTTATTGTTAAAATGGCTGAAAACGGGATGTGGTGGTAGTGTGTGTGTGTGTGTGTGTGTGGGTTTGAATTTATGTGTTTCCACCTAAAAACCCGTGAAGCTGCTCTTTAATCCCTTCTCCTGTGCTGTGGTGAATATGTCAGTCTCCATGCTACAAAAGAAGTGTCCTATTTAATGTTTTAGCAAGTCTAGCTCACGAAATCTTTTCCCATGTGTTTCCTGCTCGACGCTCAGCCTTACCGTTGACCACGATCCAGAGCCTGCCGAATGTCGCTCTGTTGCTGACGGCCTGCGGCGGACACATCGCCTTCCTGCAGGGTTTGTTTCCCCGGGGTGAAAGCTACATCGAGCGCCTGTTTGGCCAGTTCGTCCAAGCCGCCTTCGAGCACCCCAAGGACATCAGGAAAGCCTGTGGCATTAAGGACGAGCAAAGCAGCTGATCAACCTCTTCACCCCCATCACTCTTGTTTGTACTCTGAACTATAGGATTGCTGCGAGCTGAGGAGAATATGAAGTCACCGGCATCTTCGTCACTAAAACGCATTGCTCCGCTTTGCATGTCGTCGTCATGCCACAGAAACGTCGGGTCTCCTCGATGTGTGCACAGAGAATGACCGACTGTATTGTACAATCATACGACCTCACTGCAGCGATGCTATCTACCTCCTCATCTTCTCAGGGTGATTAAAAACAAAAGAAAAGTGCATAACTAAGTCAATGCCGACTATTGCATCAATGCACACTCAAAACAACTAAATTGATATATTGGTTTAAAAGAAGTCAATAGACTGTGAATCGATTTTAATGACGTTTCTCTCTTGCAGCACTACGCGTGTTGAAACCAAAATGCACAATTATCGATAGAAAACGAGTGTTTTAAGTTTAAATACTATTTGAAAATGTAATTTTAAATAGAAATGAACTGAATGTGAAAACAACACAGCTCTACAGATATGCTGTTTGTTTTGCCTCGTAAGTTAGACTTGTGTTCCTTCCAGTGTGTAACATTCCTCAAAGGATTATCTCCCCCCCCCCCCTACATCTTCGCCCTCTTTCTCAATGCATACCGTACTTTGAGGTAATCCTGCTAACAGTTCAGTTATTAAAACTGTTAGTCTCAACCTGAAAACACCCACACAGCAGGACAACACATATCTGCCATGAAGGAAACTCTCACGGCCATTGTAAGACAGCTTCATCATCTGAGTTCTTTTGATTTGAAGTCAAAAAAGCTGAAATGTAAACGTGTAAAAGTATTGTGTGCTTGTATATGCTCTTTGCAGTGTGCTTGGTTGCCATGTAAATTATGCAATACATCAGAGGTGAATAAGCTGACGCTGTAAAAAGTACTTGAGGTATTTTGTACCTGCTGTCAATAATTTAACAGCGTTTTTTGAATCTGTGCGTGTTGTTCTCTGCCTTTTGTTTCCCCCCCCCCACTGATGCACATTGTTTGGGGAATGGGCAATAGATTTTAAACAGATGTATCTAGTTCGTAGTTCGAGGTGGCCATTTGCTTTGAGTTTAGTCACTGATTTTATCCCGCTTGGTGTGTGAACTGAATGTCTTTTCAAACTAGTCGAGACCATGTAGAGGGTTTTTAATATGCGTGTGTGTAACACCAATAGTGCATTGATGAATTAAATGCATCATTTTATAATGACAGTGCCAAGGGAACGTATGATTTATGTCACTATTACTAGAAGCTGCAGTTCCAGAAATGTGAAGCTTATAGCGGCAAATGTTGGTAATTGTTGGCATATTGAGTTTATTTGCTCATCAGCTCTTTGCAGATGTTAAACACTTTCACTTTAATTGATGTGTATTTTTAATGGGCAAATGCTTTTTAAAATTTGTTTCTGTATGAGCTGTAACCTCAATCACAGAGTCTTTGCAATAACAGTTAAGATTGTTAGCCTTAGTCTGAAAGAACTTTGGGCATTATGAACAATCGATTTGGGTTTTTGTGAAATACACTTGAATTAAAGAATGATAAAAATGAAAATTGAATTCTCAGTTTGTGATTCAACATCTGGAAGTGATCGTAAACGGAAGACGTCCGTAAAATCTCGGGTCTCATAAGTCGTAGCGACGCCTAATCCAGCCTGGGTTTGTTCTGATCAACACAAATCACCATATTGGTCCTAATGGAAAAAAGGGCACGCAACATACACAGCCAGTTACTGAGTTCCCTCCTGTTCCACAGCCGGGACCGAGAACCTTTTATCTCTGATCGGCGGGGTCGATGTCGTTCATTAACCAGTCAGAGTATCAATAATTAACTGTGAACAGTAAAGGCCCACACCCTCTGTCACAATGCTAACCCTTCAGCCTCATTCAGGTTCATGCGGCCTGGAAAACATCCAGGCGTTTACTCTGTGGAAAAGCCTAATAGGCACTTTCTAACTCTGGCAGATAAAATCAGAGTTGTCCTGGTTGCCCTCAGCTTTCATGATTACCCTCAACTCCAGCTGGCACGTATGTGAACGTGACTCTCGGGGGGGAAAGGCACTCGCTGTGATCACATTATAAAGAGATTGTCTTTGAAAAACTGGATCTTTTTCCTCTGCTTACAAAAATATGAAAGTAGAAGAATTCACTTCCCCTTTCTGTCATCTTGACTTTCTCATGATTTACTTATTCCTCCACTCGGGTATTTGTCTTCTTTGTCAGCAGGAAATAATATATCACAGCTAAATGTCGCAGAAATCCCAAATCAGCAGTTATGTTTTCAAGTAAAAAAAACAAAAACAGACTACTTTTGAGAGACAACAATAAGATGCATTGAAATCAGGCAAAAAAAATCTGGTTCAAATGTGCATTTTGGCAGCTGAGCATGATTTTTTCACACCGCAAATTGAGCTTTTTCCAGTCCATCCTCCTCCTCCTCTTCTTCTTGCCTGTGTACCTCTACCTGGTGTGGTGGGAGGAGCCTCAGGTTATCGTTAATGATTCAACACCAGACCTGCTGAGATTGACAGATAGACAACTAGGAAAAGATCGAGGGTGAGACAGAGAGAGAGAGAGCCGAAGAGAAGAAAAAATACTGGAAGCTGAAGAGCAGACATGGCAATGCAAGCTGAGAAAGTGTGCGGCGCTAGAAGATGAAGTAATGCTGAAGAGAGGTTGCAAACTGCATGTTTGTATCTGCTCAGGTGTGTCTGGGGGTCAAGCAGATCTCTGATATTGAACACACAGCGAATACTTCTCCACAGCTGGGAGTGGATCTTGTGAGCAGTTCAGGGTGATTATTTGACTCCCATGATCCATGCGGCCTTTATAGGCTGGACAGACATTCATCTACTCTCCTGATCCACACACAGCCTGCAGGTGAGTGTGTCGATATATCACTTGTGACTTTCAGAGTTAGATGTCATGGTGACAAAACAGGATGGCTCCATGTGTTTAAAGTGCAAACGTTGCACCTTTGCAGGCTTGTAAACAGCAAAATAAACCGTTTTTTTCCCATGGCTTCCCTCAGAGAGGCAATGCAGTTGTTGCCTATTCAGTAAAAGCATGATGATCTGCACGTGCTGGAAAGCCTTAATATCCAGTAAAAGAGCTCATCTTCAACACATGATCTCTCCTGTTTTCTATCACAGAGCCTCTTATGAGTATTCAGCTGTAATTACACTTGGCCATCAATGACTAATCAGACAGTATGGAGTGTACATTGCCAGTATCAGTAAAATGGTGATGGTCGGGCATCATGTTGCTCCTGTGCAGCTGACAAGCAGACAGAAATACCCCCATTTTTTAAAGTTGTCTCTGCTAATTCCCCATTGCCCGTTCTCTCCTGGAATCAGTTGCTGGATGAATCACTGCTTCATGCAATCAGTGTTCAACATTATGTGTCAAACCTGAGAGACTTTCAGAGAAATATCTCAGTGTTTTCTAGCCATTGCATCAACCTAAATAAAAGGCGAGTGTTTCCAGTCGTGCCGGGCCGAAATAGCGAGTGCGTGGGTCTCATTATTTACATGTTGACCAGCAGGCTCCGAAGGTTATCATCACAATCAATGTCTTTATTTATAGCTGCAGTTCAAGCTTTCAAATAATGGTTGTCCACAGGACTGTCTCTCTCTCTCTCTCTCTCTCTCTCTCTCGCTCTCTCTCTCTCTCTCTCTCTCTCTATCTCTCGCTCTCTCTCTCTCGCTCTCTCTCTCTCTCTCGCTCTCTCTCTCGCTCTCTCGCTCTCGCTCTCTCTCTCTCTCTCTCTCTCTGTCTCTATCTCTCTCTCTCTCTCTGTCTCCCTCTCTCTCTCGCTCTCTCTCTCGCTCTCGCTCGCTCTCTCTCTCTCTCTTTCTCGCACTCTCTCTCTCTCTCTCTCTCTCTCTCTCTCTCTCTGTCTCTCTCTCTCTCTCTTTGTGTCTGTGTGTGTGTGGCAGGTTAATAAAACTCCCCAATGTTTGGACTGGATTATCGCAGTGTTGTTGACAGTGAATCATTGGTGTGATGGAAAATATCACATCCAATCTAGGTGACAGCTGCAAAAACCCCAATGTTCTTATTCAACTCACCTCAAAGAAACATCTTTAAAAGTATAACAGGAGCCATTTTTTCTTTTTTTTTTGATGGGCTATTGCTCAGCGACTTTATGATTTGCTTCAACATAATGTCTAATCTGCAGTGCTGTCCAATGTTCAGGGTGAGGCAGCGGGTAACTGGGGCGGGGTCACGTTGAGGCTGTGTGTGTGTGTGTGTTTAGGATATTGGTCCTGCAACCTTGTGTTTGTATTGATTGTAAAGGTTCATTCATTTGTTTGCGTGCGCACGTATTTGTTACCGGGTTTGCTCCACTCTCAAACTTAAACACTACATTCTAAAGCAGAGGCTGTTGATGCCACATTATTGCCGAAGCAAACAAACAGGGAGAGCAAATATAAGTGCGCTAATAATGAAGGTTGTTGTACTATTGAAACAGGTTCTGCCAACAGATCTTTAGCACAAGCTGGCAGGGTGTGACAGCGTTTAGAAAGCACCCTGTTGACTGTCCTTCGTTAGTCTGCATTATTCAGCGGGGCTCTTGCTGTGTGCAGGCAGGGCAGTAGAGTTCAGTGCCTTGGGAAAAAGGCATCAGTATAATCAGTATAGTTACGGTACATACAGCTGAAATATGACATAAGGGGTTTGTGTGTGTGTGTGTGTGAGTCTGCACGCAGCATCTTTGGTGGGCTTCGTGTCTGTGTCCGGATACCTGCCTACCATTGAGCGTGCTGCAGTTCATCGTCACACCATTGATTCCTTATCATCTTTATTTCTTTGTGTTATTTTAGTCATGGAGAAGCAGCTAGAGGAGCTGAAGCAGCAGCTAGAAAAACAATGTATGATCAACCAGGAGCTGCAGAGGCAAAACAAAGACCTGGGTGAGTACAATTCTAACTCGATTAAAGAGTTATAACTTTACATTACAACTACACTGTCTGCAACAACTAAAAAACATCTTGCAGACCACACACACACATATCGGCTGATATTAGCTCATCCTATGCACCAGAGAGCACTGACATCCGTAAAATGTCCTTTTCAGACTTGTCTTATAAATGTTTATATTAAGAAAATGAATGAACTTGCACAACAGCAGCATGTTCCTTGTGATGTTTTGTACATTAAAAGTATTGTTTTTCTGCTTTTATTGTCATAGAACAACGACTGCAGGAGAAGGAAAAACTTTTGCAGGAGCTGAACGGTGAATATGATGATCTGGGTAAGAGGCCATAATAGGCAGCAGGGACATGAAGGAGGTGACCTTTGACACAACATTCAGCTGCAGACATTTACAGTTAATGCGGCCCACTGTTTGTCCGTCTCAGAATTTCCCTCTCAGAGCGGTAATGGGATTGAACCGCAGGTCAGAAAGAGCCGTGCGGCTGTCATCGCCTCTGAACCGCTGCCCGAGACTCTGGAGATTACACGCAAGAGGGTCAAGAAAATGGCCAGGTTGGTAGACTGCACAGGGTTTTTTTTTTTCCATTTGCAGTGTTGACAAATCGAATAGGATTTCCTCTCCCGCATCCCAAAGACCTAAAAAAAAATGCATGATGGGTTTTGCATGTTGTGTGGGAGCTCCTCGAGATTTCAATGGCACTTAGCTGAAGATGACGTCTCTCATCAGCGAGACAAATCTGATCGTCAAAGCCATCCAGAAGAATGACTTCCTGAGCCGCCTCGACGATGAGCAAACCGCCATGATGGTGGATCTCTTAGCGGTATCCAGCTGCAAACCGGGAGATGACGTCATTAAAGAGGGCACAGAAGGAGACAGCATGTACATAGTAGCAGGTGGGGACACGTCCCGGTGTGTGTGGATGTGTGTTACGGTCGTCCTGCTGTGTGCTGAGTGTGATGGAGGATTTATGATGAGTTTGATTTGATAACCCCTTAATTAAAAAAAACAAACATTGATACAATATAACATGTGGTAAATAACACATTTCTGTTTATTTTCTTTCTATCTTTTAGCTGGCGAGCTCCTCGTCACTCAGGCAGGCCGAAACCTCCGCAGCCTGACCACTGGTGATGTGTTCGGGGAACTGGCCATCTTGTACAACTGCAAACGGACAGCAACAGTCAAAGGTCAGTCCCTGTGATGGCGCCTCTTGGAAGGACATGCAGAACAGTTTATTTTCATACTGTCGGTAGAAATAGCGCATGTGTGTTTTTCTCGTGGTAGCATGGGGTTAGCTGTGTTTTTGTATGAGGGACAGTACAAATGGTTGCATCTGTGTGCTTTCAATTTCCGTTCATTGAAGTCCATAACAGCCGTTTTTTTAAATATAGGAAAGCCGTACTTCACAGTCTAATCTGCTCATTGCTTTCACTTGTTGCAGCAAAGACAGCAGTGCGTCTGTGGAGCATGGAGCGCCAGACCTACAGGACGATCATTACCAACAAGTCCAAGAAGAAGCGAGAGGAGCTCATGGGCTTCCTGAAGACGTGAGTTTAAGAACGCTGCAGCGAGTAGAAATTGAATAATCCGGTTTGATTTGGTGCTTTCCTATTATGTCACACTGCCATCACGTGACTGCGTCACTTAATGGACCATGTAACAACTATTTATATCTCTGTTGCTTCATTTTCTGTATGCTGTCACAGGTCTCGTACCCTGAAGGACCTGAATGATGTCCAACTGTCCAAACTAATAGACTCTATGGAGGAGGTGTGTACTTAGATGTCCCACTGTGAACTTTGTGTTAAATACAAGGATCTTTTTTGTTCCTCTTTTAATACTTTGTTCCTTTTTTTGTTTTTTTGTTGCTGACATAGTTTAAATCTCAGCAGCCTTATTTTCACCTCAAACGTATTTGATAAAGTTCTGTACATATGAAAATGACATGTGTTGTTCTTATGCTACTTGTCTTGTCTTCCTTAGGTGAAGTACCAGGACAAAGATGTTATCGTTCGAGAAGGAGCAGAAGCAAACACCTTCTACATCATCCTCAAAGGAGAGGTACGGTGTTACATTGTGTGGATGCAAACTCATATTTGAATGTTTCAGTGTGTCGCACCGGCCCGTTTACATATGCACTCATCATCTCTTTCTCCCTCTCACGTGTGTGTTTCGCCCCCTCAGGTCCTGGTGACCAAGAACGTGAACGGGCATCAGAAGCAGATTCGCAGGATGGGGAAAGGGGAGCATTTCGGGGAACAGGCCCTCATACGGTAACCATGGCAACAAATGCCTCAGGGCATTTGTTGGCGAAACGTGTGCAACATCCACTGCTCTGCGCACCTTCTTCTGGCTGCTGTCATCTCTGACATTATGGTTGTGCAACCTGACAATTATCTTCTAAACGTGAAAATCTCAGTGCTGTTGATATGCAAATCAGCCAAGTTGTTGTAAAATGATTGAAAATCCAAAATATTTTGCAAACAGTTTAAATCGTCTGTAGCAAATTTGTGGCTGGTTGTTGTGGAAAAAACAACAACATGAAACCCAAATACATTGTATGTAATCTACGGTACAATAAGAGACTCATTGGTTTGATTATATACAGGTGATATTGGCTTTTTAATATAAAAAAAATCTAATATCATGCAGCTTCTTTGCCTCTAATCAGCATTTAATTGTTCTATTGTGAGGTTGTTTGGATGTAGATGTGTGCAGCATAAAGATCAATGAATTCATCAATATTTAACGCGGGAATGTGCTGTGAAAAGCCTATAAATCAAGAAACCACGTGCCATTGTTTATTCACGTCGAAAATGAGTCCCGTTGCTGCAAAAGCAAAAACTTAAACACGACATCATCGATTTCTGACACACACAACATTGCGTGCGAGCAGTAATGACGTGCAGTTTCTCTGAGTTCATGTGTGCGATGTTTGTCCTCCTGCAGGGAAGTCTTGAGAACTGCTACTTGCAGTGCCGACGGCCCCGTCACCTGCTTCTCCATTGACAAGGAGTGAGTCTGGCTCCACATTAAATGTTCCTGTTCGGTCAGGCTGCAGCTCCCGGGCAGAAAGATCCTTGACAGAAATTCCTCCAGTGTATTTGTTCTCTGTCACTGTTGTTTTCACGGCGTGAGGTTTTTGTTGTGTACTTTTTTTGGATCGATGCAGTTTCACTAACAACGCTTTTCGTTTAGGGTGTTCGAAGAGACAATTCCCATAGAACACCTAGAGCTGTTTGACGAGTACGTACAGCAGAACACTTTTCGTTTCATGACCATGAATCGTTTGAGCCTTGCTGACAACAGTGTGATGTGTAAATGCTTAATAGACTGTCCTGATTTGGTTTTCACTCCCAGCTCCAAAGTGCTCCAGGAGGCACAAGCTCCAGAAAAGTCGATGTGAGTGGCTGTAAAGATGATAAGACTGGCTGGATGCAGGCCGAAAGATGTAACACGATCATTATAAACAACATTAGTCAGTTTCTTGAAGTGAAATAGCATTTGTCAACCGTCTGTCTCCATCAGTCCCGACTCCACTCTGAGGTTTAAGGACCTGGTCCCGGTGCTGTACCAGGAGGGTCGCTATCAAGGAGATCCTGTCACGCTTGGGGTCGGAGGGTTTGGCCGTGTTGGGCTGGTGAGTGTTGTTTGTCTTGTAGAAGCACTGTTTCAATATTTGCTAGAATGTAAAATGCAGTAGTTCCCTTATGCAAAACCATATTGGGATTGTTGTCATTTCTTTGAGTCGCAAACTTTAGTGATTGTTTTTGCTCCTTTTAAAGATGACCACTCTGAATCATGGGAAGTATTATGCTATGAAGCGGGTCGGCAAGAAGCACATTGTTGCCAAGAGACAGGAGGAGCACATGTTGTTTGAGAAAAAGATCCTTAAAGCCACCCAGTGCGACTTCATCGTCAGGTATCTACGATCACAGACACACAGTCACCATCATGTAATCATTTCATCAAGGCATATAGATTCAGTTTAATGTACAGATAACTTGGAGGCGTGGGTTGGTCTTTAATCCAGTTTATCTCTCTCTCTGCAGGCTTCATGCTGCCTTTAAAGACACACGGTACATCTACATGGTCATGGAGTTCTGTGTGGGAGGAGAGATCTGGACCAAACTCAAAGAAGTGTGAGAAAACACAGACAACAACTCATTTCCTCATTTAGATGTTTGTACAAGCAGAATATTGGGGTGCGCTGTTGTGCGAGGCGGAATTACTCCTCAGTGTAAACCAACGGCACACTGTGAAAGAAAGAACATTTAGTTTGAGCATTGAGCAACACAAAACGTTGGGAAACACAAGTTATTATTGTCTGTTTGGCCCAGACAAATGCAAATATCAGTCACAGAAATTAACGGAAGGTCCTAAAATAGTTTGAAACCATATCAAAGCGAGCAGAGGAGGAAGTTGTTGGAGAGTCTTCCGTGTCTGTGATTTCAGAGGGCGTTTTGACGAGCCCATCGCTGTGTTCTGCACTGCCTGTGTGGTGGAGGCTTACGCCTACCTTCATAAGAAGAACATCATGTACAGAGACCTAAAGCCTGAAAACCTGATGCTGGACATAAAGGGTTATGTCAAACTGGTGAGTCCTCATCTGTGTACGTGTGTCCATCTCTGTACTCTTAAAGCTCACCAGTGCTTTCACATGTAGTGTGTGTGTGTGCGTGTGTGTGTGTGTGCGTGTGTGTGTGTGTGTGTGTTTGTCTCTGCAGGTGGACTTTGGCTTTTCCAGGGAGTTGGTGCGTGGAGAGAAAACCTATTCATTTGTGGGTACTCCTGAGTACATGGCCCCAGAGATCATCAAAAACCAGGGACATGACTTTGCAGTGGACTTTTGGTCCCTTGGCGTCCTGATTTATGAGCTCCTGGTGGGAAGGTAATACTTATACAGCGACCCTTATATGGAAGAAAGCATTTTTGCATGTCCTGTAAGGTTTTATATCTGACCGGCCCTTATTAATAAATGACCTAAGATTACAATTTTCAAGCAAAAGAATGATTGTATGTCACACAAATGTTAACCAGTAGATGGCAGTAGGGAAATGTGACTGACTTCTGCACGAGCCGTTATCTGCAGTCCCAACAGCAAATAGATGGTTTTATTTATTTCTTTTAATCTCAGACCGTTGAGAGATTGAAACAACATCACGATTCTCTCTTTTCAACTTGCCAGCCCTCCCTTTTCAAGTTCAGAGCCTCAGAAGATTTATGCCAAAATTTTGGACGGGGTGCTCAAGTACCCACCGTACATGAGTGAGGCAGCCAAGTCCATAATCAGCAAAATGTGCAGGTGAGACGAATATGTTGATTCAAGTTTTATATACTGATAACGCTCTAGCATGATATATTTAAAAGGAACTCAATGTGTCGCCTGAATAACTTTCTCATGAAATATGTATGTGAACATTTTAGAGGTTAGAGCAGATGATACAGTTCCTCCCAGTGCATGAATTATGCAGCATATCTGTATTTCAATACACTATCATAACATGCACTTGCATTTTTTTATGACTGTTTTGAATGCAAATCTCTTAAAAAGCGGAATGAATAAAATTATGTCTTGTGTTTCTGATTGCAGACCTCGGCCGGGTCAGAGGTTAGGAAACACCAAGAATGGAATCAAAGATGTCCGTCATCACAGGTAACGATGGCAACATGTCATGTGTTTGGGTGTTTGATAGTAAATATGTGATATACCTCATAAACCGTTTATCTTATCTTCTTGTCTTTACTGCTGACTGGCTTTCTCACTCTCATTATGTTTGGCGTGTAATCGTCCTTCTTCTCTTCCCTTCAGGTGGTTCAGCAGCATGAACTGGCACAAGCTGCGTGTGGGTCAGCTCGACGCCCCCACAGTCCGGCTCATACGCAAGGCAAGTCTGACCTGTAGCTGGGTTTGTATTTAGTTCTACCTTTTGTTTGGTTTAAGGAAAACAGAACCAAAGAACACAGGTTCACTTTGTGGAGGACATTTTAAAGACGTACTGGCATTATCCCTTTAAGGTCAGGTTGATTATTCAGGGCCTTTGACCTATTTACATAGAGAGGCAGGGAGGGACACGCTACTGTTAAATAGTCCCGGTTGGACAGGACTGTGTGTATTAAATGTATATCCACAAGAGTTCAATGAACTGTGACTTTTTCCTCCTTCAGGGCCCCTGCTACATCAACTTTGATCGTTTCCCTCTTGATCAGACCAAGGCGGACGAGGAGTTCTCTGGCTGGGATCGTGACTTCTGATGTTAAAGGACCTAAATATGGAGCCAAGTCACAACACCCTCAGTTCAAGCCAAAACATACTCATTTGATTGTTAAATTAAGAGTGGAACTGCAGGGCATCACCTTTTTCAAAATGTTTATTGAAGCTTCTCTGTTGTCATAGAGGCACATCATCGAAAGTGGCAACGGGCCAAACATATATGGATGTGTCGAGAGATGAAACAATTCCGTTTCCAAATTCAGTGCAGGGAGATTCGGTGCCTGATGAAGAAGTGTTATTGACATCATCCGCACAGCACTCTTTACTGATTAGAATGAAACACCCGTCCATGTGCTTGCTAGCTGAGAAAAAAGGCTTGAGTCGTATCGTACAATCAGTGCAGCTCTTATGTGCATTGCACTTTTGGATCCATGTTCGTTTTAGAGATAAAACATGCTCAACTGCTTTTCGCAGAGTTGGTAAATGCTTTAATATTGTTTATTTGTAAACTGGAGTTTTTCCTTTGTTTTTGGATAATCTGTCCCCTTTGGCAGATTATTTTCAAGCACCTTGATTGTATCTTAAAAAGATCATACAACATTTCTACTTGACTCTTTAGTAAATAAAAGTGCTCTTTTATGCTGGTTGGCTGCGTTTGTTTCATATACTTTCATATCGACCATTGTGTTTCAATCAAATCACAAAATGTGTGAAACGGTGCACATTTTATTTTTGTGCTGTTGTGCCCAAATCCCACACATATGGAATAGAGTAAGCCATGAAGCAATGAGGATAATTATCTGGAATAGGGTGTAAAGTTTAGAGGTTTATTCTCATTGATTGCAGCTGATTGTTTGGCTCCGGAGGGGTACAGCAGGAGCAAGGAGTCGTTTTTCTCCTTCCAATCAATGCCTGTGAATTTCCTACTGAGACTCTTTCTCCACAACAGAAAAAAAAGCCTCACATCAAAGCAATCATATCTTCCAAAGGAGAAAGATATTTTACCAGATGTTAAAACACCTTCAGGTCTAAAATTGAATGCATTGTGGCTCAGAGGATATTAGTACAGAATGATCCCTCTGCAGTAGTGCACTGTGGTTTCCTGCTCTCCTGCATGTGTAGGATCAACATGTGCTTCCTGCAGTGCATTTTACAGTAAATGAAAAAAAACAACAGGATTAAAGGATGAAGCTTGTGCTATTCTATATACTTCTTGCTGTCAACAAATCCCATGAATATCGCATCACATATGAAATATGTGATGCGTATATACCCCAAAATATGAACTTCCGCAATTGCAAAAAAAATTCTCTCGCTTGAGGTGTTTTTTTGCATTTGATGCGCTAAAAGGAATATGGAAACTTCTTTGCCGGATAAATACTGACATTGCGAACACTTAACTCACGTGACTGAGCTGTTTCTACTTTCGGTGTCTTCTCGGATATTCCCACGATGTGTGAATGTTTTTCTACGGACATCATGAAACATGGCCAATACTAGCTGAACTAGAAGAACAAATTTGACCAATTTAAACAAATTCCTGAAGATCGATCTCCATTTTCCTCTCGTAGTTGGGTCAGATAGCTGAGCCTCTACTTCTTCTACTCTGTTTTCTGGCGGATTACGCACATGCAACCCTTAACCGCGAACTTCTGAAGAATGTTGTGGCCGGGTTTATTCGCTCCAAACAGTTGACGGACACACAGCTAACTCTAATGTTATCACATTTTGCTTATATTCTTACACCAACGTTCCCCCTGTCTGCAGCTGCTTGTGTATGCACAGTATAATGCACCTAATAATGCAGCATAACTATTTTGTCTGCAGGGCCTTTGCCCTCAACATTATTTGCTTTCCTGCCAGTATTGTGTATAAGTTTTTAAATTAGGAAGTCGATTGAATTAATTGCAGTCGTGAATGAAACCAAAGTTTGGTAAATGATTTTGCTCGTGCATCTATTGAATAAATGGCTCATTAAAGCTCTCCAGACACTTGTCAATACTTGTCTGGCTCCTCAGTGTGATTAGTGTTACGGCTTCGGACCTTATCTCTGATGAAAGCCCTGCTCGTTCACAACAACAACACAAGGGAGCACTAAAAGCTTGAGACCTAAGATCTGATGATGTTTTATACGTTGAATTGCGATGTTTCTGAATCAAAAACACAATCACATTCACCTCCCATCTCCAACTGCAATGTAAATGTACTTGAAAATGCGGTGAATTTGTTGAATCTCATTAAAGCGTTGGGTTTGTTGTGCTGTTGTAACATGCTAGCCTTTTGCTTGTTGCTGTTTCCCAAGAGGCCTACAGCTATTTCAAATTTCCCAACAGGCCAAACCTTTTTGCAAACCAATCAAAGTTACAGGAATTTAGTCGTGCATGCATTTTCTGCGTAGGAAGATGGATCTAAAGCTGCTTCCTCATTTGGCCTCATTGATTGGTTTCTCTTGTGCATGAATGCTTTTGAATCCCTCTGGAACAGCTGTACTTATAGAAACATACTTATCTTATTTTTATTCTTCTGCACGTGACAGTATGTCCAAGGTACTTACAACTAACTTTACTTTGAAGGAAGAAAGTGGAAAGACCAGGATACAAGAGCTATTTCGATTATCATCAACAGCTCATCATAGACCTCATGTCATCAAAGCTCAATGACGGCTTTCGATCCGGTGGACCATTGTTTTTCTATGCCGCATGGGGTTTGCTGGTCTGGAAACAATGATTTTCTTACAGTGTTATTGTAATCAATGCATTTATTGTTTGGCCTTGAATCCTTAAATGTATCTATATGGTCCACAATCAAAAAGGTTTGGTCACCCCTGAGATAAGGACTTGTGCCTCTTGAGTCGGTAAAAATAGTCGTTTTGAACGATTTATTCAAGACTCGCACATCACTAAAAGGCACTAAAAGGTAATGGCTCGCAAATGTATCACACGAAAATAAAATCTTTGGTGTGTAAAGGCCTTATCTCCGGATGTGACCAATTGTCTCTTACTACTTCTACTAAAGGCTCCACTATGTTCATCAGCTTTAACTTTGTCTGTCAGCGTTTTGGTCCGAAAGCCAGTGGTGTATACAGACGGAACCTTTTTCTGCTTCAAACAGCTGCCGGCTGTGGCTGAATATGACGCTGACACAAGAACTATGAGTGAACCAAAGCGGTAAAGTTGTGGGTCATAAATCCAAAAAAAAGCTGAAAGACCCTAAAGTTAGTGCAGGGTTTATTAAAGCTTTATAACTTATTCATGGCTTCAATATGAGATTATTTTTATTTTTCATGATTAATTAGTCTTTATGTTACATTTTCACCTTAACTGTTTTCTTGTGACTATTTTGTGTTTCATGAACTGATATCAAATTAGATGAATTGAACTGATGACCAATAACTAGCATTTTCTACAGTTAGGTCCAAGCCAAGCCACCCTGATTCATCTTTATGAACTACTTCGATGACAAAATGTAGGCAGTTCACTCATAAAAGCACATCCAAAAGATCTGTCTCAAGAGAATATTTTTTATCCATTATTTCAATTCTATTTCAAAGAGATAGTGACAGCAGCAAGTTTCCAAAACCAATACTCTCTAATTCATTCAATGGTGTGTTTTGTGGTCACAGCAGCTCATTGCAGCACTTCATAATATATGCAAAGTAACGAAAAAAAAAAAAAAAAAGGAAAAGACATGAGGCCAATTATAAGCTGAATAATACTGTTGAATTAGACAATCTGCAAAGGACCTGTCGCATTGAACCTTACACACACCCACACCCACACACACACACCCACACACAGTTCCAGCTTCCTCTCAATGTGTGAGGTAAACGCCACTCTCACCATGTAACTCTCAAGCCCCAGGCGGTAGTGGTTAGTGGCTGAGTCAACGTTTTTCTCTGATGTCACTGCAGACAGAATTGCTAATGAACCAACCAATGACCAACCGGGCTGGTTCTGAGGTTGGCTGTCTGCAGGTTACAAAATACTCTGTCTTTGCATTACAGCAGTCGTTTGAGTGCTTTGAGTGACTGCATGGCTTCACTAACACAGTTAGAGATAATCTAGTCGCTTCCCTGTTCAGATTGCTTGCATCCAATCAAATAAATCCATGTATATTTACCATTTACCAAACAAAATGAGTCTATGGATTCTCTATGTTTGAACATTCAGAAATCACTCCTGTGCCAACAAAGAGCTGAAATAAGTTTTTTTTTCCGTGTCTTTATAAAGCCAGTCTACACTCAACTCAGCAGTGAATCATGCTGGCTCCCATTTCAAGGGCTCAGGCCATATCCACACTAGGCCGTGTCTCGTTGGACGTAGTTACAGCGCTGCGGGTCTCTCTCTCTCTCTCTCTCTCTCTCTCTCTCTCTCTCTCTCTCTCTCTCTCTCTCACATCAACTTTACTTTAAAATCAACACTTACACGGAAACGTTTACTCGATTATGGTCCATAAATGTGGTCAACACACGTCGATCACTCGCTGCCATGTGTTGTTGCCGTGGGGCTGATGAATGTAACGTTAGCTCCATTGGGGTATTCCTTCATGAGATACGGCATCAGGGGATAAGCTGGGTCACCCAGCAGAAAAAACAGGGACATCATCTTCGCCCTCTATCAATTCTTTAGGGCATTTGCTCCATCTTTTAGGGCACACCATCATGCAACAGGTCCGACTCGCTAGCTTGTAAGCTAATTTTAACATTACCGCCAATGGGGAAATGCTAACAAATGCTCCAAAACTCCGGCGTGGTGTGGCTGCTCAGTGTAAACGTAGGAAAACTGGACTAGTGTGGATGTAGCCTCAGAGTCGTGGGTCGTATCCTCTCAGTGTAATGCAGCATCTAAGGGATGTGCTTATGGTCCTGTCTGTCTGTTGACAGGGATGAGGCTGACCAATATAAACCAGGGTGCCAGTGAGCAGCCTCCTCGGTCCACGTTGTGCTTGTTAACCATGAAGAACATTTTGTAACTTGTGACTCAGATCAGTTTGCCAGTCCTGATCCATTATCAAGCAGTGGCTGTCATTGTGTTGATGTTCAAAACACCGCTGTGTCTTTTGTTGTTGAGCTGCACGGAACAGGACGGCTGCAGGTCGTTTATCTGTGACAAGTTCTGGATAAATGTGGGAACTCACCATGACAAGTGACGAAAAACACGACAGCGTAGGAGTGCAACTTGCTAGTGCAAAACAAGACAGGAATAATATTGGGAAAGTTTTGTACAGTGTCCAGACAAACTGTTCGGATGCATTTTCATTCTTTCATTTTAAGAAGGATAAACAGCAAAACTCCCCTAAAACACCACAACCTACAATGTATTGATCCTACGAACAAGTATTGCAGTTGTATTGACAGCAAAATATAAATTGTGTTCAAGAGCTGAAAGAAAACAGCAACTTTGGGTGTTTTTGCCTGTAAAATATTTTATTCTAAACCTTCTGAAAAGTTAGCCATGATTTGAGGTGACATATAACATATCAACATATTAACATACTGGAAAGAAATGGTTGCCATTCTGTTCTCAAAAGCAAAGCCTGCAATCATAGAAACATCTGATCTACAAACACTAGAAGTAATATTTAAAGTGGCATGCAACACTGGTGGAAATCATGTTGATTTTTATAAAATATGCTTATTATTAACTTATTAACATGTTTATTAGCACATTTTTACAGATGGGTTTATTAAACATGGTCTCATATAAAGATATTTGTCATACCAAAGAAAATCAGGCTTCAGGCCAATAGTTGTTTTTACAGCCTACCCAGTCAGCTAATTGAACTCCTTTGCGTACATAAATCACAATGTTCATGAATGCGTTTTCATTCATAATGAGGCTCATCTCTGCCGACATGAATGAATAGTTACATTCAACATGCTTGAACTGGGATATGGATGCAGCCATAGGCTTAATTAAAAAAAAGAAAAAAAAGAAGAGGATGCCCTGCGAAAATGCTGTGGGTGGAAATGAAATTAGTTTTGTCGAATCATGTCTGTTTTGTGTAGCCTGTTTTAATCTAGTGATGTATAAATCTCGACCTAATCATTGAGGTTACAAATAGGCCACATATTTAAACTTACAAAGAGCTGGTGCAACTGGTTCCACTAGCAGGAAACATACGAATGTCCGATGATAACCCATAACTTACAGACAGTTTGTAGAGCAGATAGGCTTGGTTTGCCACATATGTCATACTGTCGGTATGCACACTGTATTGTAAACACATGATAATGCTACAAACTGTAAATATCACTATCAAATGTGTTGAGAATATTACAGCATATCCTGCTGGACAAAAGCACTGAATAAGACCATACAACACAATATCCAAAACCATTCAACCTGGAGGGGCCTCTTTAAAACATGAACAAAAATGTATATTCTGTATCAAGAATCAAAGTGAGATATTAACAGTGCTATGATATTCCTACCATTTTCATAATCTTTACTCAACACCAAATCAGCCAAAGAGAGGCATTGATAGCAAGGCTTCTATTTCTATGTGATGCAACTCGTATACCTCTAACCTTGATCCTTTAGAAGAGTAAAGGATAATGGATCTCATGAAGATGAAGGGATCTCATCATAATCAGCTCAATAAATATTCCTGAACTTTGTAGGTAGCGTTGAGAGCTGGAACAGAAAAGGCAGTAAGGTAAGGACGCAGTAAGCTTCACAGCCAGAGCTTTCATTGCTACAGTATCATACGTGCCGGAATTTATTTCCAATTGGAAAAGAAAATACAGTGTTGACGCATTTAAGCGCCATTTTTCAAGATGGTTAAATTCCTAGAAATAACAGAAAGCACTTATGAAACTTTGATCACACCAAAGACCGGATTCTTCCGTGAGAAAAGCAGGATTTTACTTTGGTATGAGGGAGAAGGAAGTCTGATCAGTGAGCCTGGCACTGTGTGCTTAATGCAACTCTCTCAGCACATTTAGGACCGGTAGGAAATGGCGAAATCACAATGGCAGACAAAAGTGGCAATGTCCCAGTTATTAAGAAACAGTTTAGCCATGCACACAGTAGAATCCTCTTAAGAAGAGACAAATAAAAATGCACCTCTCCATTGATTTGCCTCTTCCTCCGACTGCCTTTATTACAACTGTGCTCATATTTAACTAGCATGAGTGGACTTCATTTAGTGTGGTTTTCAGAAAGGCACAAGTGGGTTATTCCTTAGGGCGAAGAGCTGAATGTCAGTCATGGAGGAACATAAAAAGTCAACATTCATCTCGTTAGCGTGGGCAGACTGGACAGGCAAATGCAAGGCATATGAATTCACACTGGAAGAAGTGTAAACTAAAGAAAGAAAAAGCCACATTCCTTTCTGTTAGCACGGGACTGCTGCTTCATCAAGAAGAAGAAGACGTGTTCATTGTTGGTTTGGAGTGTTTTTTTTTAGCAATATTGATCCTCTTTATCTGATGCAGATACCAGGTGAATTCAACAAGAGATGAGCACGGATGCATCTATTGCTTTCTAAGTTTGATGAATGTGTTTATTTATGTGGGTTATTTGAAGAAGATGTCCGATGTGTGGCGACCTCAATGTGGGCTTTCATTTCCTTCCTGCTCATGAGATAAGTATTTTTAAATTCATGCCTCTGATACAATCATTCGTTCCGGTTTTGCGCACGCTTCTGATTTGGCTCAATCACTTTCACAGCTGTCGATCACGTTGGCACATACACATTGAAAGGAAGTCGTCTTCCCCCATTGAATGAATGGAACCGGTGAGCGAGCACATCCTTCGATTTTGTCTGAGTTTTAATCACGCACATTAAAGTACGCAGCTTGACGACTGTTCTGTGTTGAAGTCGGATTTTCAATCAATGATTGGAGCACAATCCACCTCATGAATGCACAAGGGTACCTTATCACAGATGTCCAATCAATAAGCACAAAAGTGTGTGTGAGTTTTAAAGCTCTGTCCGCTACCGGATGTATTTCACTCAGTTCCCTGAATCCCAATTTTATGCTGCTCCTCATTTGAAATTTTCGATGATGGCAATCTCCCGCCGGTCAGCGTAGTCTGGGCTGAGGCCGTTCAGGTAGAGGCTGCCATTCCTGGCCAGGCCCCCCCTGATAGGACTGAGGGAGAGAGTCAAGTTGGGGTAGGCCTCTCTGTCCTCACACAGGCTGGTGGACAGCGCCCTCTTGCCAGGGGTCAATTCCTGGTTAAGGGACGTGTTAATGCCCAGCTCGGATGACAGCTTGCGCTTGATGGATGCAGCGCGTTGGAACTTGTCATAGATGTCAACGCTGAGTCGCCGCCGGGTCTCTTTGAATTCTGCCGACACGTTTGCTGTCCACTCTGCTGCGTGAGCTCGAAACTCCCCAACCTGCAGAGAGAGACTGAATATGAATGCCTGCAGGTGATCAATTACTTCCAATCATGTTGATTTCTTTTGGCTGGATGAATATGAAAATTTGAGTTGAGTTTTTTGTCACAGATGTTATTTGCCAGGCCTGGGAGAGATGGCAGAATGTTGTCTGTCTGTCTGTCTGTCTGTCTGTCTGTCTGTCTGTCTGTCTGTCTGTCTGTCTGTCTGTCTGTCTGTCTGTCTGTCTGTCTGTCTGTCTGTCTGTCTGTCTGTCTGTCTGTCTGTCTGTCTGTCTGTCTGTCTGTCTGTCTGTCTGTCTCTCTCTCTCTCTCTCTCTCTCTCTCTCTCTCTCTCTCTCTCTCTCTCTCTCTCTCTCTCTCTCTCTCTCTCTCTCTCTCTCTTTCTTTAAAGTCATGTCTGCCTGGAGATAAGAAAAATTAATGGTATGTTGAAGAAAATACAATTTGGGGGCATACATATGCAAACATATGCATCATTGGATTCTTTACGGTTGCTGGGTAACATGTGTACATGATGTGTACAAAGACACAAAATAATACACATTGTTTCAACCCCCTCATATTTAACTGAGGCCATTAAGTCCTAAAGGACATTTGTGATTGAAACGTGTAAATGTCTAAGTAGAAGAAATGAATATGAAAGTAGATGGCAACGCTAGTATTCTTTGTCAATTTGTTCCTGTTAAATGGTTAATTAATGATCCATCATGGACAAAAGCCACGTGCCTGTTTGTGTCGTAATCTAAATGTCAACAGTTCACAAATAATTCATGTAAAAAGTAAAAATGTGTTCTGAGTATGTAAAGTATCTCAAACCAGGTTTCAAATTGTGGAAAAAATAAGCAGCATTCTCTGCTCTGAAACAAACAGTCAAACTGCACAGTTCACTAGGATACAGTTCAGTCTTTTCACATGTTTTCAGCTATTATTTTCTAACATTTATCATGTGTTTAGACAGGAACCTCCAATTTGAATGAATGGACTTCACTCTTGTGAACATGCCATGTCAACTGTTTCGACTGCTTTTGAACAACTCTTGTTGTTCATGTCTTGGTTTCTTTTCCTTCTCTCTCTCTCTCTGCCTGATTGTTCTCACCCCCTCCCCCATCCCCTCCCCCCAACCGCCAGAACCTTCTCTCCCAATAACAGTTCACGGCCTCCGCAGCTGAACTCCTAATTATGCCTGTGCAGGGACTCCCACTGCAGATTGCCATATAGGCCCCGTTTTATCTTCTTATGTTATGTAGAATAAAGAAATAAGATGTGCATGTGCTTGGTGTATGCAAGAGATTACGTTGGTGCATGGATGTGTGGTTCCCTCCATCCTTTTTACATGTAAATAATGAACCTGCCAGAACAGCAAGGTGTCTTATTACTCAACAGCAGCCACTGGAAGCACACCAAATATTTAATCCAACGAGATGGCATTTTCCCCACAGGGTGCAGCCAGGATGGAAATGTATCACTCCAGGTTGAGGAGTGAACTGTAAAAGGCTTTGGGGTATTAGGCTACATTAACAGAAATCTGAAAAACGCCAGTCCTCCTCATCATTTGAATGTGGGTAGTACATTTGGGCTGTGGCTGTGGCGGTGGGGACCCCAGGGGACGCCAGTTGAGGCGTGAGGCGGGCTGGTGGAATCGATTTTAATGTAGCCAGGTCACATTTGTCAAGCTTTGGGAAAGTTATATGTCCAAAGGTAGTTTTGTGCCCGTAGGCTTGTTAAGCAGAAAGTCTCTGGTGTACTCGATCGTGTTAGATTTAAAGTCAACGTGCCAACAACCAGCCAGGTGAGACCACAGTACCACCGGTATAAACAACAGCAGTGTACTCCATGTCACTGAACATTAACATCATTTAACAGCGGTGCGGGTCGACCAACGACAATGAACCAATGCCAAAAAAGAAACTTATCTTAACGAACGCCATGTAAACTAAACAAACAAAGGATGACACGCAACTGCACTGCAAAGACAAAAATGTAAATTTCTTCATGACTTTGCACAACTTAAGTAAAATATCAACAGAAGCGGTTTCTGCATTATCACCATTCTTAATCTTGTCACTGTATCTTGTAAAGGGCCAGAGTCTGGTTTTAACACACATACATTTTCTGTGTTTTAGTTTTTATTGTCCGAACTTGGAGGATATTCCTTAAAAGTTGTGTGGGGTTATTATAACTTATGGCACATAAAAGTAAATCCAGCATGTTTCAATAGAGATTGTTGATTTAATTTACATTTTAATTAACATGTTATGCTAATATTTGAGAAAAATCTTTTCTCATATTTTCGTTCTTATATCTTTAGAATAATTGCAGTTGGGGCAGTGCCGACAACAAGCTCAGTTCATCTGTGTGAGACTTTATGAGTCCCTTTAAAGTCGCTTTCTTTATCCTTTTATTCAATCACGGTGTTGTGACTCATGGGGGCGGTTTCCCGGGAAGTAGTTTGATCGCTAAGCAATCAAACTCTTGCAAGTTTGTGAGCCACATGAGGAGACACAGCTCTGTGCTTGTCAGGTTGGTTGAAACAGTGATTTTGCACGAAAATATTTTTGGTCTTTGGGAAAAAATGTAGTTTATCTGGACAATTGGATTCTTGATTCATTAAAAAAATGTAGCAGGCAACCCTCGTCAACCATATTTCCTCTCCACTTTTCTGTGAAAATCCTCTAAAGTGAAATTCAATGTTTCCTCCTTTTACAGGAGAGATCTCCCACTTTTATCCCCTCTGGTGTTGCATAACGCACAGCACAGCACATACCTCCTCTTTAGTTTTCTTGGAGATGACCCGGAACCAGTCTCCAATCATACTGAGCACAGCGGCAAAGTACGCCAGGCCCACCAGGATCCAGAACAAAACCACAGGCTTGTAGTAGTTCAGAAACTCTGGATTCTCTGGCCCACCTGCAGAACCAAAGATACAGTTACACAACCCTTGGATACATGTGGTACTTAAATGAATCATTCTGCGAGGAAGAACAAAAACAAGCAGGTTTGGCTGAAGTGTAAGTAAGCCTGATGCAGTGAGGTGAGTAAAATGAGTCTTTAACGTTCACCCTTGTGTCATTTAATGAGCCTCGGTTGAAGAGAGTAGCCATGTCTCTCTGCTGTAGTGTTGCCTTTAATTGCCCCTGGGCTTTGACTCAACCTTGAGTGGACCATTATATCAGAACATATAGAATCTAAAGAGGGAGGCGATTGAGACTAATAAGTAAGAATAAAATGGCATCAATTAAGACATGAATTAATGAATTAATTAAAACATTTAGGGTTATCTTTTCTAATATATCAATTTGTGTGATCTTGGTGCTCTAATCATTTAATAGATATTGTTCATTGAGCAACATTAAACAAAACAGTAAAATATTCACTTGGATCCAACAATATCTGTGAATACTGTAGACGCTTAAATACAACATAATGTTACAAATACAGTGGTACAGTACATATATTTGTAATACGGCACTTGAGGTCCTACTGGATGCTTGTTATATCAACTGCATGGACTTACTGTGCCGTACCGTAACAACATATGTCCTATCCACATGTAAACACTACCTTCAGTTGTAGACAACCAGCCGTTACAGCACCTGTTTCCCAAACAGGCTTACTTTACGCCACCTGTGCTCAACTCCAGCAGCCACAGTGGTCTGATCTATAATCATTAGGACCGCTCAGGGAAGTTTAATCGAGCAGCTAATTGTTTGGGGTTTTTCCCATCCCTGCCGTTTTTGTTTGTCGAGCCGGTCAAATGAAGCAAATACCACCTCCTGAACTATTGTTTCAATTGTTTGCCACCTGTTTGGCAGGGGATGGCTCTGATAAAAAAGGAAGAATTTATAGCAGCCATTAAAGTGTTATTTGCCTAAGATCATTATTATTGTTGTAACATGTTGATTTAAAGTGCTATTATGAGAGTGAGTAAAACATATGTTTGGGGTATTTCTTTGGCAGTAGTGAGTACATACACTTCTGGTTCAACAGATGGGAGAACGAAACATATTGCAGGGATTTAGGTGCATTTAAAAATAACTGTGACAGAACACATGTATCACAATGTGAAGAGAATATAGCAGGCCAAGGGTTGTTGAGCCAGACTGGCTGAGGAATAACTCAATTATAAATACATTGATTCTAAACTAGCTGCCAGACTTAAAAATGAAAGAAGGCCGATACATCCAAAAGAAAATCAACCTTTTTCACCGGCGACAAAGTCCCCAAAACCGATCGTGGTGAGGGTGATGACGACAAAGTAGATGGACTCGAGCGTGCTCCAGCCCTCTATGTGCTTGAAGATGACGACTGGCAGAGCCACGAAGATGAGGCACCCGAACAGGATGAAGATCAGCGTGGAGATGACGCGGATCTTCGTCTGGCTGACTTTCCACTTCTGGTGAGAGACAAAAGGTTTGTTGGTACAGAGAACGGATGACTACCACATACAGAAACATGACACGCTCAGCAGGAGACCTGAAGAGTGCAGGTTGATGGTTTCGTCTGTCCATGCAATGTAATTAGTGGTGTAATATAGTTTGTTAGTTTTAGTCTACAGGTATAAGCCCACTTCCCAGTCCCTCACATGCCGTCACAGTAGCAGCTACTGTAATGGATTCATTGCAGTTACAGCCTGAATTCAAATTCCACAGCCCCTCTTTTGCATCACAGTTAGAACGTCAGGTTGTATTCGGCATGTTGCTGCTGTCTCTGCTTCCTTTTTACTAGTGACTGCTTTCAGCTGGTTCCCTGTGCACCTTCGTGCCCTTTTCCCTTCCAGTTATGTAAGCCCACAGCACAGTGCCTCTGGGGGGGGGGGGGGGAGCATGCAGAGCAGGCAGACCTCTCGCTGCTCAAAGCTAAGTGCAGTACAGTGGTATGCAGTTTGAAGAGACCGACAGTGAGCCTTACAAGAGCAAATTATCTGAAGACAAAGTATGAATAAGAATCACCTTTATTGGTGAAGTTTGTGTGCAAACACAAGGAATTTAACATCTAGGGACAAGGCCAACAAAGATGAAAAAATAAAGCCAACGAATAGACCTTTTGTATACACAAGTAGTTAATATATTCCAAAGGGATTTGTGAAGCTGAGGTGATTTCTCAGCCAGCATCTTTACTGCACAGCAGCTGCAGGAACTGCTTTCTCTCTATTTCCAGTGTTTCCAGCAAGCTGCCAACCTGTGTTCCTCTCCGCCAGGACGGTAGACACGCAGCCAGCGATGAATCAACAGTCACAATCAACCTAACCTGCTATCAAGTATCCCGTGTTTTGAAAACATGCTTGGTTTGTGCTTTCATCCAAAAAAAAAATGGAACTCAGAGATTGCTTTTCGTGGACATTAATTAGCATTTGATCCAACTTTCATCACAGCAGTGCTAGTGTTGCAGCCCTGCAACCATGAATATGTGTGCGAACTGCAGACACGACTGCACGCGGATACAAAAGAGCATCCTGTGAAAATGAGCTCTGGTAGAAATATAAAATGGTTTGGGGATTCTCTATTCTTTCATTCTATTCTCCATTTGCTCCTGCCCACATGGCTCTCTGCATAACACTGTTTCATAGAAATTATGTTTATAATAGCTAGAACAGCAAAAAGGGAAACAAAATGCCACCCAGGTATTTATCAACGTAATTAGGAAGCACTGTTAATTACCATATCTGGCATGTCACACAATGTTGATACTGATCAGTGAAATGATCACCGATAAAGCACCTAAAATATCTGCTCTTGCAAAACAATATCAGCTCACAGCAACAAAAGCATTATTGAAACGGTTTTGTTAGGAGAGTCGTGGGTTTGGTTAAATAATTGAAAAAGTGAGTGACTTGTTCACTTTATTACCATTATATCCAAAACATACATTTCAAAATGCAACACAAGTGTCTCTGTTGGCTAAACATCAGTTTCTCTCTCTCCGATCTGATCACAGCATGGCATTGGGGGACTCCGTCATCAGGGACGTAAAGACAGCTGATTGAGACAACAACAACAACCCCCGCTGGCAGCCTGAACTGTTTCAAATCACAGAGGGTCCGTTTTGGAAAAAGAGTTTCGCTTATTCACTTATAACACAGGTCCACCGTCCCATTAGGTAATGCCATTAGCTGGTTGCTATGACTCCCCAGTCAACATACTGCATATGGGTGAGCGAGTGCATCGACATTAACGGCTACTCACCACCCAATTAACTCTTCACACCCATGTAAAGAAAATGATGTGTAACTGCAAGCTTCTGTGCTGTTTTTATTCATCAAAAAGCACATTTGGTATATTTTCTCTTTGCTCACTTCAGGAGAAAACCCTTTAACTGTATAATACAATTACATCATACGCCCCCACACACATCTTCCCCATGTAACGATGTGCATTAATACACCTTTGAAAAAAAAACACATTTTCCTTCATTGAACTTGGGATCTTATATTTCATCTATTTATCTAACACCTGCAACTGGTTTAATAATGTCATTTTTAATTATACTTGTTTCTATATTTGCATTTCAAGTGTTTTTCTTTGTCTCCTTTACTTTGTATTACATTCATCTGTATGACTCTTATTCATCATAATATTTCCAGTGATCCTTAAGTCTGCACAGTCCTTTTGTTAAATGATGTCGTTTATAAAAAGAACATGTGGTTCTGGTACAGGGAAAAATAAACGACGGATTTAAATTTTTACTTTCAACAGATTTTCAGGGCAAACCTGAATCCCTTTTCCAGGAGAAACATAGTGACCAGCCGTCAGCCAGACAGTCCAGCAGAGTCCATTATTTCCTCTGCGTCACCCACTTGACTAATGGTGCGGTCTAACTGCTGGCAGAACTGTTACCAGCGTTTTGTTGCGTGCACTGTGTGCTTGTATGTGGACAGAATCAACAGTCAATGTGTGACGAGGTAAATAAACCATCGATATTTAAAAAGTGATCGATTTGTTTGCTGCTGGTTTATTCAGCCATGAGCAAGAAATAAGACAGAAACCTTTGAAATGTTGCTCGAAAAAAACCTGCTATTTACTGTTCTGGGATTTCAGCACTAAAACAAACTGCCTGCATTATATATTGACTTCAAAGAAAGTTGGTTGACATGGCAACCCAAAAACTGCATTCACTTTTTCCACAGTGTTGAGCACTGACTGCTGGTGTCTGAGGGAAAAAAAAAATCGAATTCTGCACAGTTGACTGAGCTTTCAGCTGTATTGTTTAAGGGTGTTTACGCTGCACCGTTAACACTTAGATATTGCACCTCTGTATCGGAGCTGCTCAGGCAACATCACTTTACAGCTTTGGTAATTACGTCGTCAAACGTTGGCTCACTGCACACGTGTAAACATACAGAGCGCAAATGATTCAGAGACAAAGACAAGCTCGTGTAGACGACGGCGCTCACCACAATCATCTTCTCTACTTTGGCGATGCCCTTGCCAAAAATGGTCCCCAACTGGTCCCCGACACCAGCCAATAAGAATCCGAATAGGGGAATCCCAAGCAGAGCGTAGATTATACAGAAGATCCGCCCGCCTTCCGTGTGAGGAGAAATGTTCCCAAATCCTGACAGAGAGGAGACACGGATAGTTCATTAGCTCATCAGGCAGCATATCATTCAAAATGTCAGTTTAAATTAGCTGTAACATAGCAAGGTAGTGTGTGTGTTGTTGCCCTGTGAACAGGACATTGTATACTCCTGTAATACTTATTTCAACGTTTGTATGACACTTCTGGGGCTGTCATATTTCCTAATTGTTCAGTGTTGATGCTATTTTATGGAAGTAAATACGTTTTAATGTAGGATTTGTACACTTTTCTATAAAAAAAGATGTTCTGTGTGCTTGTTTTATTTCAGAACTGTATGTGCTGCACCTCTCTGCTTAGAAGGTATTCTGTATCTTATAAGTGTACATATTTCATCAAAACTGTCAGAAGAAGAAAAATGAGTTTGAACTAAACTGCCTGGACAGCAAAGCTTTCCACGAAGCCTGACTGTGCTGTAACATCACTGCAGACAGATGCAGCACAACAGCTTTGAGACGTGTCGGTAGTAAGAGACGGAAGTCGTGCTTAAGCACCGACCCGGACTACGGTTTATTATTCACAACCTCAGTCCTCGAGCAACTCTGACGAAAATGAAATGAACAGCAGAAATAAAGACAAATAGTACGCTGTACGTAGGCCTTCGTATGTACACACAGACTCACACACACACACACACGCACACACACACACACTAGTGTGAGTCCATCACTGGTTCACTGCCTTTCATCTTCTCTCCAAACTCATCATCATGTGCAGCTTCTCAAAGCAGATGTTGCTTTGAAAACCTTTGAGCCCTGTGCCTTAAGTTATTTTAAGCTGACCTGACACATTCAACAATGTGACTTTCATCATTTGAAGTTTCATAATGGTTCTGCAGAATGAACCACATCCACTTTTCCTTTTATATACATGAATACAGTCATCTGTGTCCGGATACGAGCTGCAGGGTACCCTCTAATGACGTCCTACTCTCACAATGGAGTGGGGTGACACTAAATGTGAGAAAGAAATTGTCAATCAAGTCTCACCAATTTCATGACGAGTTCAACGGGAGACAGGATGCGATGCCCGTTAGTATTTAAAACCTCTGGGTGTCCCTGCAGAACAAACGAGACACAGCGGCTCCCTAATTTGAAGCTGAACTCACTTCCTCTTTCTTTTATTCCTGAATCAAACTGACTTATTGTCTTTATTCTCACCTTACATTTGAATGCTATCACAATATTTACGCAAGCTCAAAGACTTAAGTGTCAAGCACTAGAATAAAAAAATGATGGCTTTCAGAGAAAATACACTGTCCTTTTATTCAAATGGGATAAAAAAGCAACAACAAAAACACAGATTTCAGCACTAAAACATTGGTGAAATGTTATAAATTGAGAAGAAGGTGCATTTCTATATCATGAATTTAAAAAAAATTGATTTCAGCATTTAGATGATATATATTTCGCTAAAATTGATGTCAAAACTAACACTTTCTGATCATGTTTCTAATACATGACCTAAATTACAGGTTAAACACCCAATTCAGTTAAATACCAATAAGTCGTTTAATTAATTTCACGCTTGGACTTCATTGCCTGCATGAATAATTCATTCAATTTAAGATTTCCACTGTATAATGAGCTAAAGCCTGGAAATGGACCAACCTATTTGTCATTATGGGCCCTAAACCACTGCATTCGTGACACCACTGACTCGGTAATATAATGATCACATGCAGGAAAGCGTCACGCTCTGTCTCCTACAGGAACGAATACAATTGCAATGAAAGCTCAACGACTTCCTTCCAAGCGATGCGAGGAGAGAAAACGGCAGCACAACATTTCACTGATTGACTTTATTAGCTTGACTTTATTAGCTTCTTGAGACAACAACAACAACCCACATAGTGTTGCTTTTGTGGATCATTTAATTACGAAAAAAGGGTTGGTTAGTTGGTATTAAAGTGAGCTTATTGGGGAAACACTGTCTCGTTGTTCTCACTATAACTATACTCATAATACCCATTTCCCTTTCAGAATCAAAAAAGAAAGAGTGACAAATAGATGAAGGATTAATCTCACTTCATCCGAAACCTAAAGAGGAAGTACTGCTTATTGATAGTTGGTTTCCTTTTTGTATGCTGGATAACGATTACAAGGCGTTGGCAGTTGCTTCTGGCAAACGGCTGAAATTAGTTTTGGATCCTATCGATGATGAATCACAATCTGGATTCATGAGAAATAGGCACATATTTGATTGTATATATTGTAGATTACTCAGAGCTATGCAATGATCCTCTTTTTGGATTCAAGCTTTTGACGCGGTTGAACAATTTATTTTCAATTCACTAGAAACATATTCAGCATTATTTTAGCAAAGCAATTCGAACTTGGTATGCCACTAGCAACAGCTCGGTTATAGTAAACCCTGGCACAACTCCATGATTTGATATTAAACTGGGGATTTCTCTCTACCTCTTCCTCATCATCACGCAGCCTTTAACCAAACTACACAAGAAATTGTCATTAGCCAGCTATGAGATGACACCACTCTCTATTTCCAAAAGATTCTGCTCAGGTATCTTGAGCTTTAGATATAATACATGTATTCTGTCAGGCTTCTGGACTATATATATATATATATGTGTATATATGTATGTGTGAATTATTGGCAGTGAAAGACTGACAGTCGCTCAATTTCAAACATTCTTATCAAAGATACAGTGACATGGTAAGTACTTTAAATTCAACCATAGAAAAAGCACAAAGGGAATATAATGAGTGTCTTTAAAAGGTAGAACTGTAATCATAAAAGCAGAGGGCATGTCTAGGCTTACCTATGCTGCTTTACTATTTATTAATAAAACAATTAAAGACAGAAAACACGTTACATTAAAATAAACCATCATGAATACATAGGAGACTGGGGGCCTCAACTTCTTTGGATAAAGAAATTCTTTAAAAAAAAAAAGACGACCGGTAGTTCAATTGTTTTTCAAATCAAATTTTCTGAAGTTGTCTAAATTCCACAAACATTGCTGCTTGTATGGTCCATGAGTTTTTCATTCATCAATGTAAAGTGAAACCTAATTGTCTTTAAAAAAGAAACGTAGCTAAATATTACAATAACTTCGGCAAAAAATAAAACAAAAGAGCAAAAAGAACTGCTCCCAATGTAATGTTTTATGCAAATGACTATTTATTTATTAGTTTTTTATGTTGAACCCTGGCATGTTTCAAGTCTATTTTATTTTATATGTTTTTACTCTCTTGTTTGTGCCGTTCTCTCCTCCCTTGTGTTTCTTTTTGGTTCTCTGGTTTTTCTCTCTCTCTCCGTCTGAGTTTGTTTGTCTGGGCGTGGCTCTCCGTCACACTCCTGCTGTCAATCAGCCTGCACACCTGCAATCCATCCCCTCATCACCACCTCACCAGTCAGTCAGATTCTTGCTCATCCACCTCCAGCTGAGGGCAAAGCCAGAAGAACAGAAGAAACTGTCTCTTTTGCTTTCGGGACTTTTCGTACAACATCAAAGGCTGATCACTGACAAAGAAATGTCACAGTGGCTTTAGGAATAGCATCTCTGTGCAGCAGCAGTTACATTTTGTACCAATCAGGCAAAATTATGATGATTGCCAACCGACAGCACAGCAATTATGTGCTGTTTACACAACCACGCATCAAAGGTGATACATGCAAAACACCACCGGGGAGTGAGGTTTCTGCAGCAGACAGACAGACCTCGAAACTGAAACTTACTCTCAGTTGTTGTCAGCATCTGGCAGACTCCAGACAATGAGCAGATCAAGACAGCCTTTGTCAAAAGACCTACACTCCCCTATGAATGTCTTATCTAAAGGCGTGAACCTCTGTCTGCATAAAATGATGTTGAATGTTGAACTCAGTCGACGCTTTTACCACAGACTGCTGAATACGTACTCCGTTGTATACTCTTCCCTTGCAAGCGAATAAACAGAACAAGACAACTTTGAATCTTCTGAAGGCTTTTTTTTATTGATTTGTGAACAAAAACTCTCTTCTCCCGATTAACTCAGAAATCTTCCACAACACAACAAAATGCAAAATGTGGAAAAGGAGCTGGAGCCGTGTACAATCCCATGCCAAAATATGCATCGGGATTGCACACTGCCTACACATTAAGCATGTGTAATCTGAAAAACAAGCAAAAATCTATTTATTCAAACTAAAGGCATTAGGTATTGGATAATGAGCTCTGACAGGATGCTAGAGAAGTGAAATGAAGCCAAACAGCCAACTGAAGGGGTGCGCTGATCTGTCTGTTTGTGATTATAAGTCAATAAAAAGACCAGAAAAAGTTATCTTGTTGGTTTATTATTCTGTCAATAAGAAAACACAACATGTAGAATATTAAGCCGATTTTATTTTTGTTGTTTTGCATTGCTAAGATAAAAAAAACATTTGTGCTTTGTTGCTGATGTATAGAGTTTAGTTGTTTGACACTGTGTAATACGGGTGCATGCCAGTGTGGTCAATCTGTTTTGCAATTTTGGTGACGAGTAGAGTGAAAGGAATGGTGCATTAAAGTACGATCTAAAAAAAGCAGCTGAAGCAGATTTGGTGTTAGAAAGTGTCATTTTGGTATGCAAGTGCAATTTCATGCTAAAATGAACACCAAAATGGCACCGTGCCTCTGACAGCTTTGGGATAAATAGACAGTGCTTATAAAGCCAAACACGTTTCCACATATAAAAAGTAAATGTTTTTACATCTTTTTTTTTGGTATTTTCAAAGCATTGCATGCAAGTAGAGTGAAGTACAGTCGGAAGTTTCTACAAAGAGAAAATAACGAGGACTGAGATGTGTAAGAGTGAGAAACTACGTCTCTTACCGATAGTGGTGATAACAGTCCCGGCGAAGAAAAAGGAGGAACTGATGTCCCAGATGCTCGTCTGATTGGATGCTTTTCCTGAAGGGTTCACACCTGCTCGGACTGCTGATACCACTTGCTGGAGTGGAAAGAAAAAGAAAAAGTTAGCACATTATGCAGAGTCTCCCAGTGGGAGTGTGGTACGAGGTGAGCTGAGGAACAGAAGGAAATTAGCGGTGTGGCATCAATTTTCTTGGGGAATAGATGACAGCCTAGATACACATTAAACCAAAACCCAATTAAGAGTTGAGACAAACAACAAGAGGCATCTGTCACCTTCATATATGCAGGTTTACATTTTAAACACCTGCTCTCTTTATAAAAGTGCAACGTCTGTCACAGTTACAGCTAAAATAAATTGGGTTTTTTTAGGGATTGGTGCTTATAAAAGAATAATTTGTGCATATTCTTATACAAACATTTACCAACACATGATTCTTGACTGACCCCGTGACTGTGGCTATGATGTGACAGCAGCTGGGTCAGTGTTATGGCTGTTAATCTTGCCCAGGTGATTGGTTGACTATGTGTGCATGTGGGGGAGCACTGGTGTGACACGAATCCCCGCTGACTGTGACAGACTTTCAGACAGCCGCCGGTTGTAAAAGAAAAGGAACTGTTTTCGCACTCACTGCTGTACTTGCATGACAGGAGACAAGACGGGAGTAGCCACCAGTTGGAGGGGAAAAAACACCACCGCACACCTTTTCACACCCACCCACGATCAGAGAAATAGACTTCCGTGAGGAGCAGTGAAGTGAAGAGCCACACACTGACTGATGTGCATCCACACTACAGGTATAGTGGGTTTGTACCATAAACTGTAAATGGATAAAATGAAGTGTGTTCATATGCGTAAAGCTAATAAGTCTGGCGAACTAACTTACTACCAGTTGTAACTACTGAGCATTACTGCCAAAGAGTACATCATGAGCAACTAAAGTACATGAATTTTTGGGGTCACACAGGTGTAAAAACAACATCAATACACCTACAGGAACAGAGCAGTAATGCTACAATAATCTTGTGCAGCATATAACACTGCCCACAGTCCTACTGAAGCAGCACAGTCAGCTATTTCTGCACATGCACACACAGTTTAGGGCCACTGCAATGTCAGGGTGTTGCGATTCATCTTCCTCAGTGAAACTGAGAGAGCCTTCATTAACCTTCGACTGTTGACTTTGGTAAGGCAGTAAAGGCAGAGCGTGTGAGAGCTGAAATGAATGAATCATAGATCTGAAAGTGAGGGAACAACGGGCACTAATGTAACGACACGAGAGTTAACATGTCGTGATGTGTCAGAGGGCGCAGAGATATAGGCTGCAGTTGACAAACGCAGCTTAAAGGGTTCACTCAAATTACAAAAGAGCATATTCATATTGGATGATTTTGAACCTTACTTTGATTTTGAACCTTACTTTTTGCCAACGTCAAGTGCCAATGCAGGAAATATTGTGCGATCATTTACAATTGCGAGGTGAAAAGTAAGGGTGTGGAGTTTGCATCCAAGCACAGATCTGAAAAACAGATCAATTTACTATATGTTCCCTAAAGCACAAATTATGCTTCTGTGTGAATACAGGTAGAGTCTTTGCGTAACAGTAGGTCTCAACAGCACATATATAGACAGTAGTGGTTTATTTACACTGCCCCTGCAGTGAAATCGATTTCCATATCTGGATTTTCAGACAGTTGAACAGCTGGGTGAAGCTTAATTCCAGCATCATGTAAAATGTAACTTGTTGTAGTGAGGAACTCACAGAGAATAATCATCTGACTCTGCAGGTTCCCGTAGAATTTAAGAGCATTTTAGCTTCTTTCAGCTCATTGTTTTGGTTGTTCAGCCGGCAACTGTTTTGGTTCCCTCTCACCGCTCTCATTGCAGCCGACAAAAATTTAATTTCAGTCAAATTGATGATCGCACTGCACACAACCTGCCACGACAGACAGTCAAGGTTGGTGAACTACAGTGAATTGTAGAGCATTTAGCGGCTAAAGAGCCTGATATTTCCCTCAGCGGTTGGTTCAACTGTATCAAGCAAAAGCTACTTCTAATATTTTAAAATTGTGTTAACAGTTTGTTTCTCTGCTCCTTAGTGGGGACTAAACCCCAAACAAAAATAAAGAAACGAAAAAACAAAACAATGGACCAGGAGAGATTGAATCGTCTGAGCTTTTTGACATCACTCACTTTTTGAATTACTCCCTCTGAGAGCACATCTCTCCTTAATTCTCTACCGACTGGCTTTTGATCAGTGGGAGCCTACAAGTGTGTGTGTGTGTGTGTGTGTTGCGTACATAATTCAGGAAAAATGAGTGGGGGACACCTGCTCTTATCAATGAATAATCCAAAGAGAGAGTTGTTTGCAAGGCTGCTGAGCTCATCAGGGTACTGACTGATGGGCAAATCTGTTTAGTCGGACAGTACAAAGTAGGACTGGTGTTATGTATATACTGTGGCAACAGTATAGAATAATTAGCCTTACAGCATTCGGAAAATACGAAAGTGATATTAAATGCGTCCAACGGGCAAATTTCCCAGCCAATAATTAATTCAGTTAATTTTGTAATTTGTTTCTGAGGTCCAAGACGAAGTGACTCGTTTTTTGAATCCGCAATGAGCCCAGACTGATTCAGTGGAAAGATCGGGGACAGAGGGAGTCATACTTTGCCAAAAAAAAAACTGTCATTTGGCTGAAAAGACAGTTTTGGGACAGAGGACAGTTTCCCCTCAATTGACTTTTGGTTTTTCTGAAACGGAAGCCTGGAAGGGATTCTGAATGTCAGAAAGGGTGAGGAAAGTACCGTAGACATGGTTGTTAGCAACGGTAAATTACAACTTTAGGCTAACACTAAAGGGCAAACACTATTGTACATGGGCAGACATGTAAGTCCATCTTAAAAAGTATGTTTTCCTTAGCGTACAGTATAATCCCCTGTAAATAAGAACCGTTACCGACGATTGAGTCATTTATAACTGCATACGTTTCTACAACAGCTGAAAAACAGACAAATCAACACTTGCATTGGTCTCAAATTGTGAAGTTGTTAAATTGCTGACTCGTTCGTCTTTTGTATTCTTTTCATGGTCCACACTTGTTCTGTCTTATCTTTGGCTTTTCATGCATCTTCATTATTTCTACTGCCTCCAACCTAAACGATATCTGCCAAGTCAAATGTTTTCACCACCAGCCAAAAGCAACAGTAACAATTACGGGGACGGTTATGCCAACTAAAGGGCGGCAAAGTGGAAGGAGTAGAATGATGAGCAGCAATAATCATGACACCATACACTTTAAGTATCATTTGCTTTGAAGTATCGACTTCATTTTTTGTATCACTGTACGTGTATGTTTAAGCCAACATAGAATACAAGATCACTATAACAGTCAAACAGATAGATGATAATCTCAGGACAGAAAGCATCATCATCATCTCTGAATATTAACTCCGCTTCTTAAAGTCAAATTAACACCATCTGTTACCAGCCCTTCTTAATCGAAAACAGTGTCATTTACATGCAAGTAGGTGGTAACAATTAGTCAAAATTAAATCCTGTCAGCTCTAGTCAGTTGTAATATGTAAGAGACTTGTAGTGACACTGAAGCCAACACAGTGGACAACAAAAAAAACATCTTGAAAGTCAATGTGATTAAAGAGGCTTTACTGTAGTCTGAGATGGCAAAATCCCACACACGGACTCGGTTATTGATTAAAATCCATCCAATGTTAACAACAGCATGAGTGTGCATTTAGTCCTGAAAGGAAATGTTTTCAGGGAAGTGCTCGTTCTGTTTATTTCATGGGTTTATTCAAAGGCTCACATTCAAACAATGACTAAATGTGCTTTTAACTTGAGGTTTTCTCATTATTATGAAAATATTGTTGTTTTCAAGAGATCTTTCTCACCTTCTTAGAACAATAAGAGATGTTTTGTTGTGATAACGAGATACGCACTCTTTCTATGTGAGAAACTATGACAGTACTGCACTGATGTTCATATGATGAGAAAGTTGTAAGAAAGGAGATTTGGAATCTGACATCAGAGCTGTTGATTTACAGGTAAATTAATGTGGGAGCAGAAAAAGATATAAACGGACAATTATTCAAACACTTTCTGGTTAATGAGTCAAATAGCTTTTGTAGTTGTGTGACATACAGGGTAGTAATGGCAGCAAACATGAATGAAAGTGGAATGTTAAAGAGCACAGGCAAAATTTGGGAGGTTGTGTTTTTTGATCATTTAATATAATTTGTCTATACTGAGTCCAATCCGACATATAGTCATCTTTTATTTTCTATCTTCCATACGCCTACACAGTTCACAGTTTGGCTACAGTCAGGCCTACATTACAAGTAAAACAATGCAAATTCAACTGACATTTGAGTCGCATCGCTTTAAGAAACTACAGGATTCCTTTGATAGTTCCCTTTAATACCCCACACAGTGCACTACAGTACTTTTGAATATTTGTGGGGGAAAATGTAAGTATAGACAGTAAAACTTTGGCATAAACTAATTCTCCAAATTAAACGTTAAAATACATTCCCTGTAACTGACCTTTAGAATAACATCTGATCATTTTGCTGTGCCTTCAAAAACAAAACAAATCTCTGTTGAAAAATAAATACATTTTATGATGTGACAACGCTATGGCTAAAGGTTTGGTTATAGGTTTAGGCACAAAAAGAACTACGTTAAGGTTAGGCTTAAAAAATGTCAAGGTTAGCGCACAGAACAAGTTAAGCTAAAGGCCTTTCTGCCAGAAACGGTTTATTTTACCCTCAACATGATCTTTTCCTACCAAGTAGGTTTGTTGCCTAAAGAGATTCCTGGCAGACAGAAAAACGTGTTCCGTGTTCTTAAGGTTAGAGGACCTTCATCGTCATGGTGATGAAAAATACTAAACACGTGCACCGGTTAGGAAAGGATCGCGGTCTTGCTGAACAGTTCAATCAACAGTGATGTCTCGTGTTCAAAGAGTCCATTCCTCTCTTAAATATCCTCAGGTGAAAGGTCAATGACTATCGCCCCGTGGCACTGACCCCCATCATTATGAAGTGTTTTGAACGGCTAGTCATGGCCCACATCAAGTCCATCCTCCCCCCCACCATGGACCCCTCTCAGTTTGCATACAGAGCAAAACGGTCCACAGAGGACGCAATCTGCTCTGCTCTCCACCCAGCCCTCACCCACCTAGAAAAAACAGACTCGTATGTAAGAATACTTTTCATAGACTTCAGCTCAGCATTTAATACCATAATCCCACAACAACTCATCTGCAAACTGGACCAGCTGGGGTTCAACACCCCACTGTGCAATTGGGTCCTGGACTTCCTCAGTGAGAGGCAACAAGCAGTACGTGTCGGCAACAACACCTCACGCAGCATCACCCTAAGCACTGGGGCCCCACAAGGCTGTGTGCTCAGCCCCCTGCTCTTCACCCTGCTGACTCACGACTGCGAACCTACATACAGCACCAATCACATGGTGAAGTTCGCAGACGACACCACTCTGGTTGGTCTCATCACCAAGAACAATGAGACCAACTATAGGAAGGAGGTCAACCTTCTGACCACGTGGTGCAGCGACAACAATCTCCTGCTGAATGTCACCAAAACTAAGGAGATTGTTGTTGACTTCAGGAGACGCCACACTGTACACCTGCCACTGACCATCGATGGTGCTGCTGTGGAGCAAGTAGAAAGCACCAAATTCCTGGGGGTGCACATCACTGACGACCTCTCCTGGGCTACCAACTGCGCATCACTGGCAAAGACAGCCCAGCGGCGCCTCTACTTCCTTCGCAAGCTGAAGAGAGTAAAAGCCCCCACATCAGTGCTGAAATCATTTTACAGGGGCACCATTGAAAGCATCCTATCCAGCTGCATCACTGTGTGGGGTGGTAGCTGCACCCAACACAGCAGGAAAGCACTCCAACGCATTGTAAAGACAGCCGGACAGATCATCGGTGCCCCACTCTCCTCGTTACAGGAAATATACACCACCCGCCTCACCCGGAAAGCCATTCAAATTGCAAGCGACACCAGTCACCCTGCACATAGTCTGTTCAGCCTCCTACCCTCTGGAAGAAGGTACAGGAGCCTCCGCTGCCGCACCACCAGACTAAAGAACAGTTTTACCCACCAAGCTGTCAGGACACTGAACTCTCTCCCCTCACTCCCCCCAATCATATCCTCTAGCCTGAGGGAAGCTGAAGCTGAAAGTACAGAAGTACTGTAAATATGTACTCATATTTATATTTATATTATATTTATTGCCCACTTTTCACACACACACATACACACACAGTATTATATTAATTGCCCATTTTCCCATCATTATTATATCAATTGCCCACCTGCCCCTACATTATTAATTATTTATTATATCAATTGCCCACTTTTCCCGTTTTTATGTGTATTGAATGTTTTATTGTAGTATAGTATATGTTTTAACTAGGATATCTGTCGTCACTTAGCCTAGGAAGTGTTTTATGTTTTATGTGTTGTGCTGCACTTTATGTTCCACCGTGGGAGAGTGGGAAACGGTATTTCGATTCCTTATATGTCCTGACATGCAAGAATTGACAATAAAAGCTACTTTGAACTTGAACTTTGAAATACTAAACACGTGCACCGGTTAGGAAAGGATCGCGGTCTTGCTGAACAGTTCAATCAACAGTGATGTCTCGTGTTCAAAGAGTCCATTCCTCTCTTAAATATCCTCAGGTGAAAGCTCTGGCAGTTTTTTCCTGAAAATCATTGTGTCAACCATTTCCACAATTCTCCAACAAACAAAGCTGCCAAATACCAGTAATAACCTCTGTAGGTATTGAAAAAAAAACAAATATGAGAAAAACTAGATTATTGTCGGTCATCGCCTGGTCCTGCAGAAGAGAAAAGATTTTAAATATAAATAGATGTTGATGCACCTACCTTCACCAAATCCTCCAGCTCAGAGGAGTTCACGCAGGTGTGATTGGCCAAGAATTCCAGTTTTTGTGTTAGAATAGCCAGCTTCTGGGAGCTCTCGTGAGGCTGCTCCAGTGCTTTGAATACCGTCGCCCCAATAATGAGGTAAAGCACCACCAAGAAGAAGATGGCTGACACAGTTTTCCACCTCATGACCATAGTCCGGGTGTCACACTCGTCCTCTGGAGTGTTCAGCACCACTGGATTGACTGAGAATGACAGGCGAGGTGTGGAGTTGTGGGCGGCAGACTTCGGGTCGAGAAGGTCAGGTGCGGCCACTGTGAGGATGGAAGTGATGAATGTGGATCAATTTCTTTCCATTACAAGAGTCTCCCCTTGGACATACTCGTCTTAGTCTAATTTGTCCCATCACTCTGTTTTTATTTCTAGCCATTTATCTACCTACCTACATACCTCTCTATGAAGACATAAATAACCATATGGTTCATACAATGTAAGTGTATGACTGCTGGAAACAATAATTTGCATCCTACACTATTTTTGGTGGTTATTTTCTCGATAAATCGATTAAAGGTTTGGCGGGTTAAAATGTGAAAGCGACAAACAAACTGTGAAAAATAACCATAGAAATTTCCAGAGCACAGGGTGAAGTGTTGAAATATCTCATTTTGTCTAACCAACTGTCGAAAAAACGTGTTTGCATTCAAAAGAAAGCCGCACATTCTCACATGGAAGAAGCTGGAACCAGATACAGTTTGACATTTCAGCTTTAAAAGGTGTTAAACACTAATTAAACACTAAATTGTTTATCAAAATTGTTGTTATTTAAATAAGCTTTCAGTCATCTGACTAATCTGCTTATTGTTTCAGCGCGATATAAAACAATCAAAGTAAATACATTACGAGGCAATAACCCTCTGGAGAAAATAGAGCACACTTTAAACTCTATCATTGATGATGATTACAATATATTCACGACTGTCAACAAGTCATGCATATAAACTCATGAACTCGTACAAAGTGTTCCAGGACTGATCTCACGCATGCACTATTGTAAAATATTCTTTTTAGTAACCTTCATCAAGTGGAGCACTTTTGATTTCATGCTGTAGTTCTCCAGCAGCAACATTTACAATTATATCTGTACTTAAATGCATGGATCATATCTTAGCTTTCTCTTCTGAGCCAGATCTATTGAGGGGAATCCTGGATTCAACTCATTAAGGCTTCTTAATAATAGAGTATCGATGTTTGTACATTCAGTGTGACAAAAATAAATATCTGTGATCGATAACCACAACTTCTAATAGGATATACATCTTGCCACAGTGGAACAGGTAACACATGTGTCTCCCTACAGGAAATAAAAGGATGTTTTTTCTTGCTCTTGGGCACCACAGTACAAATGAATATAACGACTAAATGGAAGCTCATTCAAAATGAAACACTCTGTCAGAATCCCGTTTCCCCCAACAGCTTGCTGAAGTAGATGCAATTACATAACCACCCCATGAGGTCTCAATAGCCATATTTTACAGTCAACAACCTATGGCGAGGCTCATTCTGAAACCATGTCAAATAAACTCATAAATCAATATATTTTTTCCCTTTTTACTATATTTGTTTTACATAACTGCATTTTCTTCATCACTGTCGTTTTGAATTTTGCACCAACATATTGTACATTTATAGCAAAAGCTACAGTTAAATAAATGAATTGAACCACACTAGAAACTCACAATTAAACAATTCATATAACAACGTAAATTGTTCCTTTGCCTTCATATCTATCATAAGGTGCACAGCTATGTAGATAGTCATCTGTAACACTTACTTCTCTACCATCTCGTCTCTCGTTGTTTCCTCATCGACGGATCGTTTTTTATTTCTCCACGAAAGCGCGCGATGCTGTCCTGTTATTGTCGCTTTACGCCTCCGGTGCTCGCACCAAGGGACGTGGCCGCTCTCCACATGGCTTCTTCGGCTTCCATCTACTTTACAATCTCCGCAGAAAACACATGCAGGACATCGCGTTCCGACCAGAAGAAGCGCTAGGACGGAGCGTAAAAGGAACTATGGGAACGAATCGCTTCCATGAAATCCGTGCGTGTGTTTGGAGACATCGTTGCGCTGTGAGGCGCCTCAACGGGAGGACGCAGAGCTTTGGATCGTACCGGTTCGAGGGGGTATTCACCAGTGTGGCACGCTGGATGCGCTGTGCTGCACTGGGCAGTGTGGAAGCAGAGAGAGGAGCTCTTCAGAGGCTTTCCATGCTGCAAAATGTCACACAACAAGAACAACATGCATGAACCTGTCTCGCATCTGTAGCTGCAGAGTGGTTATGCATTATGGAGGACAACTCCTGTTCTTTCCAGCATCATCCAAGAAGCTGCCTGCCCACTGCCCCTCTGAGCAGCCATTAAGGTTTACAGTTTTGCTCAATCGCTTTGGCTAATTTTTTGAAACAGTTTTAACATTCTCTAAACTGTAAATGCAATCGTCACACATGTGACACCACAACGTCTACTGCATGTTTACAAAAAGGTAACAACTCACCCAAGATATTTCGTTCATACTTCAAAAACCTTGTTATTGTGTCAGTAAATTGGCCAACGTCCCCTGATGCCTGGCTCAAGAGCACACTGACAAATGCTGCTGAGAAGACAGAGTGTTCTCTTCTTTCATTAAGCTAAAAATACATTTGAATGTCATCAATTTGACTTTTAGTCTGGAGGTATAGGTACAACTACCCTTGTTTCCCCCCATGTTTCATCCTGTTTAATGGAGAGAAGAGAGAGCTTTTTCTTGTTTTGTCATTTAAACTGTTCACATCCAGCCACATGAAGTCAGTGCCGTAATTCAGTTTATCTGAATTAGTGAAGGAGTCTGTGCGGTTTATGTCCTTGATGTAAGTTATTGTTCATCATGGCATGCAGTTGTCGACATTACGTTCATTTACGTAAAAAACCAAGGCTGACAGGGCTTTTCAGTCATTTGATTATCAGATGAGGTTCCGCCCTTTTCTTGTCCTTGTGAAGGTGTGTGTGTTTAAAAGAAAGGGTGTTTGTGTGTGTGCACGCGTGTGCACACTATTGATTTATATGAGCTACTGCTGCTAATTGTATTGAGAGACTTGCACAGCTGTGCTGTTTGGTGCTTTGATACACACACACACACACACACACACAAACACACACTGAAAGATGTGTCAATGAAGCTATAAAAAAAAACTTTACTGTAAGTGCACAATGAGAGGTAATGGTGAGAACTACCCATAATCCACACTTTTGCTGACATTTCAGTCTTCCAGTAGCTGCAGTTTGCTGAGGAAAGAATGCCTCTTCTGCAAAAGAGAGAAGTAATACATTGTAGTCTGCAGTAGGACAGTAATACATCCATAAAACAATTCCACACACGCTTGTGCTACACTTCTTAAAAGGCTTTCAATGGATTGTGTCCAGATTTCAAGAAACCGCATGGTCCAGCATAAATCAGCTACAATTGTTTTCTACTTTGCCCTTTGCCACATGCTCAACGACTGGCAGATTCATTTTGATAGCGGGGCGTGACCGGTTTTCTCAGATGTCTCCATCCTTCAAATATTCTAACGTTTGGGGCTTTTTGATGCAATAGTTATACAACAATGTTGAATTATTTCTGTGATCAATTTAAGTCTTTGCTTGTTCTCGTTATTCTTTTTATAGTCGCACATTATCAATACAAAGGGCTCTGATGCGCGACACAACGTTGTTGAATCTCCCCGTTCCAGCCTCAGTCACATCCAGTCATGTGACTGTGTGCTCAAGAAGTCAAGTAGATACTTTTCATTTGTCCAATATTAACTTTAATGTCATCCACAGAGCCTATATCAACCTCAAATGAATGATCGGTTGCAGTGCTGGATTTGCTCATGTTGCTATGGTTACTGTTCTGCTGTAACTGCGGCATTGGATGCTGTAGTTACATATTCACAGCAACCATTTTTTTTTATTGTTTGCAGTCCTGCTGTTGCAGCCACAGCTCATCAAATACCAACGCTTGGTCGATGCCCCTTTATCGTCTGATATCAACGCACTGGGCTCACGCTCTCTCCCTCACCCCGACTAAGTGGCTTTGTTGCCCAAACCTAACTTCTTGACAGAAGCTTTTATTTTGAAAAGACATTATTTAACAAGCGTATATTGACACATTACCAAGAGACAGACGAATCATTTTATACACATGAGCTCTAATAATCCCCCTGAGAGGTTGGATTTTCTTTCTGCTTGATGTCCTCGGACAGGTCAGAGGTCAGGTCAGCCAGGGAAGAGCAGGATTCATTAGCACTGAGGCAAGATGTCTAGATCGGAACATACTTAGGCTACATCCAAGCGTCTACATTTCCATTTTAAAATGCATATCCTTTGCTAGGTTTACACTGAGCTTTAGAGCACCCGAAAACGTAGGAGTTTAGAAACGCTACCGAGAGCTACGAGTGTGACAACCGACAACAACGATCAAATTTATTGACCTATGATCTAGGACACTTTTATTTGAAAGTGTTTAAAGTAAATTCGATGTGTGTGTGAGAGAGAGAGATCAAGACCTGCAGCCTTCCACTGAATTTGTCTGTTTGAGTACATAGAGGACGATTTTAGAGGAAGATCTTCAGAATCAGAAACCGTTTATTGCCATCGTATGTCTGGGCCGGCTGCTTTGCGGGGATTCTGTTTTTTAAAGAGCCTGTTGACATCGCTCTCCTGAATAGAGAGAGTCGTCACTGGGGGGGGGGGGGGGGGGGCGCTGGAATGGGTGGTACAGAGGCATGGACCCCTGCTGAGCTGGGGGAGGGGGGGCTGGTGGACTGGTGATGGTTGATGGGGCTGTGGGGGATGGAGTCAGGACTGTCCCATTGTCTTTCAAAGCGGCAGTAGTGCTCACTCAGCTCGTCTGCCAGGCGGAGGTCGTTCATGGAGTGGGGGGTTTTGGGCTCGTAGTTGGTGATCTGTGTGAGACCTCTCCAGACAGAAGCCGAGTCGTTGGCTGAGAGCTGATGTTGCAGTTTCTCAGAGTACAGTCGTTCAGCATCTCTCACTGCCTTGCTAAACCTGTATTTCGACTCTTTGTACAAGTCCTTGTCCCCACTCTTAAAGGCCTGATCTTTTTGCAGCCTTAGCTGTCTGAGTTCTGCTGTGAACGAGGGTTTGTCATTGTTGTAACTCACCCTGGTGCTTGTTGGAATACAGCTGTCCTCACAGAAGCTGATATATGAAGTTACAGCCTCTGTGTACTCATCCAGGCTGTCTTAACTGTCTTAAGTGTCAAAGTATTAAAGACTACCAAAATACTCTGTCCTGTTTCTGTTTACACCGGCACCCGCATGCCCAGTGTACTTGAAAAGTCATGTGATATTCGCTTTTAGGCTTCATGTATGGACGGAAATCATTTCGCAAACGATGCTAAATCTAGTAGTGTGGTTATAGCTTCCTCCCATTAATGCTGTCATGTTTTACCAGCAGAACTACAAGACTTGTGCAGTGCCCACGCTGTGGGAATATGCCAGTCAGTGTTTTGCTTCAGGGCTGTTGTGTAACTTTTGCATACATTCATCTGTTTGTGTCACTCTATGCATCTAGATGTTTTTAAACCATTTGAACCGATACAGATGCTGGAAAGTCATGAATATGAAATGTTCGCTCCGTAATCTTTTTTCCTGTAACTTCATGGCCTGTCCTTTCATCTTTTTGCTCTTCTAATTATTTCCATAATTTAGAGTTGGACAACACAATTGCATTTCTCATCGAAGTCAAAGTAGGAAGAAATCAATTAAACGGCCTCTACTTCCATTAAAGAAGCTATTACAGCCTGTGCCATATACGGCATGTAATGAAACACGAGGCTTATCTCTAAATAGTTTGCTATCTCTTATAATACTGTGTGTCGAAGTCACACACAATGGAGCGGAGTGTAATTTGCATACATAGTTATAAGACTTTGAAAGCGTCTTATCTATGAATATGATGTATCCGTGCAGAATTCAATTAGAGTTAACTCAACCTGACTGCTGTAAAGGAATGAGAGATTGAGTGAGGCTAAACTTTGTTGACCATTCAGATGACACTGTTACATTGATGTGTCTTCAACTTTATCTGTCCCAGGAGGAGTTTCATTGAGGTGTTTTTGGACAGAAAACAGCGTAATGAATGTATTTGTCTCCTTGTCATCTTATTAATAGTCTCCTCATGAGCTATAACCTCATGCTTCTGCTTCTCGTGTCCTAATTTGCGGAACGTTTCTCACAAACAAGGACATCACCTGCGGCAGCAACATATGGCTTTTGTTACATGACAGTAATCTCATTATTGGTGACGTTGTTTTGTTCATGGATTCTATTACCACAGTAATGTCCCTTAATGTCACAGCAGAATGCCAGACACATCGTAGAGTAAGCCATCTTACAGTTCCCATGTGACCTGTTTGACATCAAGGTGCTTACAAAGTGGTTTCTTCCAGAAATGTGATGTTAATTCGAATTTTCTTTCTAAACTTTGTGGTTTTAACTTAATCTATGAATATATCATTTTGTATTTATTGTATCTCATGATCAGATTATTGGAGAACATTTTCTAAATGCTTTTATTCTCAATCTGTTGCCTTACTTGTTTATAAATGCAAAGCCACACAAACAGGGATATTCCTGGTCAAACTTTGCTTGAAAAAGATCTGCGACATCAGCAAACAGAAATGCTGAAAGTTGAATGTGATTCATATGATTAACATGTATATTTTATACAGATGCCTGCAAGCTTGCGTTGTAAAGACTCGTGCATCTCGACACCAAATCCTGCTGAATCTACCTGAATCATTTCTACTGAAGTTGCAGTTTCTTCCTCCAGTCAGAGAATTATCAGCAGTATTTTCAGCATGCACCAAAGAGGGGCCTTTGGGGAATATAAAATTATTACTTTTAGATTGATCTATCATCTGTAATCAACACTGACATACTGTATGTGACTGTGATGTACAAGGCTAATTCATCAAATATCATAAAAAAGCAGACGTATCTTGTTTGCAAGATTTAAAGAAAGGTTATACTGACACTCATGGTGCAACTTCACTCAAAGTGAAGTTCTTTTCTCAGCATAAGTGTTGAAAGGATGGCTGTGAAGATAACTGGTGCTGGTCTCAAGCTTCTCCCTCATGTGTTCAACAATGCGTTGCACGTTCAGTGTCAGCTGTGGTTTTTCCACTCGCTGCCTCTCAATAGATGACAGAGCTCAAAAAGAATAACTGTGGTTTCACAGTAGACAAGTCTTTCATCTCCTGCTTATTCGACTGAGCCCTGCAGAAATCAATCATTATGAACAACTGAGCGAAATGAACTCATGCGATATGTGTGTAGAGCACCTGCAAACACACATACGTGGGACATACATGGTCATTAAAATGTGAACCTGCTCTTGTTCCTGCAGTTATATTTGAAGTACAACAGTCTGGAGAACAGGGGAGAAAAATCAGCACTTTGTGCAGCAACAATAGTTACTTAACAGTCTTGAATCAGTCATCAGTCATCAGGCAATCGAGGACACCTTTTGCACATGATAAACAAAGAAAAGGTCAACAGTAATTCACTCGACTATTACTTCAATAGATTGCTGCATTGTCCCCTCCTGACAAACACACATCAGCGCTAATGCTTTGTCAAACACTTCTCTATAATAACAATAATAATAATAAAAACAATAATAACTTTATTTATACCGCACCTTTAAAAACAGGGTTTACAAAGTGCTTTGACAGACAAAGCAGCAAAACTGCATGACAAAAATGAAGCTTGTCATGCAGCAGAGACGGGATGATGGTGCTGAAGGCTGAGCTGAAGTCCACAAGCAGGATCCTGGCGTAGGTTCCTGGGGAGTCCAGATGCTGGAGGATGACGTGAAGGGCCATGTTGACTGCGTCATCTACAGATCTGTTGGCTCTGTAGGCGAACTGCAGGGGGTCCAGGAGTGGGTCGGTGAGGGTTTTTAGGTGGGACAGGACAAGGCGTTCAAAGGACTTCATGACCACAGAGGTCAGGGCGACGGGCCTGTAGTCATTAAGTCCTGTGATCCTTGGTTTTTTGGGGACAGGGACGATGGCGGAGGCCTTGAAGCAGGCTGGTACGTGGCATGTCTCCAGGGAGGTGTTAAAGATGTCTGTGAACACCGGAGACAGGCCATAACTTACGTTGTGGCCTTTATTTTCATAATCATATATGAGGACTGCATCTATCTAAGTTATAGAAAATGTTTTTTCCTAAAATGTGCTTCTTAGGTGTGAAATACTATGAAAACACTTTACAAAGTGCTAGACATTGAAAGTGTCTCAATAAAACGAATTGAATGTAGAGATCCTGCAATGAGAAATAATAGAAGTAAGTCATTTTCTTTTGTCATTTCCTTTAACAATGGAAGGATGGCAGTGAAGAGGCTAAACTAAACTTCAGGCAGAGAATGTCCCAGTTCCACTGACTCCATCAATGGGCTTAGACATGCTGTGGGAATTGAAAAAATGGAAAAACGACTCTGGTCTTAAGGAAAAAAGGCTACCAGCGAGTGCCAGAGACGATAACTGTCCGGCTGTCGTAGTTAGTTCTCTGTACTATAAATTCACGAGCTTAGGCCCCCACCTCGGGCCGGAGCGAGCCTTCGTCGGTTGTTTGGAGTGTTGAGGAATGGTTGATGGAGATTTGGCCTGATGCGTTTTGGGGGAGGCGTAGCTGCGGATCCACTGCGGCTCCCGGGCCTTGCAGAACCCCCGATCTCCATGGGATAGGAGCATGATGACTATGGGGGGAGATAACCATTAACAAGAGGGAGGGAGGGTGGGGTGCAGGAAAGGCGAGCGTGCCGAGGCTTAGAGTGGGTAGGTAGTTATAGGAGCGTGGCCGGAAGTGGGCGAGTGGCTGAGGTGTGGTCCTGCTCCTGAAATTCAGCTAAGTTTTATCTCCAATATATCATCACCCTGTACATAAGCTTTCTATTGTCTGGAACAGGTTTGAAGTCTTTCTTGGCAGTGGATCTCCGATTTACTCTCCCCTCCTTTTGTTACATCACACTCTGATGTCCCCGTGATCTGTACCACCCACTGAGATGTCAGTGTCACCTATCCCACCGGTACGCCTCGGTAACGGGGGGGTAAATGAAGATTAATGTGGGGGCCGACAAGGGTATTGCTGACCAAGCAGACACACATCATACACACACTTAACAATGCAAGCTGGTGAGAGGAGATAAGATGGGCTATCAGTGCTGAAGGCACGTATCCCTGAGAGTGTAATTCAAGCTGAAATGTGCTGAAATGTTCTCAAGTGTTGCGGATTAGATCGTTCATTTAATCGCAAACCACAGAGGGTCCATAAACTACAGATTTGAGCTCAGTATTGTGTGCAGCTTGTCTACACATCATCCATGTTGCTGAAATGTCTGTTGAAACGACTTTGTTTTTTTCTTCAGTGGTATGACGTCACAGCACGACTGAGCAATAACTCCATGTAATAATGCCCGCGATTCACAAGCTGCCACGGACACGACAAGTTTATACTCTTGGCTTATCGAACTAGCAAAGCTTTGGAAACGTGAGGAGGTTTCTCGCCAGACAATAATCACGATCTGTGTTGTTAATTACAGTGAAGGAATACCGGTTCAACTGTTTGGTTTCTTCTATATTTATTGTTCTGTTTACCGCTTGCACTCTCAGATTTGTGTCTAATGTCTTTCTGTTGATCTCTGTAGTTTTACTTGGTTGTCTCACACACACACACTCACACACACACACGGCATATTACCAGGCTATTGTTGTATATATTTAGAGTTAGAGAATTGCTCCGGTTTTAAATTATAGTGTATAGTATACAAAATTATTTGTAACCAATGTCTCTGCTCTCTTCAGCCTTTTCCAAGATTATTTTCTTGTCACGAAACAAATATGAAACCTTTCCTTGGGGTTTGCTTGTTTGCACACACACACACACACACACACAATGTCGGCGGCAGCGACAAACAACACAAGGGGGTGAGCTGCTGAAATAATAGCCTTCTGTGTGGTGAAACTATGGGTACTATTCATAACACTGACAGAATGACATCTTTATTTAATGGTTTGCTTTTCATTCCTGACAGAGCATTGATCTCCTTAATTAATAAGGTGTCTTTGGAACAGAAAAAATTGGTTCAATAATTGTTTGATTTTCTCCACATTCTGTTGGTATTCCCCTGCTGTCTGTCACTGTTTTAGACACACACACACACACACACACACACACACACACACACACACACACACACACACACACACACACACACACACACACACACACACACACAAGAGCATCTTCACATTGCTTTTAGCTCACTCGTTTGAGCGCTTATGACTTCTTATGCCGGTGACAAACAGAGGTCAGAGACAATGACGGACAACTCAATATCCATCTAAGAGCTTATTTGGGCACTCATATTTAACTCCCTTCACATCCTACACGTCCTACAGACACAATCACGAAACAACAAACCACAGAAGCTTGCTTTTATGGTTTCTTTTGCTCTTTAACGAAGTGGATGACGCTGGAGAGACAAATAGCAAATGTCTATAGAGACACACTCGTGTTTTGAGACGTGCGAGTGTGCTGTAGCATGTAGGTTTTGTGCCATGCATGAGAAGCTCTCGCCCAAAGACATTATTGTGTGATGGGCTTTAATAGGAAAGCCCCTCCTCTCCTCTTACCCAGTGACTCTATGGTTACCCTTTCTTTCGGAGCTTTCAACCCACAGCATCCCAACGGCTCATTATCTGTTGGATGACACACTCATCTTGGTGATACTATACTTGGAAGGTGGCTTTTGCATGCATGTGTGTGTGTGTGGTTCATCTCCAGGTGTTAAATGGCAGGGAACGGATATGGGCTAACCTAGATGTTAATCCACTGCCTTCTGTTTACCTGCGAGAGGCAATATCTCTCCTTTGACACGGTTGCTACAGTAAAACTGTGTCATCAAAGAAATGACAGGGTAAGTGTGGTCATTTGTGATCTAGTTAGTGTCACGAATAAGGAGTATCAATATCCCCATCTATATTTTCCCCATTCGATTATTTTCTGTGCATTTATTGCAATCTGTTATGCCCCTGTAGGGCTAATGTGTTGTCCCCGCTCGCAGCGTCTCACAATAATCTCTCTCATGCTGTTGAACCTGAAATCGTAGGTCCGGACAGACCAAAGAGACAAACTACTGTTTGAGTGTTTGGTGGGTTTCTTACAGTGAAATTGTCGTCATCATAGTCAAGTGATTGAACAGCACAAAGAAAAGGTCCTGGTTGTTTGACACTCCAGCTCAGTCAGAAGAGAGAGAAAATAAAATGAAATGAAAAATAGCTCTGTTGCTAAACTTACTGAAAGTGCACTTCATTTTTTGGATTGCGGTGTACAGTAGAATTCCCGTAATAGCAAAAAGAAGGTAATTAATTGCATTTTGATAAGAACACTTAGAAAGAAGCAACTAGTGATGCACAAAACACAAAAGACTCAATATTGGGTGAATGAAATTGGTACGATCTTCTCTGTGATGATGGGCATTTCAAATTTACCTCAAAAGAAAGAACGTTTCACATATTCTGTGATGAGCAGAACAGTCGACAGACCAGTCTTTCATCCAAAGCTACTTTGTTTCTTTCTCATTGCTGCAGTTCAAAGAACAAAAGTTTTTCTCAACAAGTATTGCATCGAGGATGTACAGCTCCCTCCCACAATCTCGTTACGCTGCTGTGAAACATAAGTGCTCTCGGCTGTTCATTCTTTGTAAGTGTGTCGCTGTCCACCTGAGGAGCAATAGGACCAGACGGCTGCAGCAACAGATATTTCAGGGCCAGAAGAACTTAGTAATTCTCAGAAGGGCTCCTTCTTCATGCCTCGAGTGTTGCTTGATTAGGTGTTAGACAAGACACTTTCTCGCAGCGAGACTTGGATGATATTTCCAGCTCTGCAGGTAATGTAGCTGTCTCGCCAGTTGCCTAAGTCAATTTCCGGGAGAGAACATGGTTTTGACTATAATTGCAAATGTTTGTTCCCCAGACACAGGTATATCAAGCTCCGTTAGCTCAGCAAGAGCACGAAGAAAACAAAGGGGCAGTAAGGGAACCGTGTGACTGTTATTTTAATTTGTGTTTACACTTGTGGTTAACCAACAGCAGTCATTTGATACAGGTTAGCACAATGCATTCTGCTTGAATGAGTTTGTCATTGTCTTCCAGTTTTTATTTTTTATTATGGTTTAGGAGGTAGAGCAGTTATGTGGTCCAGTAATCGGAAGACGATATGTGCATCGGTATGTGTGTATGAGCATTTAGATTAGATACTGATGGGCGGGTTGGCGACTTGCATGGCAGACTCTGCCATCATTGTACAAATGTGTTTGTGAATGGGTAAAGGTTGACATGTCGCGCTAGACTAGACTAGAAAGACGAGAAAAGGCCTCGTTCTCATTCCCACAGCGTCAAAGTCAGACGCTTTGTCACACATCTGGGCTACGATGCAAAGCCATCCAGGTTCATCATTCATTATTGTTCAGAGAAAACGCTGCGGGAGTGTGAATGGGTCAAACAAACACAGGACTTTCAACCAGGAGACTGGAGGTTATGTCCCAAAGAGATGTTGAGTTATGTGTTTTCCGTACCCATGTTGTATTGTTTACGTTTTATTTATTTTACATACTTATTTTTGAGCCCAACCGTGATGATTTTTTCCAAATCCAACTAATTGGTTTTGTTGCCTCAACCAAAGTACGCAGGTTTCCAATAAAATCATCATTCAGACCCTTGAGATGGAGAGGCCTTTTAGCCGAGCACCTGGAGGGTGTCAGTGATTTTAACACTAATACAGTTTGTGCGGTACAAAGAGAATCCAATGATGCTGAAGACACTTGGATGTCTTGCTGCCACCTGCCTCCAGTCACCACTGCACCGAATCAAAACAAAACCGGCTGCCAGGCAAGCCAAGGTGAGCTGGAACACGAGACACGGTTCATCACGTCCACGATCAAAATGACTCAGACAATCAACTTTCAATAAAAATCGGAGACTTTTGTTGGAGAGCTCCAAAAACTGTCGGCAAGTAGATAATCAGGGCTAAAGCCGCGTCGTGTGAACAAGGCATTACCAGTGGTTCATTAGGTGTTTTTTTTACTCGATTAAAATCATATGATCTTTTTCTCACAACATGGATTGTAGTACACATGCACGCCACAAAACATGCAGCGGCAGCCCTTAAACATGCAACATTTCACTTTGTGTGTTTGTTTCATAACCTTCTCCCCATACACACACTGTTCTTTCTGCAGCCACTACAATGTCAAAGAGAGAAAGTATGTCACACTCACTGTAAAAACAAAGATCTTGATATTAAAAAACAATCCTTCATTAAAATCAGATTGAGAATGCTTGTAATTCTTTTATCTGTTATCTTATCGTCTATCATGCTGACAAACACATGACAGGAGGCTTGCATCTGCAGAGACAAGAGAGACTTGCCCTCCATTTGTTACCATGAATTACCCCTGACTTTTGGGAAATAAAATTACCCTTCTCTTCTATCTGAAATATATTCCTTTATTTAATTCAAGAAGGCAATTTTCATTTACTTTGTCTCTTGCCCGTAAGCGGTGGCACAGTCTTTCAGACATGGAGGGAGACTCCCAGGCTCAAAGAATTCAGACCAATTCAGAACTGTGACTGACAGCACAAATGATGTGAATCCATGTCTCCTCAGTGACCTTTGATCTCTCTCATTCTGCCCGCAGGCTAGGCATCCGATGCTGCTGCTGTTGAGGAAGGTTACATTTGTCCTACCTTGCTGTTCAATTGTTCCACATTGCATGGTGACAATAGAGTGCTGCAGGGATTTAGGCCAACCTCATAAGTTAGCATGGCACATGGTTCCCTCGACAAATAGCCAACGGGATTTTTCCATTGGATTTTGGATTATTGCAGCAAAATAAGCTCCGGGGCAAACACAAGTTTACGATACACGTTTTGTTCAGCAAGAGAATCTTCACAATGAACGCCACTTTTATGACTTTTCAAGCATGAATGCAATCAGCAGAAGTAAAAGGGTGATGTTAGTCTATAAATGATCTACACCACGGTCGCATGAACATAAGTATACACAACGAGGCTGTGAAGGTGGACTAGTTGGCATGATGATGATGTTGTTGTGTCATTTAGCCACTTCTTAGCAACCGTCTTTTTTAAGACACATAAAAGGTTCAAAATCTCACAAGAGGGGTATCTACTGACATATTTCATTCACAGTAGAAAATAACTTTAAAATCTCTTAAACTTGTATTAACCACATACAGTATTTCAGGCGTCTAAACAAAAAAATATTGACTTTGAGCCGATGACACAAATGGAGCTGTTAACAGCCACTTCATCAAGTGGCCTCATCTTTCCCTCTTGCTGCACGTATGCTAATTATGGGTCTGTATCTGCATCTCTCTTTTCAGATGTTTAAAACAACAGCTATTGTGAAATGACTTTGATTTGAGTAAATCCTTTTGGTTTGTTTGCGTAAAGCACAAGTGAACTATTCAGAAACTGATTCATTTTGCGGTACATTTATCCAAATCCAAAAGCTAGAAAGGCTATTCGTTGTTAGCCATTAGCTCTAACGTTCCAACGTTGTTGAACAGCTGGTTGAGTCGGGGGTTAGTCACATTGTGTGGAAAATGGTAAATTATTTGACTTAATTCATAATAATTCCGTCAACCGGGTTTAGCAACCGGGACAACCGGGACAGCAACCGGGACAGCAATATGAGTCTGGCAGTATAGGTCAGTCGGTCTGCCACTTTGGCCAGAATATCTCTCACTATTGAATGGACAGCCATGAGATATGGTGCATAGTATGTATAAGTTCCAGAGGATGGAAAATAAAGATTTTTTTTCTATATCAGATGGATTGCAATATCTGGTTCGGACATCCCTGCACCCCTCGGGTTGAATTTTAGCAATCATTTCCAGGCAAGCTTTCACAATAAAAGCATCACAGCATGTTTCTCCTTATTTGACTCCTGATTATTTTATTAACTTTGCGTTCTTGAAGTGGACCCGAACCAAAACATCCTTTCTAGAGTAGAAGTGGGGGAGAGAGAAAGAGAGAGTTATGACATGCAACAATGGTCCCAAGGGCAGAATTGAAATCAAGATGTTGCACTCATGTGGCGAGGACTCTAACCACTCGGGAACCAAGGTGCTTCATTTTTACAACATTTTCAAAATTTGTAGTATCAATTTCAATCCCTGATTATTTGTTGTACGGGATCTAAATGTGTTCAAATAACTACATTGAGGATGATCTCAGAATCACATTTGACTTCAAAGATTGCATTTTACATTGGCTCATATAAGGAAGTCATTTATAGGCTACCCAGCTTTAAAGCAGTAATTAGTGTCTCGCTGCTAGGAATGGTGATACCCAGTGGAAACTGCTTAATAGTCCAAATAGTAATTACATGGCCAGGCTGCTTGAATGGCCAAATACATGCACACGCTCACACAAACACACATTCATCCTGTCAATGTCATTCTGTGGAGACAGGTGAAAAAGAAAGCATGCCACTTTGATTAGCACACAAAGTGGGCGGAGAGAGCAATACATTAAAGGGTTAGAGTGGGAGGATGGAGCTGTGGTTTGACGCGCAGTCTGAGGGATTATTGACTTCCACCGCTCACCGTCAGTCGTGAAGAGCACCAGCAGATCCTGGTTTTCGATGCATCAGCTTTACACCTGATGCAATCATCAATTCTCTGTTTATCACTCCTTCATTTGCTTTTTCACCTTCATCTGAGCAGGACGGAGACTTTTCCCTCTCCACAAATGGCCGTGCGTTGTTGCCATGGCTACCCGGTCACTGCCAGTATAGCTACAGGCAACATGTTATTCGTGGACGAGTGTTCATGAACTCACAGCATTATGTTTATGTGCAACTGAAACATTTGTCAGTTTTCAGAGTGTACAAATCACTTTTGTTGTTGTTTGCTTCGTCGTCTCATTGTCTTTTTGTACCATGTCACATTGTGGGCCTTGGCTTTATATTTTTTCAACAATGACAAACTGAACTGAACAGAACTACACTGAATTGGACTACACTGGCTCATCATATGATATAGCCTTCAGCCAAAAGAGAGAAGCCCACACAGATCTTCATCCAAGTCCCGGAGGTGCTGCATTCGAAAAACATAATTTACTGTGTGATGAAGTGTGTCTGATTCAGCATTTACATTCACAGCACAAACAATTGATTGACACTTGATTACATTAAACTCTTCAAGTGTGAGTCATTGTCACGGCTCCGTCCGGCTCAAGCACATAACAAGAAGTGGACAACGAAACACCAAGTGTGGTTGAGTGATTTCACTCAAATAACCAAACAGGAGCTCCTGTGAGGTCAGTGTGACACCAGGAAAGAGTGAGTAACGGAGCACACAGATTGACGAGAAGTTTGACTCAATACTGATGACAAATGCGTGTTTCGTAATCCACAAAAAAAAACAAGTTTCAAAAACGTGTTGTTCACAAATGCATTTTCCAATCCACAAGCATATACCAACAAAGAACTAGTATTCTACATATATATTTCCGAGTTTATTTACCTATTTATATTTTTATTTAAAAATCTTCCTGTGCATATAAATGTCGAGAAATTGTTATGATTTACTACTTTAATATCGCGAAATATTATTGTCCCCAACTAAGAATGTACATCGTCAAATCTGATTGGTCCAGTCGTGCCTATTTACCCCATCGTGTGGTTTTTTGGCTCATTGATCTCCCCTTTGCTCTATGTATCTATAGATAATAGCTACATAAATAAATACAACAGAATATATATAAACATATATATATATATATATATATATATAAACATATATATATATATATATATATATATATATATATATATATATATAAACATTTGCACTGTTTCTGCAGAATTGTTCAAAAATCAAAACATATTTAACACTGATAGTTTTACGTGTACTGATTTATAAATGTATTCTTTGATTTTCAAACAGTCACCTTATGTTGTTGTTATTTATTCTCTCAGTTTCGCCAAGACGCTCAATCAGGGGAGGCAGCGAAAGCGACAGCATGGATAACGCAATCGACAGAAAGACACATCCCTGTTTACGCCATCAGCAGGGTGAGACGAGGGACACAAAGAGGCTCCACATTCATAAAACATGCATTCAGCACTCCATCCTGCTGGAGAGTTCCCACGTTGTAAAAGCAGTGAGGATGTCCAATACAGTAAATGTTACCGTGTGATGGTTGGAAAAGATTTTGGGTTTGGCTTCAAAAATATTCATGGTCAGCAAAATACTTTGGATTTAGTTGAGTTCAAGCCCATGACACTATGGCGTAACATGATTTTACAACAACAGGTCACTAATTTGTTGTGACTCACCAGTTAAACAGCTGCAGTTAAAACCTTGAGGAGCCTGAGGTCTAACTTGACCTTTACACTCATCAAATCAATCGTATTATCTGTCTTTGTGATCATACAAAGTGAGTGTAAACTGTTTGTTGAGTCCATTGGAGGCAGAAAATGTGTGCATTGAGTGTCCCCATGTCTACAGCTGGCCAGAGGGTATGTGGACACATAGGGGCTTCAAGTGGAGACAAAAATATTTTCATTCAATCAGTCTTCATCTTCATTTTAGATTGGAGTTCAAAAGTAGCCGGAGTTAAAAAAAAAAAAAATTCTACATTTCTAAGAATCGGGAAGCCAAGACGTGTTTGCTCAGGACCCAATGGTGCTTTTTTGTTTTTTTTGTAAGATCAAGTAAATCAGATCAAGTTTTGTTCATCAGGATAATCTTCTTTGGTGATTTTGGTGAAATCTGTGTATGTTGACATTATACCTGCTAAACATCAGCATGTCAACATTACCACAGTGAACATATTAGTTTGTGAACGGTAGCATTTGGCTCAAAGCACAGTGACTCACAGAGATGCTCGTACGCTAGACACTCTGGTATCTGCTGCTTTCTATCTACGTGTTAAATTGTCTTTCTTCTCCTGTTGCTTTTGATTTGCACTTCTTCCAGAGAACTCAGGAAGAACAACTTATTGAGGCTGTTTTTTTGTAACGGATGCAAGATGCTGAACTAAGCTGTGTGTCAGCTTCAAAATTTACTTTTGTTGTGCTTTGTTGCGCGTAACAACAAATTGCAAGGCTGAACCAAAACAATTTAATGATGAACATCTAGAATGCGGATAAGAAAACAGCTGAGGTACTGCTTTATGTTATCTCATCAGAACCCAAACGTTGGTCTTCACTGAGCACATTAGGGTAGAATCTGTTTTGCTGATTACATTTATTACATTTTTGTGATGACAATATGGACTACGGTTTTTATTGTTTTGGCACCACAGCCTTTCTGTTCGTAATGAATGTCTATCTTTGTGCGGCGTGCAGACCTCGATTTCAAATATTCTCTTATTTGTATTTGTGAGAAGTGATGGGGAAAACATGTCAACATCCCTGAATCACTTTGTAACAATAATGAATCAAAGGGAGCTTTTATTCTGAAAGCAGACACTTTTTCAGTAATTAGACATAATAATTCCTTCTTGGAAATCTATTTATTTCATCAGCGGTCAATGAAATAGTGCGGGCCTCTTTGATGATCTTTATCTATTATTCAGTCATTTTTCATTTCTTTCTTCTCTCAGAGAGATTTCAGGAGTGCTTTTCAAAAGAATATTGATTTTAATGTGAACAATAACAATCAATTAAACTAGAGGACCTGTCTCTTACTCCAGAGATTGGGTTCCATCCTCCTGTTATACATTGAGTGGTTTGACTTGGACCGATATCCCTCTCTTATGAAAAGATTCTGTCCGTTCACTGTTCATTCATGCAGGGATTATGCCTGCACTGAATATCAAAGGTGTTCTCCTCTACTTAATCACTCTGTGGGTTGAAAAGAAGCCGTATTCTATCATAATAATGTGAGGGTGAGTGTACTGTTTGTTCTGTGAGTGTGTTGATGACATGAAGCCAGCGTTGCTTGTCCAACTAAGATACAGTTTGTCAAACCTCTCTTTTCTCACTGAGATGGCTCTTTTGGTGTCACACACACACACACTCCCCGTGGTGTGACGGTTTGGGATGAGCGCCACTGTATGTGTGAAATGCTGTTTCTGTCCTGTGAAGCAGAGGTCAAGGCAGCTGTGTTCTCTGGAGACACAAACAGCACAGCTAAACGAGAAGAGGGGAAGGAGGGATGCAGCCAGAGGAAGCTCTGCTGGGATTATGATGCATCTGTCAGCTTGATGTGAAACACAACAGACCAGCTTTAATAACCCCAAGACGTCCGGCTGACACATAGTTATGATTTTAGCTCTTTAAAGGCCGTTTTTAACAGTCAAATTCAAGTTAGTTTTATATATGATTTGTATTCAAACAATAAGCGTCATTTCCAGGGTTCCAGCTAAAAACCTATAAATGCTGCAAGAGTGAATATTGGACCACTTGGCTAAAGTCAGGACTCAAAATGTATAATGTTGCTCCGTATGCGCTGCGTAAATAGGCATCTGTTTGCTAACCAGCTGGCCAGATCAACTTATTAAGGTGTGTCCGTGTTGTCTTTCCAGCTCGTTTCCACAGCCCCCGACTGGCCATAGAATTAATTAGTGCAGTTAAATTTGCAGTCAACTCAAAACGTTGAACAAGAATGGTTGACACGGTCGCTAAGCATGTGAGCAACAATATAAGTTGGTGATTGATCCTTCGGTCATGTAGTCATCCAAGTTTTCTGTTTGCCATCATTTATTTACTTGGAAGATGTTGGACATTTTTTGATCTTGATATTTTAAAGACATTCGACGAACCATGGCTCTGTAGATAGCTGCACTGATTCTTGCTAGCGATGAGTACAATGCATAGAGCAGCCTGTATAAATGAAAGGACATTAGTCAACATACCCCTCCACGCTGCAATAAAATCTCCTCTCAGTTCAAGGCAGTGAGACAGGCAGCCGCGTGCTTGATGAACCTGCCAACGCGCCACTGACATGGTAAATGAGGGCCGGTGAGGTTTCTGAAGTGGACTGCAATTAGTTCTTGCTGCAGAGGAAGGTGAAGCCTCAGCTTTTTCTTATAAATCATTCAGAGAGACATTGGAGGAGGATACAGTGTTGAAAAAGGGATGCCTCGTTATATTTAAATTACCTCTATTTCATCTCTGCTGCCAGGAGTAAGGCACCACCACAGACTGACTCCTCCGTTTGACCTATGACCCCCTTTCAGTTTCAGATGATGATATCCGAAGCTGTTATCATCAAAGACCTGTCTGTGTTTGTCTGAGCCACCTCTTAGCTGTTTCTGCCTTTTAGTTTAGGTTTAGTGTCCTTGTGGTGCACCCAGGTAATAAGGTTCGCTTGATACATGATACCGAGGGGAGTATAGTGACGAATAGAACGGATTAAGTCTGGTGTCTCTTCAGATTTACTAAAGCCGGAAAGCTTTAAGATAGACCTTGCCATCTATGGATGTTTGTGTGTGTGTGTGTGTGTGTGTGTGTGTGTGTGTGTGTGTGTGTACACAGTATGAGGGATACTGAAATCTGATGGAAATGGTTGCATCATGACCAGTAACTGCCCGGTGGAAAGGTATGCGCTCCAGATAAATATCCCTCCAGAGAGGCAATGCCTACTGACTGATATTGACTGATCGATTGAGCCGGATACTCGGAGCCTCTCGCATCACAAATAGATGACGTGAGTTATGATCTGTATTGAAGGGGAGCTCTAGCAAAACGATGTCATTGGAAAGGATTAAGTGTGCATGTCACAGTGCCGGCTCTTGGAAACCATGAATCCATCTGTAATCATTAATCTGGTTTTCTTTATAATTAAGTGGACATAAAGCATTTGATCAGAGGCTACAGGTGAATCTGTTACATGTATTTATGTTGCTGTACTTTTAAATCACACAAGCGTCTAATAGGCAAAAGCACCTTTTCTCTCTGTACTCTCTGTATGAGTATGTTTCTTTCAGGAATGTCATGTTGTGACACTTAGTTCATTTTAGTGTCTTTCACTCTTTCAGCCACAGCTCTGAACGCTCACTCCGTGATGTAAAGTGAACCGGCAGTTTATTTCTGTAACTGCCCTGAAGAAGCATGGATCATTTATTGTTTAAAAAGAGAGAGTTCACTCTTGTGCTGAAAGATATATGTGTCGATACATGCTGGCTTATCTCAGGTTTTATTAAGTAGATTGCTGATTTAGGTGCAGGTGTCATAGTTTGATGAGCTGTTGATTTTACACACACTGTATGCAAAATTGTGTGAAGGTTTTGTCTGCAGTTTTCTTTTGCTCGTCAACTCCATTCATTGTGCTTTACAAGAGCACCATTTTCCCTACCCAGCACCTTCTTCAGCCATCAGCACCTGTCCTGCAAGCCACGTAACATCATTAAATGTTTACCTGCCTTTTTCTGAAGAAAGATTGATTATTTTTCAAGCAAATACTGCAATTTCATTTAATTGTCCTGACATGAAATCATTTCAAAAGGCTGAAAGGAAAACATGATTGGAACCAGGCTGACTAAACTGCACACAATCTTCCTCTAATGATTGTGAAGTTCAATTTATGAATTCAATATACTCACAGGTGTTCAGGCTGCAAGCTTACTTGGTCTGGTAGGACCAGTAGCTTACGTAAACTAAGGTCAGGTAATGTTATCAAGCTGCTGTTTAAGTAATATCAGTGAGTATCCCCCCTGTACTTATACTTATACTATACGTCTTTAAAGCAACTGACCCAAGAGGATCTTGGGAAATGAAGGCAAATTGAATATGCGACTGTACCAGTTGACAAACGTGACAGCAATTTGTTTTAAAGCTGCCGAACAGTTTAACATGTTTTACACCTTGGCTTTTAAAACAACATCAGCAGCCGCTGTTGATCCATCAGCAGATGTCTGTCAGTCTTCACTGGCTCTGAATCGTTAATGTTAACAGCAGTTGGTCGAGCACAATGTCAATGAAAGAGGCTAAATCAGTGTATTTATGAAAAGCTTTATGATGAATGACTGTATAATGGGCTCAAAAGGATCATTCTTAGCAGCATACAAAAATGGCCATCTAGCACCATGAAGTTTTGCAAATGTATTTTTCTTATAGAAATAACTGACCGAACGTTCAGTGAATTGAGGAAGTCAACTACATTCATGTCCTTCCTTCAAATGCTTCAATTATGAGCACTTATATATATTCATATATATTCAAATATATTCATAAAATAACTTTTATTTTCTGTAGAGTGCACACGCGATGTGTCAGCCTTGATTCATGAACCAGGTTACCAAGATGCCACTTCCCCTCATTCATTCAATCATTCAATCATTCTGCTCTATTCATTACTTTAAGCCTCCTGCTCTTCTGTTATAAATCAGCAGCAGCCCGATAGTTGTCTTGTAATTCTGTTAACTTTTGCTGTTGTTTGCATCGTCTCTCTTGTGCACCTCTGCAGGCAAGCTCATTATCCCTGTCGGTGAGGAGAGCAGGAAATATGTTGTTTCATGGTGCCCCCCTGTGGCCTCAAACACACGGTATCCCTCAGATGCATACAGCAGACACTAACGGGTACAACAGCAACACCTTTTCTGAGGGAAGTTTTACTTTCCTGTGAGCTTATATGTGGAATTCAGTTTTGTATTTATAAATTTCAATTTGCAATGCATTGGCCTGGTAAAACCCTGCCCTGTCTCCTGTGTGACGTGTGAGCCCTTTAAAAGTAGCTGGAAGATGCGCTGCTCAGACGTTTTTTTTCTCTTCAAGGACTCTTTGAGTGTGAGGGCCTTTCCTCAGGCACTGTTGTCAATTGATATGCATTCACAGTGCAGATAGCTGGTTTGGGAAAAGCATTTTTGCATTTTATAACCAGTCTGTTGAAAAGCTGTTGTATTAGAATGACGTAAAAACAAATAATTAGGCTTTAAATAGCTAGTTTTTTCTTATAACGAGGAGGACCATGCATGCTGAGACAAGAGTATGAAGATGTAAAGAGCGGCTTGGCTACTGTAATAGGATCAGCACCCCTCATGCTCCCACTCGCATCCGCCTTCATTACGACTTTGAGCAGGATTATTGTGCCTGCAGGTGATGCTTATTTACTGTAGCTGCTGATCTGTGCTGGCGTTTTGCTGATGCATGTAATTTCTGTGTATTCAATTCAAATTGAATGCTATGCTATTACCCGTTCTCTCTTTTTCTGAACCTTTTCTTTGACCTCTCTGTGACATAATCATGTTATTCACAATATTTGATGTAAAGTTGTTTTGTACTCAAGTTGTATTTTGAAAGAAATGGTTATTGCTGTAGATTGAAAAAAAAATGCATATTTTTTCTCTTAAGTCTCTTTTACCAATCATTTTATTATCAACTCCCTATTTATCTGCCTCCCTCCATCCCTCGGTCGTTGTGAATCCTCTTAGAGGCGGATTGTGGCACTAAGATGTCTACACTGAGAGGGAGAGAGAGCGAGGAGGGGAGAGCGAGGGAGAGAGGAAGAGCATGAGGCACAGTGAGAGAGAGAGAGACCGTGACAACAGGGCATACAGGGAAGGAGAAGACAAAAATGGAGAGAACCCCTCGGCCTGAAATGGGTCGGGAACGGGGTAGAGGACGGTCTGTAACTAGGGTGAGTACACAACCATTTATTTGCTACAAGAGGACAGTAAAAATATATTTCCTGCAAAGGACAAGACCACCTTTTTGAATAAGCTGTGCATGTGTGATTTATTGAGCAAGATTTAGAAAGTCAGAATACATGAACTATTACCTGCCTTGTAATTCAGCTTAATTAGGTCAAAATCTCAGTTTGGCTTTAAGAGCAGGTGACGTGTGCAAGCTGTGTGTGTGTGTGTGTGTGTGTGTGTGTGTTTATTGAGTTACCTGAGGACCTATCTGTGATAGACTGAGGGGATGACCTTCCTCTTAATTAATCTCACTTACAAGTTTATGTCCTGTTACTGAGACAAAAGTGTGTAAGAGATAGAGAGAAAGGACTTTGTATGCCAAAATGTGTCTTGGTTTGCTTAATGAATTCGACAATACTCTACTGTAGGAGCATAAAATACTGATTTTCTCAGTTTCTCTCCCTGTAGGGAGAGCCAGCAGAGCCTCACATGGTGAAGCACACACTCCTGTGTCTCGTCCTCGCTTCCACTGACGAGGCAGGGACAGACTAACCGGGCGGCAGCAATGTCTCTCCTGTCCTTAACCAACCCTGCCGGCTGGAGCGTGTGCTCTGCTCTCTGCATCCTCATCGTGTTGCTCCCAGAGGCCAAAGCAGACAACCTGAACACTACCACTCAGCGCAATGGCGGGGGATCCCAGTGTGGGGAGTACACTAACCAGGTATACTCACTGAAAGCATCCTTTTGTGTTTTCTAAACGAGCGTCTGTTTACTCTGGAGAAGTGTCAGCTCTGTGTGTGAAAGCAGCTCAACGTCAGGAATGCAGTTCTCTGCTGGAAATACATAATGCAAGAAAGCAGTGGTGGGAAAATAAACGACATTATAAGATAGTTAATACTGATGAATCAAGTAGCATTTTACTGATGCAGGTCATGTGAAATCTGCGGGGTTTTGAGATAACTATTGCAGTTGGAAAGGAGAAAAAACAAAGTTCTGCTCCACCAAACTATATTTTGGACCGTCCTCAAATTTGTGAAACATTGGATGCGTTTAACTCTTTGGGCCATGGAGAGTTACCGGTATTTAAAATAGCATGTTGAAACTGTTGATTTATGTTGAGCTAATTTCCACTGCTTTCTATACTTGTGAGTAGTTTATATGAACTAGTATTAAGGCTGCAGTTTGAATCTGCTCGGGGGGGAAAAAAACACATCTGGGCAATTGTAGTTGTATCATTTATGAACAGATATATTGACACTCTGCTGAGCAACTGCAGGTCTGGAAGTCAGGGGTTCGTCTGTCATCGTAACAGGTGTTGGAGGATGGGATGTGTCGGCTGGTGGCCACACTACCTCAGCTGGACGAGCAGAAATGCCCGGATATGTTTCGCTGCACGGACGAAGTTTCCTACTGGCTCCACGAGAACGAGGAGAGGAAGCAGCAGATCGTGGCGCTGAAGGAGACCGTCTCTGAGCTGCAGGACGAGCTGAGGAACCACCGGCACCGCATCAAAGTCCTCGAGCTGCAGGTGAGATCCCCATATTGACTTAGCAGCCCTGGGTCAACTATCAGCACCAATCCTTTCAGCTTTGAGAGCTCACTTTAGTCCACCTGCAGCTCACCGGATGTTGTAACAATGTGACTGCTCCTTTTTACAGACTAGACAGGTGACAGAACTCACCTTTCTAGTTTTCTTCTCTGTATATGATTAAAGATCGTGGTGGGCATTTTGCTGGAAACATTAAAAATGCTGACCTGTGCCATATTTCCGTACAGGAAACGCATTAGTTGTGTACAGTTCTGGACTGTAACTCGGTGCCTGGTCATCAAGCTGGCTTCCCCCCCAACACGTCCTTGACCTTACCCACTAACAGGATTAGCCTCCTACTCTTGCACGTGCTGCCTCATGCGTCTCAGGCAGTGAGCCTATACATATATATATACTCTCAGCTGCACGGGTCAGTGGCCAAAGGTGTAGGTTGGAGAGGGTTTTCATGTGTCGGATGTGTTGTGCATGGGAAGAGAGCAGGAGACATGGCACCAGGGCTGGTAATGGGAGTTCGTGTTATCCTCTATGTCAGAGCTAGGAATAGAGAAGGTTGATAAAAGAGGGCTCGTCCCCTTGTGCCCTGAGAGCACTGGGAGCCGTTGCGTGTTTGAGGTTCAATGTGTGTATTGAGATAGACTCGAAACATGTCAATTATAGGCCGAGTGGCTGTTCAGCTAAAGGTGACAGAAAGAAGAAATGTAAGATATTTCAGGCCATTATACAGGGTTTCATATACAGATCACAGATATTTCCTATGTTCTTGTTTGTGAGCATGCTTGTGTGATTGACTATTCACATGTATGGTGTCAGACTGAAGAGAGGAACCACTTAAATACCTCTTTGGAGCAGCGTTTTCACGAGTTGGAGCATCACTATGCTGAAGCCACCACCCTGCTGCACCTTCAGGGCACCCTAATCCTAGACCTCCAGGTATACCTATCATGAGTATAATGCCATTTCACTTTTAGATGAAATGTGCACTGGCTGGTTTTTGATAGTTTTACTGTTTCACTGTGTTTCTGTTTAGACCCACCTCCATAATCTGACTCTTTTGGTGGATAAAGTCAAAAGAAGCCCCGGGTGCTTGATCAACGTCCTCCATCCCAACCCGCTGATGAGTGCTCAAGAACCTCTGCACTCAGGTACGCTCTCACAGAAACATTAACAGCAAATAGTCTTGAGAGGCATGATCTGCCAGCAGAGGGAGCCAAACCCACCTTGTTGATTTACTCCTTCTCGACCCTGTCTCACGTTCTCTGTCCTCAGTGCATGTGAGGAACTGTCCCATAGACTGCGCTTCCATCTACTACAATGGAGTGAGGAGATCAGGTCTCTACACAGTGGTGCCATCAATGGCCGGCGTGCCTGTGGAGGTCTATTGTGACATGGCCACAGATGGTGAGTAGCATACACAATCACAGAAGAAGGGTAGGTCAAGCTGCAGCTGAGTTGCAGTCCATGAGAGTATCAACTCCAGGGTTGCTGTGGTCCTGTCTTCCCCCATTGGCCAGATGGGGCCATCAAGTACAATAATTCATGAGACATGGCATATCGATGGCCGAAGAGCAAAACCTCCAATCTGAAAAATGCCTGGATCATTTTGCAGATAGGATCTTTGCAATCTTTCCATCATTTGGTGCAAGTTGGAAGAGGTTCTACAAAATGATGCTCTAAATTAAGTTTCAATAAAGGGCGGGATTATTTTAAAACAGACTGAATATGAACAGCCTTCCTTGTTCTCATCATCCAAAATGAAATCTGGCAATCAGGCAATTCTGCAGATAGGAGCTTTGGCCCTCGATATGCTTTCCCTTCCAATGACCTTCTTTTCGCCTCAGGTGGTGGCTGGACTGTGATCCAGCGGCGTGCTGACGGCTCGCTGAGCTTTGACCGCAGCTGGAGGGACTACAGCGACGGTTTTGGGGACCTGCACTCGGAGTTCTGGCTGGGCAACAATCACATACATGAACTGAGCACCCAGGGAGACTACAGCCTCCGCATCGACCTGGAGGACTGGAGCAACATGCACAAACATGCCCTCTACCAGAGCTTCAGGTCGGTGGCACGCACAAGTACACAAACAGTTGACAGACAAATTGCACTTAGTTGTGTGTTGTTGCAAAAACATACGCAACAATCTCTACCTCTTGCATAATTACCTGGTGTTCCTCTCTGTATGTGTTTATGTGTTTGTAGTGTGGAAGATGAGGAGCATCTGTACCGTCTCCATGTGTCAGGCTTCAGCGGGACAGCGCAGGACTCTTTCAGCTGGTACCACGACAAGCAGGGCTTCAGCACCCCAGATAGTGGCAACATCTGTGCTGAGATCTCCCACGGCGGATGGTGGTACAATCAGTGCTTCTACGCCAACCTTAACGGTGTCTACTACTGGGTAAGTGTACACAGGCAGCCAGGGCTTCACTTTATGCTTCTAAAGTCAGGAGAATGTTTACGACTCCTGTTCACTCATCCTGCAGGGAGGCCATTACACCGCTAAAGGCCCGGGGCCGCTGGGTCCTGATGGGATCGTTTGGTACTCCTGGAGAGACTCTGACTATTACTCCCTACGCAAAGTCAGCATGATGATCCGACCGCGCTCTTTCCGAACCCGTTTGTCACCATGACCCGCTGTCATCATGACCCGCTGTCATCATGACCCGCTGTCATCATGACAACGGTAAATACACAGGAACTATCCCAGCTGTTGGGCTCACATGGGGATCTCTCGGGGACACCGTGGTGACGATGACCTTTAGTGATGTTTTTATTGACAGAGCTCATCAAGAAGGAACTGAATGTCACTTATGTCAACAACAATGGCCTCGCTCCTATTTTTGAACCGCTGCACGTGCAAATATGACTGGTGTGCTCGATATTCTCAAAACAGTGTGGATTTTCTGCTGCAAATTATTTTGAAACCACAAACTTTATACTGTGGAGTTCATGAACATTTTGCATTCAGCCACGGAGGAAGCAAGTTCTTCCATTTTTTTTCTATATTTTGTACTTTCAGTTTAATACATCAAGACGTGACACACTATTAGCAACCCAGCCAAAAAAAAAAGAAATTGACATTTTTGTGATGTGTTGACGTAAGGGGCTCCCAGAGGAGGCATGTGGCAGGAAGATCACATGAAACAGTTTATTGAATTATCTGCATATGGTGTGCTTATTGCATATTTATGACTATTATCTAATTTCATTCATTTCGAATTTGCAGCCAACTATGAGTTTAATCCGTTGTGTTTTAAAGGGTTTTAAGACTAAAACATCGGAACATAAGAACACTGTATTGTATTAGATATAATATCCCTTTGGTTTGATAAGTGCTACTGTCTCACAGGACTGTGTATACTGTATGGATTGTACAATAATTATATAAACAAAATGTGACACAAATGACTATTTCATAATAAAAAAGACAAGTTCTGAAAGAGCACTTTTCTCAAGAACATTTCAAATGGGTGGCAATAAGAGAGAACTCTTATCATACAGTCCACATACTACCGTTTATCGACGGCATCCAGTAAGAGTTACTTACATTCAAATCACTTCACACGTGGGTTTTCCAGACCTTTAGCCTGTCAATATAGCAGGAAAGTGTTAAGTCTGTGGGCCAAAGGATACCAAAGAAAGAGCTGCAGGTTTGTACTCCGTTCATTTTAAACTCGTAAACAACTTGAAAACAAATTTACAAATGTTTTACATTGATTTTACAGACTTGTGTGACAAAAGACTCATTTTAAACTAAAACGAGTGCCCCGAGCGCCAATGGAGCCCTAAAGACACAACACGTACTCAAAAATACCAAGAATGCATGTACTGTCTGGTGTACACGATCTGTACTTTATGCGGCCTACACATCCAGCTGCACCTGATGGGGGCCGAGAGCTGACTGTGGGGTAAAGGGGCTCTTTCACTTCCTCCACTACAAACTGCACAAACACACTCTTTGACCGTTCGCACAGGCTGCCGACTCATTCTCATTCCCATCCATCTCTACGCATGAATCTGCAAAAGCGAATAAGGGCTTTACTGTGAGTGAGTCAGAGAATGCGGAGTGTGTTGCACTCTGAACCATGCGGAGAACAAGACAAGGTTTCTTTGGGAAACACACACAAAGAAACAAACTGCCAATGAGTACAAATCATTGTTTATTAATAAATCAAACTGACTTTTTGCTCCTCTTTGAGTTACACTGCATTGTAAATACTCCTATACATAAAATAGTATCTCAATGACAAGAAGCACCTGATATGGCAGATAGAATATATATATATATATATCTATATATGTATATTTTTCATGTATCAAGCGATAAGAAAACAGAGTGAACAAGATTAGAGACTGATTGAAAACTGGGTGGTGAAGAGCAGAACTGCATACAAGGCATAATCCATGGCTCTCGTTTTAGTACATATTCTTACAGCTAACGTTGCTGTTAAATCTTCATATAAAACACCGTAATCTCAACAAAAAAAAGCACAAATATTCTTCAGGAGAACTGGGAGGGAGAGGACGGGAGGTATTACATTCACTGACTTTTGGCTTTCCTGTCCAACGCATTAAATAATCAACCCCAACTTGAGTATCATTCATCCCACATTGTGTCGTCTCTCCTGATATGTAAACTGCAGTGAAATGGTATGCAGCCTGGGGGGGTGGGGGGGGGGGGGCAACAAAGTCAACCATTTCTATTTTCCTCAAAGGGGAAATACTGGAAGGAGGCGGCGCTTCCTGTTAGCTCTTTGAGGAAGTGCAGGCTGAAAAGGGGGCTCGGGGACTACCAGCAGTGGACAGACAGAGGACACACACACCGTCTTCGACAGCTCTTCCAAGACTCGGCGGATTCATGAAAAAGGAATACTCCGCTTCTTTTACCAAATATGTTCGGACTCTCAAATGTTAACAGCACTAATAATTCAAATATTGGCTGAGGAATAGACGATATTATGCATTCAGGAATCCCCCCCCCCCCCCCCCCCCCCGCTGTCCTGCTGAGGGGAGAACAGCTTTGTTTGTTTTTTGGTGTAAGTACATCACTACATCACCGTGCAGACATGTGTAAAACCTTTCCGTAACAATTTTCTACATGGAAAAATGGAAAAACTGCAGAGTATTGCTTTAAAATACGTAGATATCATGTGAGCACAGGCGTGTTGGCACCTATAGCTGTACAAAACCTGCAGCACATTAGAGAAACTCAATGCATTGTGCAATTAACGGTGTCAACTTCCTATCTCACAAGTCGCAGGCCGTGAACGGAGGAAGGGGCGGGTGTAACACACGTGTTGTGGTCGGCTATCATTGCTGGCCGAATGAAAAAAAAGTGTCAAAGCCTCTTCAGCCGGTGCACATGACTGAGACTGTTAGCATAAACAGTAAAGAAGAGATGAGGTAAGAGCGAAAGAAAGAGAGAAGTGAAAATTAAATTAAAGTGAGGGAAAGGAACGCAGTGTAAGGAAGAATATTTTGGATGTTGAGCTGGTTTCAATCTTCTTTTCCTGCAGTGGGAGCCTGAAGGTTGTTGCTTTCACATAGTCGTGAACTGACTGTGTGCTTGTCTCAGCTTTGCAGCAATCTGTAGAAGAAGAAAAACAACTTGCATAAGAGGCTGGTGAGCAACATGCTCCACAGGTGAGAAGGCAACAAAAAGGGCAGACGATAAAAGTGCTTTACCGTCTCGTAAAACTTGACTTGCTCTTCCAAGTACAACTGCATGACCCTGTTGTAGTCATAGATACGGTTGCTGTGGAAGTGGTTCATCTCGGCTGCGGGACACGAGGGGGGAAACCAGATATCAGATATCCTGATACAATAAACTCCACCGCTCGAATGTTTCTGAGTGAGAGCGTTACCTTGTAATGCGTACGACATTGTGCTGACTCGTTTAGCCATCGTGACTTTGTCCTGAGCCGTAATTTTACTGGCAGCCACAAGCTTGTCTCCCTCCTTCACCTTCTCTATGGCTGCCTGCAGGAATTAAAGAATAGTATGAAGACAAAAGAGCATTGAACTCAACAGCATCCAGATAAGGTGACGGGATTAAATACGAAGCAAAATGAAGCTTTTACAGGTTTCAAGTCTCTTCTAGACTGTGTTGCACCAGCAACTCATAAATCCTTTACTAAGTTTGTGTGTGAAGTCTTTACTAAGTGATAAGCAACTACTAGCTACTGTCTAAACTATCGATTTACTAAAATGAGTTGCATTATTCTTCAGGACTTAAGGAAGGTCTTAGTGCAAACTTTAATAATGTGTAAATTGGCAGCTAGGAAACATCCGTAGCGTTGTCCAATCAGAAGCAATCAACTATGCAAACAGGAAGTCACTGTAGCATCATTAGCTGTAAGAGAACTAGAAGGCAGACGATATATAAAAATGTAGGGATGACTTTTTTTTAACGGATATGCAAACATCTGAATGTCACATCTGAGGCTAATAAAGCTTTGTGTCACTATTCCCAGTGTACCTTATGGACTGCGATGGTGTCAGGGAAGCATCCGAGGAGACCCTTATATTCATTGTTGGTCTCCATGACGAAGTGGAGGTCTTTCTTGGGCTGTAAAGGGAGCGAAGGTAGATGGACAGAGAGAAAAACAGAAAAATGTCACATAAAAAAAACCAGGAAATAACAGAGATGTGAAAGCGATAACAAAGAACACAGGGAAACACGATCTCACAGGAGTTACTTCCCAAAGTTTAATTTTAAAACAATGGCCTAAAAAAAGGCTAAGACCTAAAAAGGGAGATGAATAATAGTGACGTTTCTCCTTAAAGGAGCAGTGTGTAGGATTTAGTGGCATGTAGCTACGGCAATGATTCTTCGTTTCAGGTCATTAATGAAAACATATGAATATTATATTCCATTTCGGCCAACAAACCCCCATAAAGCCGACACACTGTTCCTTTAAGGGCTCACTGATTCAGGTCACCAACAGACACTAAAAAAAAAAGAGTTGCTGTAGTACTACAGTAATAGAAGAGGCAATACTATTTAGCTGCTATATCCACATCTGGATATAAGTATATCAAATTTAACACCTACATTATTGCCGTATCCTTCAATGTATCAAGGGGAAGCTGTATGCAGCGTTAATTCAACAGATGCACTGCATCGTTGTAGACGTTTGGCTCCATCCATGTCCAGCCTATCACAGGCAGAGCTAAAGCCAACAATTATACACACTGACAAAAAGTGTCGGAGCAGCAAACGCTTACCAGATGAATCCTCCCTCTGGAAGCTGCATGGATATCAAAAAAGGCCCAAGTTTGATTTTTATTACACACCAAACTAAAATCAGCCCACACAGAACGGTCAGAGAATCCAGAAATAGAAGGACGAAAACAACATTTTAGGAAATACGAAACAAAAAGTGTGGCGGTGGCTTCTTCCTGTACAGATACAGACATCACGGCCAGGACGTTGGGTTAAAGTGGTCATTAAAATGCCACAACCATTATGTAAACAATGACTGCAAACAGGAAATGTTCACAGACTTTGAGAGATATAATGATGCGTGAGAGAGTGAACACAAACTATGTGGTTGATAAACGGGTCTAAAATAAAGACCTTTGAGGGAACAGAGGCCTTTAAGTTCTGCTCCACTGCCATGCACGTGATGGAAAACGGTCAGTAGAAGTAGAAGTAAAGATTGTTTGGGTGAGAATAAAAACACATGACGCAAACACTTAAGATTTCTCAGTAATAGCACCGACCTGCTCTGCCACCATCTGAGCTATTTCCTCATAGGTCTTGCCTGCCGCAGTCATGGCATCAGTCAGGGTTGACTCGCCTGGAACAGAGAAGGGGTTAAAACATGTCATCACCGCGTTTCTCAAAAGTATCTGTGTGCAAACTCGTTTCAAAACAGACTTCCATAAATATTATGATGAACACATGTGTGGACGTTTTGACGGTGTTGTACCTTGGTATCCACTGCTGTTGAAGACAGAGGAGAGGTTTTGGAAGGCTTTGCCGATTCTCTGGTACTCTTTTGGCAACGCTGTGGAAGGGAAGGAATGAAACATGAAGACAGACTGTGTGAATGGATTTGTCTTAAGTTGGCAAAATACTCAACAGAATGAGCCACACATTAACACAAACGGTGATTACGGTTTAAAATGAAGGTGTGGCCTGTGTGTGGTAAACCATCTGGTGCTTCACTGTGTACGTACGGCCTGTCCATCTCTTCCAGTGCTCGTTGCCCACTGTGAGGATTTCCTTCACCCCGTCATCCATGGCTTTGGTGAACCTGCTGAACTGCTCACATTTCTGCTCCCTGTGGACGAGGGACACATTTGACATACATTGATGAAACCGTTAGCAGCGCACAGTCAGCCACACAGTTAACGTCGGTGCCTTTTTGAGTCTTTTGCAGTGGTTGAGAGTAACGTTGGATGAAACTCACACTTCCACAGGATCCAGCTCCACAGCTTCAGCCTCTATCGTGGAGAAGATCATCACTCCCACCGTCTCGTCCTTCTCTGCTTTTCTCTTCCCCGTCTTCCAGTCCTGTACCAACGCGTCATTTTAATTAAGCAGTAATACAAATAAAACCCCTTTAGAACGAAGGGAGAAGAAGTGATGGAGAAACAGCCCACCTTCTCATCCTTGTAGGTGAGGAAAATCTGGAATACGTCACTGCAGGAAACAACGGGGTGCCTGCACATCCTGGTCATCCAGCCCTGCAACCGCTCCATACGCATCTTAATAAACTCTTCCTCAAATCGCCCTGGAATTAAGGGGGGGGGGGGGGGGGGGGTGCAGAGAAAAGATTCTACAGTCATGCTTTCTTCAGCAACGTTCATCTTTTTTGTGTCTTGCTCACACTTACCCGTCACCTGCTTGTCTGGTAAAGACGGGATGGGGATGGCTGACCCAAATTTGTCTAGAAGCCTCTCGTACAGCCAATCAAAGTGCTTGTATCTGTGATTGACTGGTCGGTTTGTGGTCTGCAAACCAGGAACATGGAATTATAGACACTGTAAGTCATCATTTATCATTATCTGAATCATATTTATTTTACGGAATAAGACGAGCAAATGATTAGATGGCACTGGGTACTTACGTTGGGTGTGATCTGGTACTCGATGTAGCTCTTGAGGCCGTACATCTTTGAGCCTTTCTTGGGATCAGCCACCACACAGTCAAGCTGAGTTTCTGGGTAAGACCACACCGGACCAACTTCTCCTGGCTGAGCATACAAACACCAGGTTTAGAAACCGGCTACTCTGCATTCTATGGCATGAAAACCATTTGTATGGATCTTTAGATATAACCTACATAGATTGGTAGCTTCTCTTTGCCCTTAGCGAGCTGCTTGCATAAGAGGTAGAGCTCTGGACCGGGCTTAGAGAACCCAGGAAACCTGCTCAAAGAGAAGTTTGGAAATTAACCACGATGTTGTGCATAGAAGTTTGGGAGTGCCAGGGACATTCCTAAAAGCAATAAACCAATCTCTTAAAGGCAAATCCTAACTGGAGCTCAATCCTATTACAAATGCTTTGTCATAGTTTAAATCACTATATTTCATTGACAACGATTTTAGAACCGTCCACACTGTTCTGCTTCTTTGTTTTTCTATCAAACTCAAGAATCCAAAGCCTCGTGTCGTACTGCTCTAGTAGTCTTACTTGTTGAGGGAGATTTTCATTGAAGGTCCTCCCCTCTGCATCGCGCCGCTCTCTCCAGATTCTGACTCGGCGTAACCTCCAGTGGACTTGTCGTCCCACTCATCGTCCCACTCGTCATCCTCCGCTCCTGAGAGCAGATACATGCACACGCGCTCGTCTTTTAGGCACAGAGAGCACACATTCTGTGTTCAACAACCTACTGTGAAACGTGTAAATGTGCAGGAAGTGAACAGTTATAAATCCTGCGGAAGATGAAATTATACAAACAGCAGCTTCTGCTACGTTAAATCAATGAACCACCAGCAGGGGATCAATGCTGTTCTTCAGGAGGTAACGGATGCAGTTGCACCAGTTTGAGAGCATGCAGCAGTCGCCTGTTAGTGATCAGAGAAACTGCATTCCTGGAATAACATGCATTGCCATCAAATGTATTAGCATATACACAACATTGCCGCGCTTACTCGAAACAAATGAGTTCAACTATTGCACTTTGCTCTTGTGATGTTTGGTTAAAAGTGTTCAAGGGTTCAAAAACAAAACTTTGCATCTTGCATCTGCAAGTACAGCTAAAATAAGTAGACAACAATTTGAACCTGGTTCTAAATGGGAAACAATTCTAAATTTCTAGCCCGACAAACATGATGCATGTTAGGTTTAAAACGACAAAACACGTTAAGTCAACGCTAGCTAGAGAGATAGCCACCGCTAAAGCAATATGTAACGACTCTTTACCACCCGTTTCCTGTCACTGAGGAATACATTTTAATGATCCAACATGTTATTCAGATTGTCATCCAGCATAAGCTGAAACAGTCCTGCTAGAAGATGACTAGCCTAGCTTAGCAGAGCCGTCTGTTCCAAAGTACGTCAAACCAGCCTAAAACTTTAAACCTCCTTTTCTCTCTTTAGTTACTGCTCTTCTTCTTCTTCTGTAGGACAGACGTGCTGCGAGTCTCATTATGAAGCTCATCATCAAACACTACCAACTATAACAAAAGTCTGTCAAACATGTCAACGCTGTCAAATTGTGCTTTTTGACAAATACGCCGCATGTATCAGAGGTACAATCTCATCCAGTGAGTCACTCAATTTCAGAGGTCAGTCACATCTGGCACCTTTCCACATCACAAGTAAGTTAATAGTGTTAATATTAAGATACTAATTGAATGCTGCACAGACATGCTTTTAAGACCGTATATCATTTCCTGAAATTATTTGCTATTTATTGCCAGTCCACACACACACACACACACACACACACAAAACGTAGGAAACCTCTTCCACCAGGCAATGCATGGGATACCTGTGTAATCGATAAGGTAAGGATACGGGTAGATGTCTTTGGCAAGAGGGAAAGAAAGGAAAAGTCTGTTAATTCTTCTCCGTGCCTTTTATTCCCCCAGTTCTCTTTTTACAATAACAACTGGAGAATTAAAAAGTAATTTGTCCTTCGAAGTCATGACTTGATCGTCCCGTCTCTGCGGAGGGACTGGCCAGAGACAACTGAGCACAACCACATCTGGGAGTTGGTTTAAATAACTGGATGAAATAGTATTAGCAAATAATAAACACTGGATCAAACGAGGGGGTTGCTGTGTATTCTCAAGGTACTTCACTTAGTATCAGGTTGTGTCGAAGGACAGGAAACAGTTATCTGTCCTGAGTATAAATCATTTATTTCATTCTTCTACGATGCAAACCCCATCTGGTACGACCTGTGTTGCAGGATAGTGTTGCTCCAGCTTGCTTATTAGGCTGTTTGCTGAATTAAGCAGACACCTCCACGGAGCTTCGCAGACGTCATCCACGGCCGCCGTGTATTCTATCTTCGTCCCGACAATTAAACTATTTGCAAACACTAAGCTCAACTGTTTAGCAAGATCATGACAGCAAGAGCTAGAACAGTGTGTGACTGTGACCTTACCGTGCCTGGAGGCAATCACAATGTACAGTAGAGGTGTAATCTGTTTCACGTTTTAATTTGTCTGGATCTATTATCTGGTCTGTTAATTCAGAAATTTTAAGATTAAAATTAAATTACCCTGTTAAACATTTGACAGGAGACAAATATAACAACATGAAAAGAACGCAGAAGCACTCTAGAATGCCAAATGTGACGCGTAGTCTTTATTTCCTTATTTAAATGATCAGTAATAGCAGTAGTGAGTAGTGCAAGTAATACTAAAATAATTTAATGTACAATGTATAAACAGCACAAGGTCCTAGGCAGTGATTGTTACTGTACTGACACATACTGTGTTTCTAACTTCAGGCCACCATGGTTGCTAACTGAAACGCTGTTCGTACCTGGGCCCTGGTAGGCCTGAGGGTGGCCCTGTGATCCAGAGCTCCAGGGGTCAGCGGGACTCTTCCCGGTCTGGGTGCCCTCCGGATTGGACGCCCAGTTATTGTTGGAGCCCCCCGAGGGGTCCGTGTTCCACACCGACCAGGGATCATTACCGTTACTAGCCTGGAGCAGACGGAGAGAGGAAACGTGAGGGACGAAAGAATGACAGATGAAGCACGGAGCGGAGAGCGACGACACAGTCTGGAGTCTGTTTAAGGAGAGGCTGACAGTGGTCTTTTAACAACATGCTTTTTCACATGATGCAGACCTAACACGGCAATTTGTTAAAGAGTGTAGTCTGTAAATTCTGTTTCACACATGCAGTAAGTACAAATATAATAATACTGCATATTTGAAAACATTTGCTTACAATATGAATATGCACACTCGCACAAAAACACAACCATCCTCCCGTCTGTACACACAATTATCTTTACAGTACTTACAAGTTAAAAATGCAACTGCATGCCGCGCTTACAGGTCCAGCATACTCTGAACCGCTATGAAAACGTGTGGGCATAGGCATGCAATAGAGTGTATGTGCGCCTCTTGTAAGGTTGCAGTTAGCTTAACGCTAACCAAGTAATGAGCTGCCTGAACACAGAACCAGTGCAGGGTCACTTAAACCACCACGGAACACAGACATACAGAACGATCGCTGCAAGGAAACATGAACACAGCAGTGCAGTGAGGACCAACACTCAGCAACAACAGCACTTATGCAGATTTAGCAGCACCTTCTATGTACATGAAGAGTTTTACACAACAGTCAAAATGGTAAACATTTGAAAGATTATGCATACTGATCATCATGGAGTAAATGTGCGTGTAGCGGTCTGATGATTCGTCAGTGAGGTGATTCTGTCAATTATATGTGAGATACGTGATCGTTAAGCTTTTTAAAGTTCCGCTGTAGTGCTGATTCATACAATTGTGATAAAGGGCGTGGGAGTCGATTGGAGACGTGCGAGTGTGCATGTGGTGCACTGTAGTGCAAGGTGTAAGGAGACGGTGAGATCATGCTCTTTGCAGGTGGTCGGAGTAGGAGGGGGAATTTGCCAAAGCAGACCAATCCGAGAGGAGGGGGGGGGGGGCTTGGGGGCAGAGAACGGGTGAGGGAGCAGGACTTTGGTTTTCATCCACCACCCCTACATGGCGGTTACCTCATCGGGGGAAGAAAGGTAGGGGGAAACTGGGGTGTCCGGCTGGGGACTTAAGCCCCCAGCATCCACCTTGAGAGGGAGAAGAAGGTGACATCATCACAAGGCGCCAGCAGTGGAGGTTTACACTCAGCATGGGATGAGTTAAAGTGATGCTGGATGTGGATGCGTTTGTGTGTGTGTGTGTGTGTGAGAGAGAGTGCGAGTGGAAAGAGAGAGTATGAGGGATCACGGCTGACACATTTCCTGCTTTGACTCACCCCCTTAACTCTGTCCAAAATTTCCACTGATCCAGCAGTACGCTCATGCTTGTGGAACTTCCTGCCTGCTATATACAGAAGATTTCACCGAGCGTATTTCCTCTCGGTTCGATCTTACTAGAGCTAAAAACCTGTGTCGGTTATAAGTGACACGACCACGGTGAATAGCTTCCACGGCAGCTGCTCTCACTTCTGCATCTCTGGGGATCGCTCAAGCTACACGGACGTCAGTAGAACTCTGTCATCACTCACTTCTGCTTTCTGCTTTTTCTTCAACATCACCCCATCTCACACATTCTTTTGAGTGGATGAATGGGATCATGGCAGGTAGCCAAACTCCAGCCCAAAAAGCAGGCATTTGATATGACACCCGGTGTTAATTTAATATACCCAAACCTTCATTAGGCGAGCGCATTACCTGGTATTGTGCAGGTGCTGCAGGTGCTGCTGCGGGAGCGAAGGAATCAAAGACGGACAGGTCTGGAGATGCAACATGTCCTACACTTGGCGTAGGGGCTGCAGCTCCGGGGAGAGATGGTAACTGCTTACTGAACTACAAACGAAAAGATAAAAAGACAGAAAACAATTCCCATTTGAAGTATTCCAGAGATTCCAGTATGACTTAATAACTTTTAAAGACTCATTCCTCTGTGGTAATGTGATCGTGTCTCCTTGGCATTCCCTCGCAAACTGCGTTTTAAACATTCTCAGTGTATCCAAAGTGTGAAAACACTGGCTGGCGATACTTAAATGCACACATTCAAATTTGCGTGACCACTTGTCAATATGACGACATCACACTTAATTCTTCTAAGATTCTAAGATCTTATTTTTGCCAGCAGAGTGCACTGAAACAGAAAGCTGTTGCTTGAGAAACAGACTGTCTCCTGATGTTTTTCATTAGATGTTACATAAGCAACAAGTGCAATTTGTCATCAGTGGGTTTTTTGGTTTTTTTTATGATTTGGAAAGAAATCTAAACAGTCTGGGGCAGCTGGGGAGGTAACTTAAGGTCAGACAAACACGCACACGAGTTTTATGGCCAAGTAAAGCAGAAGGATAATATCTTGTACACACACACACACACACACACACACACACTACATTGTTAGACGTTGCAGAGGAGGTTGTTTAGAGTGAGGCTAAGCTGGTAACAGACTTCAGAAGCTTTACTTCAAATCAAACTCTCTGCGTCTCTTTCTGAATGTCTTCGGAGTGAATCACATCCCTGCGATGAGGTCAGAGTTACTGGACACACACACACACGCACGCACAAACACCCTAATCAGCAAAACCCTGAAGAAGGCACATCCTGTTGTGATTTCGATAAGCGCCACAGTTCACAGTCAAAAGGAGAAAGCTATCCTTGACTATACTGACAGCTAGAGGCCTTGATAGGTTGAAATCTTAAATGGTTGAACTTTAATTTAGCACATATTGTGCATCGCAACCTCACAACTTGATAGCAGATGGCTTTGCGGCTTCATTCTCTGCGTCGGCGGTTTCACCGACCCACACTGGGAGGCTGTCCGTCTTACCTCGATGTAGTCTTCTGGCACCAGTCCAACCTCCCCTCTGGAGTTCTGTGCTTCAATCCAGCCGCCTCCAATACTCTGAAATAGAGCGAGACCAAAACGCAACATGTTAGCATGAACAGGCTCAGTCCGGCAAAGAGTTGGTGTCCGCGTCACAGGCACACAAAGAAAAAAAATCACATTAAAAGGAAATCTGAGAACATGATCAAAAGCATTGCATTTACCAGATTACTCTAAAAAAAAAACAACACACATTTACATGCAGCTGTGAAGGACACATTGCCGTGATCCCTGCTGCCACAGCAATACTTATTCAAACCTGTCGCTGTGTTAGTGTCGCTGTGTTTCTCTTAATTCACCACCGCAATTAAGACCACTGGGTTTCCCATGAACACGTTATTCACGTAGGTGACAATAACCAGGTTTTCCCAAGTATCTGTAAACACACCGCAAGCTCGCCGGACAAATTCCGCCACAGTCGGTTTATTTAGAGGAGAAGAGAAAAGAGAGACTGTTTTCCCGATACAGTAAAAACTTAGAACCGACGTTGATTCGGAAACTATGTAGGTCAGCACACAGCGAGGGACCTTTGGACTGTTGTCGACTGGCTGTAATGACATCATGTTTACTCTTTTTCTTCCTCTGTACGAGTTTGTGACACTCCTTGTTTGTGTTCAGCCTGAGATCATGTGAGCCGGGCCTTTATAGTTCTGTGGGTTTGAGATAGGAATCTAGCAGAAAAGTCACAAGAACACTATTTTATGGCTAAAACACACACAACTAATATAAAATACCGCTGCTTAAAAAAAAAGACTACAAGAGTGAAAAACTACATTTTGGATTTGTCCTCTTTCAGTGTAAAGATTTACCTGATTGGTGACAGTAAGCGTCTCTCCTTCTTTCACGGTCAACTCGTTGTTTCCAGCCTCAGCAGCGAAGTCATATAAAACTTGTACCTGAACAGTCAAGACAAAAAAAAAAACACACGATTATTCACGAGATGTTTGACGAACACTTTTAAGAAGACGGCACATGAACATATATCTGCATTTACACACACGCACACAAACAATATCACCCTCTGGATAATAACTCTTGTGGACTTAAATTAACATGCAGTGAAACAGGACAAACTCGTTCTCCTGCCCTGTTATGCTGACTCTTAATTAGGTATTAGTATCAACCAAAAACAAGGCCGGAACCATCACGTTACCCGGTTCAGGTTAATACAGGAGCCTGCAGTTCTTCTCACACTGACCCACATCTACAGATCTGCCCTTTCCCCTCCCCTCAAGAGACACTCACACATGTCACACACCAGCACACACATGCAACACTGAGAAGTGTGACAACTATTCTCAATAGGACTTTGCTTCTCACAGTTGACTTTATGGCTGATTTTGAGCCTCAGGCCAAATTTATTTTCATATATTTGACTATCCAAATTCACTTGGATTGTCAGTTCTGAAGTCGGTGTTGTCAAAGCAGTATCACCTTCACAGACTTAACTAACGTGTTCATTAACCAGTGAGACGGAATTTAAGGCTATTGAATCAGAGAGCTATTTCAGCACTTTGTTTCTGTTTATTCTACTTAGGTACAGGATTATCTAGATCCTCCTAGCTCGATGGCATGATGTGGATTGCTATGTTATTTCAATTTGAAGTCCCCCACCAATCAATAAGATGTTTTACTTATTGTTATCTCACTTACTATTAATACCAATAGTAACTTTAATAAATGTATTGATAATCCTTAAACGAACTGAATGCATTGTAATATATGGTGAAAAGTAACAATCAACCAATCATACATATTAATACTGTACATAATGAACAGAGCCATTCACACACACGCTCAAGACTACATTTCCCAGCATTCCACGGGGGCAGAAATGACCCGCACTGGAAAGGTAGTGAAATGTCACAAGACACTTTCTTAATGAGGCACATTTTCCATGTATCGCAAGAAAACTAATTTACTGCATACGAATGTGTCGTAAGCGCCCATTGCGCGCTTTTAAACCAGATTATTAAACAGTTTTTGGACTCTTAATATGTAGTGTATCGAGTGAAGTGTTCACTGTGAACCTAAACTCGAGAAACTACAACTGTCTGAGCTTCCAGAGTCCACAGCCCGCGCCTTATTGGTACAAAATACAGCTGTCAGCCGACTCCGGAGGAGACAATACACCCGGGTTGACGTTAAAACAGCCTAGAAAAGCTGCCAGACTTACCTTTTGCGCCATTATCGAAGCATTGATCAATCATTACAAAACACAGGCCCTGCGGTTTTCAGGATTTCCAATCCTCAGCTGGATATTTCCCCCCGCTGCTCCACAACTAAAACACAACACGGTAGTTCCACCCGGTGAAGAGCGGCCGCACCACACACTTTAAAACACAAACAAAAATCCTGTAAGAAGACGAGAGCAGTTGTCAAGTTGGTTCAGTGTGACTGCAAGTTTGCGCCGCGCAGAGCTGCTGACAGTACGGAGGGAGTGACCTGCTCCACGGAGAGAAACCGGAAAGGTAGTCTCGGTCCGACATGGCCCTCCAAGACATGACTCGTTCATTCCAAAATAAAGTGAGCCAACAAATAAAACATGCATAATGTACGTTGAAAATAGCTCATCTGAAAACCACAGAAATAAAGATAATAATGATATTAATACGAATAATGTGAATTCAAAAACAATGTAAGGTGATTTTAGTAATTATAATAGAATCAGTCAAATTGTAAAATATGCCACAATAACAGCCATCAAACATGTTTCCTTGAAATATATATTCTAGGTTTTTTGTTGGTTGATATTGTACTTTCCAAAGTTTCTTTCCGTGTTAAAGAAAGGTTGAAAGTTCCGGTGTATTATTGTAATCTCAAGGCAGCTACTGTAGTGTGTTTACTGACACAATGTTGTTGTCAGCTCACAGCTGGCCCAACGGCTGAAAGGGAGTGACTCTGGGTTTATTTCTTGTGCTAAAGTCGGCCTCTGCTGGGCTCGATGTGCTATTACATTACAAACAAGGTCCATCATTGGTCTACCTGTGACACATCTACTGTACAAGCTTCTGATTATCAAATCAAAACCAAAGACAAAGCAACAATTATAATAAGTTGATTAATATAAGTAATAATGTGTATTCTGTCCAGTTCTCATCGTTCTAATCACTCTTTGTTCGTAGAAAAGATTAGATTATTAAGCAAATTCCATCCTGCTATTTTATGCTGAAAATTGCAAATGCAAACCCTGTCAACAACTTAGAATTGTTCTCATCTGAGATGTAGAATGTGAGTTACAGAGGAAGTTGACGCACTGTAAGAGAGCAAGCCTTTAAAACTGGCCAGTTCAGACTGCCTCACCCTCTCAGCTCCCTCATTGTCCTTTGATTTGGTTGTTTTGGGTCATCTTTTCTTCCAGCATGCAACACCTCATTCTTAGCCCACCTTGGCACTTACATACACCAGATCATGTTTCTTCCACCTAAGAAATATCAGTAAACTGAGATCCGTAGGATCAACACCTGAACTAGAGATGATTATACACGCCTTTATCTCTTCACAGACTACTGTAACACATTTTACTCCTCACTCAGTGTAGCTGCTCTTAACCGTTTGCAGGTAATCCAAAATGCTGCTGCCAGATTACTCTCTAGAACAAATAGACGGTCTCACATCACCCCCATCCTCAGATCTCTTCACTGGCTCCCTATAGCATCCACTTTAAAACTCCCACTCTCACTTACAGAGCACTACACGGTCAGACTCCTACATGTGTGGCTGAACTACTTCACCCTTATTCACCCGCCCGCACTCTCAGGTCAAACGTGTTCAATTATCTGTCCACTCGCCTTAAGACCCGTGGTGACCGAGTTTTTTAGGCAGTAGCACCAAGGTTGTGGAATGCTCTGCTTGCACATCTACGTTTTGCTGTTTGAACTCAATCAAAAATCAGCTCAAGACACACCTGTTTAGACTGGCGTTTGGGTAAAAACTCATGTCCTAGGCCTGCTTTTAATTAAACCATGTTTTAATTTTGTACTTTCTTTTTTTTGTGCATTCTTAAATGTCCACAATGGTCACATTGTGTTTTTAATGTCTGTAATTCTGCTCCTGTTTAGCACTTTGTGACTAACGTCTGTGAAATGCACTTTATAAATAAATCTTACTGCCTTACTGACACAGCACCGGTGTAATGATTGGGTCACATGTCATTCTTTTTTTTGTAAATAGCTTTCTTTAATAAACTGTGATTTCACCTCCATCCCTTTCAGCCCTGTTGGCAGTTGCATTTTGAGTATGTATGTAATCACTGAAAGTATTCGCAAAAGATGAACGCAATTGAAAATGTTACGTTGAAGCACCAGAGACAGTTGAAGTGCCCTGTAGACATTTGAGTGTTGGTAAGAAGTGACAGCAGAGTTGTTTCTTGCTGTCGGTGTCAGCTGAAGTGTAGATGCTGAAAGCAGTTGACATTTCTGTTCAAGCTGAAGTGCCGGAGATAAATTAAGTGTGTAATGTAATAACAAAAATGAAGATTTACAGTATACAAGAGCTCATCACCAAAGGCATACAGAAATTCAACAGTGACGTCCAGTGCCAATGATCTGAAAGAATGATCCCATTATTCACATAAGATGAAATAGTTTGGGCTGGAATCGAGTGTTGGATATATGAGAAGGTAACAGAGCGAGAGAGAGAGAGGTAAACCTTACAACAAGTCAATATATTGACAACCTCGACTTTTGGCCACAATGAAAAGTTCAACTTTCGTTCCTGCTCCTTCCTCGTCGCCTCCTCATATATCAGACACCTGAGTGGTCTCATTTATCCGTCAATGTGAAAGATAGATACAGTGAAGGTGAAGTCTGCAGCTCGTTAAGAGAAACAGAAAGAGTGTAATTATATGAAAAGACTGGACTTCGAGGCCGAAGAGTTTCACATCAACGGCAGTGAAGAAGCAGATTTCACACAGAGAATGAGCTATGAAAGAAATCCTGAATTGAAAGTGAAATATAGCACAAAATATAAGAATGCAATTGAGGCAGCAGCCAAAGTGGTATGCAGTGGGGGGGGTTTCCTTGTGCCACAAGGACAAATGTGAAATGGCACACGGTTTGATCGAGCAACGCAGGTGTGTCAGACGAGGGTGGGAGGGTGTTTGGCAGCTCCACAGACACTGAGCTCAGTTTGAAGATCTCCAGCTTCACAGAGACATCATGCGCTCTCTGCTTCCGTTCCTCTGCCTGTTCTCGGTCTGGACAAAGGGAGCCGGGGCGTCGGACCCCGACTTTCCCTTCATGGTGTACCTGGACCAGAATCATTTGGTGTGCCTGAAGTGGGGCTTCGATAACCCGCAAGGAATCATAACATTCAAGCTGGTGGTCAACACAACAGGCTGGGTGCGCCTTGGCTTCAGTTCGGACGGAGAGATGACCGGGTCTGACATCGTCATCGGGGGAGTTGGACCCAATGGAAGCTACTTCGGAGTAAGTCAGCCCCAGATGATAACAACTGCATTACAGGCATATTACAGGCTAAATCTATTTTTTCCCCCATCTCAACAGCAAACGGAACATATTGCTGTTATTGAGGTTGTGTCTTTTCGTCCATTAGGATTACCACGCAATAGGGGATTTCATGCCTGTGCTGGACGAGCAGCAGAGCTACACTCTCCTCTCTCTGACTGAGAGGGACGGTCAAACCATCATGACCTTTCAGAGGCCCATTCAGACGTGCGATCACGAAGATTCCCCGATCACTGTAAGACTTTCAGATATTTTGTCTCCCAGTTTTTTAAAGTCTACGTTCTCTGCATGTGTGAAAATAGGTGTGTAGAGCTTGAGAAATGTGGCATGCGTATCAATTTCAGTCCCAATTGACACGAAAAAATTGCTTGAGAATTTAGTGTTGTATCCATTATTTGGTTCTGAGGGTGTTTTACTTATTCCGGTCAAGGTTCATTGCTAAATCACACTGAATATGTGTTGAGATTGCAAATGTCCTCGACGTATAATGTTAATCTTGTTGATTTCAGACTTTACACAGAATAAAAAAATTATTAATGAACTATTGATCCCAAATACCACCAACGTGAATCACAAGGGTTAGACTTCTTCGCCACTGTTGTGGCTCATTATTTGTAATTCTAGACTCTTTTGTACAGCTGATCTAAATTTTGATGTAAAGATCAAGTTTCCTGCTTTTATCCACATCAACTGCGTTAGAGGGTTTCTATTGTCAGGTTCACCTGAATGTTCTTCAATACAGTACATTGGGTTGGGTGTCTTCTCAGTGTGAAGACAATGGCAACAAAAGAAAAAGACACGCACGATTTTGTTTTGCATTCAACACCTGAAACGCTATACATCATTAGTCATAACACCTTGTTGTATGAGTTGAACATTGTGGCAGCAGAATGCAAAGTCAGAGCATTAAACTGAGACCTGATTTTTCAGCTTTGAGAACATGCCACATCCCTTTCCCCTCAATGAAAGCTCTCTCGTGTTGCCTCGTTTGTACTGTATCATATTCGTTGACTGAAATCTCCACCTCTTTTCCAGGACACACCCATTCAAATGATCTATGCCTTCGGAAGAACAGATACGCTCGGTTATCTTGGGCACCGTAGAGGCAGCAAGGAAGTCAACCTGCTGAACCATGTGGCCAGGCCAACCTCAACCAACCTCAACTATCTCAACGTCACAATGGATAATGTAGGAATAATTGAAAACACTGATGAGAATGATACACAAGGCATGTTTGGAAATGATGGGAACATTTGTCGATTTTAACTTTAACTTCATTAACTTTAACTTTATCTTTTGCAGGTCACTGTCCCTGAAGATCATACCTACTACCACTGCAAGATCATGACGTTTCAAAACTTGGATCCAAATACAACATATTATATATATCAGGTAATCATTGGTATTTGCCCTCGGCTTTTATCAAAATCAACAATTTAATGTTGTTCTGTTCATGCGGTGTTGGAATAACACGCCATACTACTCATCTTTTGAGTGGATTGAGCTTTCAGATACAAAACAAGTCTGACTGTCGTAGTAAAGATGAAAATACTTAACTGATACTGTATAAGTAAGTGTCCTAGCTGTAGAAGAATAAAAAGTCCCACACATGAAAAGTCAACATAAAATGAATCCCGATTTTCAGTTTTATTTCTACCTTCATTCACCATTTTTAAAACTCAAATCTCTTCTTACTTTCCCTCAGATTGAACCAGTGATCGAGAACCCTGACATTGTGCATCACATGCTGCTGTACCGCTGCCCCTCCTATGTGACGGAGACGTACGACAAGCCGTGCTTCATGGGCGACATGGGGGACGACTGCATCGAGGTGGTGGCTGCATGGGCAGTGGGAGGAGGGGTGAGGGAGAATCTATCCTTGCTCCTGCTGAATGCTTAAATTCATGTTGTTGTCTGTATTCTTGTGTGTATATCCATGTCAGGCATGACATGAGCTGATCCACAATTTATTCCTGAAACTTCAGGTATTTGAGCTTCCAGACAATGTGGGTATTCCTGTTGGAGGTGCGGACAGCGATACATTGTATCGGCTGGAACTCCACTACAACAATCCAAACAATGAAGCAGGTAAATACTGTATCTATGTATCTATGTATCTGTCTCAGACTTGTCATAGCTCAGATAGATAGATATTTGGATAAATAGATAGATAGATAGATAGATCTAGACAGTATAGATGTCTAGATAGATATATCTCTCTATTTCACTTTTGACATATAGTTCACTCAAGGCCTGTAGACATTATGGCTCTGTTTTACCAGGCTGAGTAGGACTTCCCAGGGGCAGTAAATTGGCCTTTATTTGTCAAATTGGTGGTATTTCCCTTTAAAATACGTTTAATGCAACATGGAAAACATCTGCCTTGGCTGCTGTCTGGGCAATAATACACAGTAAAAACAGTCATGCCAGGTATAAGTCGCATGTAATATGCTGTCATAACACAGTATTATTTTTTACGATACTTATTACTTATTTTCTTTCACATGACTAGCATGCAACCATTTCTAAACTACTGTCTCTTTCTGTGTAGGTAGGAGAGACAGCTCAGGACTGAGGCTTCACTACACAGACCAACGCAGGACGTATGATGGGGGCATCCTGACCACAGGTGTGAACCCATATACCTCTCTGAGCTACAACATCCCTCCAAAGGCCACTCAATTCCACACCTACGGCGTGTGTAATACAAGTCTCTTTTCCCAGGTCTGTATTGTTTCAGTATAGATTTCAAAATGAGATAAGTTAATATGTCTTTTGTTTTTGGAATGACTGTGTTCCTGATCGTGTTTACTTTCCAACCCTAGCTTATGAATCCTGTGCCTGAACTGCACGTGTTTGCTGGGTTGCTGCACACTCACTTGACTGGGAGGAAAGTCAGAGTGGGCCATTACAGGTAAGAAAGAAGAGATTTGCTTTTTGTCAGTCCATATGGAGGTTTAAGAATGAAAAAAAAGAGATTCATTAAATTGGACTGGCTTTGTAAAAACACAGCAACAATCTCGCTGTTAAAGGAGTGGACTTTAGTGGACGTAGGGTTGTTTTGTTTTGAGTAATATCAAGTTTTGATGCAGAACTTGCATTGTAGCTTTCTTGTCTTGTAAAACTGTTATTTCATACATCTTCACTGTAGAAATGGAACCCAGATAGACTTCTTGCTCTTCAATGAAAATTACAACTTTGGGCTACAGCAGAGCGTCATTTTGGGAAAGATCAAGACCATCAAGCTGGTAAGTTTCCATTGCCTCCATGCCCAAATAGTATGCCCATATTTTACAAGGCAGTTTTTTAGTAAGTTCTTGGTTGTTTGTGCTGTTAAGAACTATATAATTGAAACAGTGCTCTGTCAAGTTTCATGCCACATGTCTTGTCTCCCATTACAGGGTGATGAGATTGAGGTGGAGTGCACCTACAATACTACCGATCGCACCAACGTCACCAAGGTGAGTAAATACAGTTAACCTCATGTCATTACGCACACAATGTGCTTTAGATGAAATCAGTGTGGTCCAAGAAATACAAAAAAGAAACACATGTAACATGAAGAACAGTTTAATATTTCATGTATCAGAAAGATTGCTGAAATATGTGTTGGTGGTTGTATTGGTGCTTTTTCATGGTGTTCCCATGGCATCTTACCTTTATGCACATGTAGAAAGAGAATCTCATGTCTTTAATGCCTGCCATGTATTACATTTTCCTCTTTAAGATGGGGTTAGCAACTACTGATGAGATGTGCCTGGCCTTCCTACTCTACTACCCTGCAATCAAGATCACCAACTGTGTTAGCAACCCAAATACAAGGTATCTATCAACTAACATAAGCTAACAGTAAGACCTGATGCAGGTCTTATACATATAGATATATACATTACATACATGTTTTTTTCAAGCAGCTGTATCTTGATACGCTCTTCTACTCATTTCTGACAGCATGTCTGAGGACGCCCCAACTTCAGACCAGGATCCAATTGCAGCGCAGGAGAGTTTTCTGAAGGACCTTCCACAAATTCAGTTAGCCTCTGATGACGAAGTAAGTAAATATTTTGAAGTCTATTTTCTATTACCTCCAATCTAATAAATACATTTTGTTGAGGATTGTTTGTTGATAAAAGACTGTGGAGTCCTCTGCCAAGTATCATAAAAAGAGGTATTTCTTTGTCATCTTTTTTATTTCCCAGAACAACTTCTCATTTAACCGAAAAGGCACGGTGAGGAAGATGATGAAGACACCGACTGTCACTTGTCCAAAAACCAATGCGGCAAGTGGACTCGGTGCTTCCCGGATTATGAATTTAGCAGGAATAATACTTCTGCTCCTCTGGATTGCAGTAATGTAACATGGTTGTATGCGCAGCAGATCCAAACCATAGCAATCTTGATGAAGGAAGGCACTGTTAAAAAAATCTCTGTTGTAGGCCACTGGGTTTATTCAACTTTACAAGACAGGGTGTATACCACTTTCTATGTTTTTGTTTGCTCTGTTCATTGCATATCTTTTTCTGTTCATTGCATATCTTTTTCTCTTATGTGTGTACATGTATTGTGTTCATTTCATGCACTCTCAGCCTAATTGCTGATATTTATATGTATACAAATATATGTAAAAGGGCCAATAATTTGCTAAGTTCTCACCGAATAAAATATATACACCACAAATAATATATGAAAGTGGTGTTATGACAATCTAAAAGAAAGTCTGGTGGATGGTGGATGCAAGTGACATTAAGACATGTAGTTCCACAGACGTTCCACAGGGGGGAGCTCTAATTAATTAGCTTTGCCTGGCACTGTGCTGTCAAGGAATGAATGTGTAAGGCTAGCTGAGTGGTAGCTTTGGCAATGTTGTCACGATCAGAATGATATCGCAGCGGGACAGAGGAGAACTGGCTCGGTTTTATACTGTCACAGATCCCAAAAAGCACCTGAAAGGCTATACTGTGTACAAAGTCACCGCGAGGGTAAGTAAAGGGAGGATGGGCACTCAGGGCTGATGCTAGGTGTTGTTAGCTAGCTATGCTAACCAAGCTAATATGATGCAAACACAAGTAACGCTCATGTTTAGCTGGTAAGTGTAAGTGCTATTGTTTACATGTGATCGTTAGCTTACAGTAGCATTCAGGCTTGTTTATAATTTAATATGTGTTTGTATTCAACCCCCCAGTGGATTATCTAGTTGCTAACTTACATTAGCAAGACTGAACCTAACCTAAACGCTGTGTTGACCTGGTTTTACCCGATAGGTAACGTTAGCTAACTAGCTAGCTCAGTTAGTCCTATTTGTAGCATTACGACAGATAAACATTCAGGAGATCATGTAAAAAAACGTGTTCAGACTCAAACAATAACTAGCAGGTTCATGTTGCCATTATATATTACAAGCCTGATAGATGGAGAAATGTCAAAGCTTCATAAACTTAAACAATAATTGATTAACATGAAACTCCATGAGTAAGGTGTTGCTATACTATAAAGCTATTTCAAGGTAGGAGAAACCCTAGATCAAAAACAAAAATGGTTTCAGTTTGAGACAATCAGGCTTTTCATTTGTAAGCATGGGTCCCTGTCCCCATTGATAATATACAGCAACTCACAGATCAAGTGCTGGTATAGTAAGTCATCTGATGGTGAAATGAACAGACGTATCCTAATATTCAGCCACACTTATGCCAAACCTCCAGTTACCAGTTTGTGCAGTGTTACAGATTCATGGTCACACTCCCAGTTCAATAACTTAGAAACAGGACCGGCTGAGTTTCTTTGTTATGATTGTTGGTGATGTCGCGTTCCTACACTCTCTCGACATATAAAGCACTCATTGTCACACTCGGAGCTGTGTCCCTGCTCATACTCGTGCCAGCCTCTCAATAAAGTCTTGAACCAGCATCTTATACTTCTAGATAGGGATCGCTCACACAGAGGTTCTAAACCCTCTAAAGTTCTCTTCCCCCATTCTCCACATAGATAATCTCCAGGAAGAACCCAGAGGATGTCCAAGAGGTAAGACATGCAGCCATTATTTGCATATTGTGACTGAGTGAGTGTGCAAAGCATTGGCAGACAGTTGACTTTCTTGAAAGACAGGAGTTTAATGGAATCTCTCCGAGGGAATTTCCCCTGCAGGGTTGGAGGATAAGCCCAGCTTCTGTGTAGTGTGAGCTATCTGTTATGTCAGACTGTGAGCTGTGTGTGGCTTTATGTTCCTTATTCCACATCCTGAAACGAGGGATCTGGTAAAGCAGTGCTAATGCAGCAGGCATGATGTCAATTACTGCATGCGTGTCTATGAGAACACAGACCTCCATTATTTGGGCAGTGTGGGAGTGGTGCTCTGCTCAGCCCTGTTTTCTTCACACCAGCAGGCTGGCCAGGATTTTAGCAAACCGGACTCGCAGCTCAACATTAGGCCATTATGTTTTGCTTTATGCCGCAGAGTAAGGAACTACTTTATGCATGTTTGTGTCTGAATGTTGTGACTTGTGTTGGACGTTTTATTGCATGAGATTTGACTTTAACTTAGCAGAGGAACAATGGCTGAGTTTTGATTTGTTTTTAGTTTCAGGCTATGGAGAGGTGCTGTTGACAATGAATATATTAATTACTCAGATATTTTAAATACAGAGCTAATGAGATTACTTTTACAGACAATTACAAAATCAGGTTACTTCTTCAAGCACCACAATTGGTTTAATTCATTTGGTGAAGCTTCACGTATTATTAAACAGAGTGATTCCTCAACTCCTCCTCCTCCCTGTCTTCATCCATCTCTCCTCTTGTTCTTTCTGTAGATAACAGTGTGGAAGAGGTACAGTGATTTCCGGAAGCTTCATCAGAACCTCTGGCAGTTGCATAAGAATGTGTGTAGCCAGTCGGAGCTGTTTCCCCCGTTTGCCAAGGCCAAAGTCTTTGGTAAGAAACGATTCCCCTGTGTCACACATTTGTCCAGATGAATGCAAAGAGACCAAATGCTCGTCTTTGAGGAGTCTTCTTCTCCTGTTTTTGGTCCTCTGCTACCTTTTTGATACCGTGGTTGTTTGCGTTAGTGACAGAACTGTGTGACTGACTGCTGTAGAGAGACTAAATCCTGGATCTTTGGATCACTGAAGGAGCAGTGAGGACTCTGCCTGCTCAGTGTCATTAAGCACTACTCTTACTTGACCTAATCACTTGCTTAAAGGCAATATCCCTCTAATGTGTGTGTGTGTGTGTCGATGAAGAATACATTGTGGCCAGTGCAGACTTACTAACGGGTGCTTCCTCCGGCCCCCTAGTGTGTTGACCCCTCGACTTGATCAAATGCCAACTGTGTGTCCGTCCTGCAGCTCTGAATGCAAATGCTCTCTTCCTGCATTTTGTTACCACTAATTAAATGACATCTGATCCTGGTCTTCCCTTCCCTTTTTCTTCTCTACTATTTGCATACAGCCTAATCACTGCCTCGGCTTACTGTATGAAATGCTTCCATTTCATTTGCTCTGGGTCACTGTGTCTAAGTTCACCAGTGAGCCGGCACGCTTCATTAACCTCCCACCACCACAGCAACGTCTTGAACCGGACTTGAATGATTTTCTTCCAACAGTGCGTGCGTTGTCTTTTTTCTTTTTTTTTTGCAAGCGCAGGTCGTTTTGATGACTCGGTAGTTGAGGAAAGAAGACAGTGCTCCGAGGATCTGCTGCAGTTCTCTGCTAACATCCCTGCTCTCTATAGCAGCCAACACATCCAAGATTTCTTCAAGGTACCAAAAACAATCACACACAGAATCACAAACTCTCAGACTACTTTGAACTGCAATGATTTTCGATTCTCTTCAAGGGAGGCGAGGTCCACGACGGCTCCGAGCTGATTGGACCAGCTGAGCCCTTTTCAGACTTCTTGGCAGACAGTTTATCAGACTGCAGCTCTGACGGTAGGGTGAAGCACAACCACACTTCCTCAAATCCATCTTCCTCTTAATTTACAATGACTTGCATTTACAATGAAGTCACTCTGGCTCAGAGATTTGTGGACATGTTTTTTTGTTCCAGTTCAGAGAGACGTCAGTGGTGCAGATGATTTGACGATCACATCGGAGTATGGTGGTAAAGTTTGTTTGTTTATGTATCAAAATAACACACACACACATCCATGAGAGCTCATAAATAGACTCATTAAGGAGTGTGTAAGCATTGCTCTCCTCCCCAGGCCCGTCCAGTGACAGCGACCTGACCTCCCTGGGTGTGGATACCGACTCTTTGACTGGGCTGGATGATGGCATGGCCTCAGGCCGCACCTCCCCAAACCAGCCACAGGGGGGAGCCACCCACATTAGCAGCAGCTGCAGCCCCCGCTTGCCCTCCCTGCACGATCGCCGCACCCCATCTCCTGCCCCGGCCCCTGCCTCCTCGGCCCCTAATCCAGAGGTCAGCCGGCCAGGCCGCACGCCGCTCTTCTCCGGCCGCCTGAGGAAAGCCGCCGGTGGCCGCCCAAAGGACGTGAAGTCCGACTACCTAGACAGAGCCAGTGAGCTCATCTGTTTGGCTGTGCAGAAGGAGAAAGAGCAGGACTTCCAGGCAGCATTCTCCTGCTATCGCAGCGGAGTGGACCTGCTGCTGCAAGGAGTGCAAGGTTAGTTTGGGGGAGCGCTTGGTGCCTACATGTGCAGCAGTGACGCAACTTCTGTATAATGGGACAAATCTTTCACTGGAGACCAGAGCCTTGAAGAAAACATTTTTTTTAAATCGGCAATTCAATTTGTGTATCGTACATGAACACCCACATCTTTTACACTTTATTCCACAAAATTGCAATGCTGGCTTTAGAACTGTCATCTCCAAGACTAAGTCCAGATCCACACGTGATGAAGCTCCCTCCAGAGTCACACAGGACAATATACACAGACTCAGTAGTACTCAATTTGACAACGAGTAAACCCATTGATAAAATCTTCCCTGGCCCACAGATACTGTAGGTCATGATCCACCTTTTGAAAACGGTCCTATTGAACAGCGGATCTCGATCAAAGCTCATTACTTTCTACAAGTGGTGATCATGAATTGTCTGTCTACTTGGATGGGTGTCCTTGTGTTTATGATAGCGGAGCTTCCAGCAGCAGGGTTGCTGCTCTTTAGTTGACCCTGACATCCCCTCAAAGAAGACATCGCTTTTACCCTCGTGGTTTGTTACCTTGTCATAATAACATGCTGTTTTGTCCGTAAATAAAATGCTTGTACAGAAACTTTGAACCCCGCTGCGCTGTAGAAAGTGCTTGGTAAAGAGAAATGCGTGACCCTTTTCAGGTGAGCCCAGTCCCACGCGGCGAGAGGCAGTGAAGAAGAAGACCGCAGAGTATCTGATGCGTGCAGAACAGATATCCAGTCAGCATCTGAGAAGCAACATGGGTCAAGGGTCAACGCAGACAGTGGTGAGTGGGAGGGGAATGCCACTGGCCTGTGTGCTGTCAGTGTTAGATTATGCAAATGTGCCTTATGTGCGTGCACCCACCAGGGTCCTTAAACCACTTGAGACGGCATATAAACCCGACTGTACAGTTTATGTTAAACTGATGTTTTTATACAGTCAGAATTAGTAGTGGAGCCGCTGTACACTACCTTTTATCTGATGATCAGACACGGTTGTTTTCCACACATTACTTGGGTCACGTGTTGCAAAACGGCAGAATACCTAATGAATGTCACCATGTGTTAACGTTGCACACCGTTATGAAATGTTTCTGCTTTGTTTCCAAGGCTTTGGGGGCACATTGTTGCCCGTCCACCAGCAGAGGAAGCCAGCAGAGTCCTTCTGAGGAGCTGAGAGCATACAGGGTGCTGGGAGTCATAGATAAGGTCAGTTCACTTCAGCAACTTGCAGCCGCATTTCACTTCAAAGTTGTTTCATTTATAAAAACAAGCAATAATTTGGCTATTTGTTCTACTAAGAGACACTTCACATTGTTTAATTTGATGTCAGAATTTTCTCCTTTAATATAATAACGCATACGGAAGAGGAACATTGTTACGTTGACAACTATAACGGAGGTCCTAACTAAATAATTACACTTAGGTCCGGCAGACAATAATTTCCTTTTTTAAACATCTTTCTTTTTTTCTTTTTTTTTAATCTGAGGCAATAAAGCGTAATGGATTTACCGAATGGTACGGGCTGAGTGTGTGTATGTTCAGCGTCGGTTATGACGACCACAAGGTCAGTTTAGGTTGCTGGTCCTCTCAACCAGCTGCCGGCGAAGCAACTGCACCACTCAGCCATGAAATGACTTGGCAAGCCGCTCACAGAGCTGCACACGACATTGAATCAATGATGCTCGTCCTCCGCACACACAAAACCCCAAGGAAAATGTTGATACAATACTAACATGTGTTACTCTGCAGAGGTGCATGCAAAATCCACAGTGTGTCAGAAACAAATCAGACACGCAGCAAAAAGAAAAGTGGAAACTGCGCGATCCAGAAAGGACCCAGCGCTCCTCTCCTCTTTTTCCTCCTCCTCCTTCCTCCTTTCACTTTTAATGGGGACAGAGGGGACAGATGGAGAGAGCTCCTCACCCTGCTGCCCCTCCGCTCCACCTCCCCCCTTCCCTGATGTTTGTGTCTTAATTATATTAGCGCCCTGGCTAGCGCTGCCACTCTGTTTACTCACAGCTCCATTCATATCCATTTAGCCTGCACCTGTTTGGTCCCAGCCAGGGTCACATGAAGAGAGAGAGAGAGAGAGAGAGAGCGCACCCACAAAACATACGCACGCAGTGCGCTGTGTACGAACACATGGCGGGTCACACACATATGCTTTAGCTCTCCCCTGAGATGCTGAGGGGGGAGAGGAGCAATGAAGATGTCAGGGAGAAGGGAGGGAGGAGATAAAGGTTAGGAAGAGAGGTTAGGAGGGATTCAGAGATGGCTCTGCTAGCAGTTACTGTGTCTGCCAGGGAGCATTGCATGGATCTGTAGTTACATATATTTCAAGCAACACATGTGCATCAAAATGTATGTAAATTTATTTATTAAAATTTTTTTTTACATTGTTAAATCTATGAAATTACCTAAAACACTGAAAAAAAAAGTTTGTTTTGTTCAATCAGCAGTCCAAAATGTATAGAAATTCAATATACAATGATTTTTCTTCTTCGAATAATTAACTAATTGATTCAGGTATTAAACAATGCTGGTGGTATCTGCATTTGTTTCTTTTTTTATGGTATGATACTACATGCTTTTATAGATTTCCTTTACTCGACCCGGTCGTTGAAACACTCTGGAGCGCACAACCACTACATCATCCTAGACTGTGTGTGTCTGTTCATATCTGGCAATTAATGGCACTCTTCCATCACAGGTTCTTTTGGTCATGGACAAGAGAACACAAGAGACGTTCATCCTGAAAGTAAGTTTAAAATACGTGTGTGTGTGTGTGTGTGTGCATCCTTGTCGTACTGACTGTAGGTGTGAAGTGTGCCAGACGCCCCTGTGTGTGACCGTTTGTAATTGATTCTAATGGGCCTGTCCCTGTCAGCTCCTCCGCTCTCAGGTGTGAGACGTGTGCCAGATGCCAACGCACAGCGCAGGCACAGATGAATACACACGTGCGCGCTCACACACGCATTCCTTCACTCTCTCTCTCACACACACACACACAACCAATGTGAACTTTATATGTAGTGCTGATAGATCTGTGTGGCTCTTCTAAAGTCACGGCTGTGTGTGGCTTGATGAATCCAGTGACTTTGGGTTGCCGTGGGGCAAAGCTTGTTAATCGGAGCTTTCTCCTTCGTCTTCACAGAGGCTAAAACACTCACCTTCCTCTACCTCCTCCCACTCATGCCCTCCATATGGAGTCAATGTGTCTTTTCTCCTTATGTCCTGTCATGCATTGCTCACTTCCTCTTTCTCTCCATCCTTATTGCAGGGTCTGAGAAAGAGCAGTGACTGTGGGCGGACTAAGCGGACAATCATGCCTCATTCTGTGCCCCACATGGTGCAGCTGAGGAAGTTCATCGTCTCCGAAGACACCGTTTTCCTTTTGCTGCAGTATGCTGAAGGTAAAGCACGTGTGTGTGTCATCTAATGCTCACCAACTTCATCTTCATTCTTTTGTCTTTTCCCCTCCTTCACCTGATTCCCCCCCCCCTCTCGCTTCTCCCACCCCTCTCTCTGCCCTTGTTCCAGACAGATGTTTGATAGAGATGGGTGTGTGTCACAGGTCATTATTCTGAATACCAGGTGGCGCCATGCTTCATTAGCTATGCCAACACCTGGGCCTCCTTACAACCCACTCGCTCTATGATGCGTGTGTGTGTGTGTGTGTGTGTGTGTGTGTGTGGGTGTGGGTGTGTGTGTGTAGCTCGTGTGGGTGACGACGTACAATGAAATCCAGCCATATTTTTTTTAATGCTCCATAACCTATTCAATCTGGTGCACTCTATAACCACCCTGCGCTAATATTAGTGGACAGTATTTAATATCATATGAACATAATCGAATAAAGCCAATCAAAATGCCAGAGAAGGCATCGTTTCCCCACAGTTTACATTTCAGCCGTGCGATTAACAAAATCCAGGGTTGCTTCTTCTGCTTTAGTGTGCCGTTCGCAGCCGATCGGTTAAATGACGACAGGCAGGCAGACGGAGGGAGGCGGTGACCTGAGTGACATTGGACAAAACAACATGTGGATGGTTTTACTTTCTAAGCCATCGAGTTGCCCTACTGTCATTATCATCACTGTGAGCTCCCTATCCATTCTCATCACACACAACAGATGCTGGCTTCCAATTGCTCACACTACAGCTGTGTGTGTGTGTGTGTGTGTGTAAGACAGAGAGAAGTCAAAACGCTAACATAACACTGGGAACCTAAATCAAACACACACACACACACACAGCGACCCCATTTAGCCAAATTGGGTTCAATCTTGCCTTGGTTACTCTTTCCTAAGTGCAATGAGCCTTCTTACCTAGTTTCCTCCAGTGTCTAAGGACTCCCAGAGGCCAAAGTCAGGAACTGAAAGTCTCTTGCACTTTCCTTTTCATCCTCAGCATCTGACCAACTGTGAATTTTAGGTAGATGGCGGAAAACGATTTTTAAAGATGCAATGTTATCATGTATAGCAAAGTGAGCTGCATGCTCCTGAAATAGTGATGGTTTCTTCGGCTGAATTACCAAATGGGCAAGGGGCGCGCAGGTCCTTCTTGCCACGGGCGTCATATAAAATAACTTTTGCCCCGTTTCAGCTATAAGAAGCAACTCCATTGAAACAACTTTGAAAGTGGTTACGAAGTCTCCATAACTGCAACTTGACTTTGTTTAATTATCAACAAAGCATCTCTATCCGTATGTTGATACTACTGGCACTCTGTGCTTGCTTACTGTATGAGTGAATGCTGAACAGAAATTGTAGCAGGCTTGTGTTTGACCAGTCAGCAACTTTCGGTCCTTTTTGGACAATGGGAAGGAACTCAATTTAGACCACGGTTCCTCCTATTGAAACACAGGTGGTTGCTGAGTTCCAAAGAACATTCCTGGAGATGTTCCAGTAGTGCACTTCATTTGTCCTCTTAATACCTCTGCTGTCTACTGTACTGGATACGCCCTTCTTTTTGTGTTTGTCTTTAATGCCCTGTTTCCTTCATCCCCAGGGGGGAAGCTGTGGTCTCACATTGGAAAGTTCCTGCGTACTTCCAGCCCAGAGGACAGCTTTGACATTCCTTTCATCCAGAAAAGCCACACGGCGGCTGTCCACTCTCCACAGCACGCTGCACCACAGCTCGATGTAGATTCCGCCAGTTCTGGTTCCGGGCCGGTGTCTTGTCCCGCTTCTGTATCGGCGCTCCAGAACAAAGGGGAGAAGCCGATCGCGTCTCCTAGGAAAAGGGTTCTCCCTCCCAGGCGCATTGAACAACTTGGGGCCCAGTTGGACTCCGGAGCCACCTCTGAGGAGGAGTGCACCAACAGTTATTTGACACTTTGCAACGAGTATGAACAAGACAAGGTCGAACCAGATGCGCTAGAGGAGGAGGGAGAGAAGAGCGAACAGGAAATGCCGTCGCTGGAAGTGCCCGCCACGACGACCACCACATCCTCGCGTAGCCGGTCACTGCTGAGCAACGACAGCCTCTCGTCACCGATCAGCTCTCAGGAACTCGGCTTCTTCACAGAGTCGTCCGACAAAAGCGGCAATGAGCAATACCGCGTCGAGGGACAGGACCACGGCGAGGTGTTCAGTCCTTTGCCGTCCCCTGCTGTGCCTCTGTCCAAGCACACGCCACTGGAGTTTTTCCGTATCGACAGCAAAGACAGTGCCAGCGAGGTGACCTGTCTTGACTCGGGAGAGCAGCGGCCTTCTCAGAAGCCGGTCTCCCTCTTTTCCACATCCGACCTGGGCTCGGATGTCACTGAGGATCTTCCAGAGCTGGCTCAGGAGGTCAAAGGCCACAGCTCAGAGCTTTGGGGGTTGGACTGTAGCGATAAAGGCTCCAACGAGTCCGTGCCAGTCATCTCGTTCAAAGAGGCAGTAGTGGAGGATGAGGGTCACCCGCCAGACCTTTTGGTCAACCTGCCTGTAACGGGCGGGACTGTCGACTCTTTCCAGGAGGAATTGGACACCTCGGGGGTGTGTCTCGGCCTCGAGGCCTCGCCGAAGAAGTTCATCCAGCCTGATGTTTTACAGCTTCACAGCCAGCCGGAGGAAGGGGAGGAGCAGCCACTGGAGCAGGAGCCTTCATCTCTATGCACAGCCTCTGCGACTTGTGACACGTCTTCCTCTCCCTTCAACTCGCTGTGGGATGACTGCAGCTCGGCGTTTGGGTCAGAGGCCTCTGACAAAATGGTCGGTCACCCTACATGCCAAAATAATTACCTTGACCTTCCAGTTACTGACATTCTAAACGGGAAACTCGAGGCCGGTACAAGACTAAATACAGACGTGGTTCCTCACCACAGCGGCAAAAGCACAGACTCTATCCCAGCCGCGAATGGCACCGAGGCTCGCGCAGTGGTCCAGAGTTTATTCGGGCTTGATGGCGAATCATCAAGAGCTATTAGTAATACAGGTGGCTGCGACTTTGATGAAGAAGTATCGCGGCTGTTCGCCGAGCTGGACGAGCTGTCGTTGGCTGCGTCCCAAACTCGTATCCCGGAGGAGTTCGTGCGATGCTGGGCGGTCGAGATGGTGACAGCCCTGGACCTTCTGCACCAACACGGCATCTTTTGTCGAGACCTCAACCCCAACAACATCCTGCTCGACCACCAAGGTTAGACACCCGTTGTTACCGCGGCTTATCGCAAAGCCTTTGTTCGGTAACATCCCACAATCTAGTCCCCCATCTCATAGATCTCTGAAATCTTCAGTATATGTCATAAAGAATAGAGGGGGAGTCCTGAAAATTAAAAAATACAAAGTAGAATACATTCTTCTAATATTAGGGAAGCAATGCACAAAGTTTAGAAAAAGATGTAGATATTTCAGACATAGTTCGATAAGGACCTCATGAACATCTTGGACATCTTGGTGAAATCTGCTCATATTTCTCCTCTATCGAGCATATAACCACATCTCTCTGAAGCTGCTTTGCTCTGTCAGTCAGCCATGATGTAATGTATTTACTAAAATGAAGGCTTTTCCAGAAAGGGGAAAGTGTTTTTTTTCCCCGACCAGGAGGTCACAGATTCCCCCTCAACTTCTTCCTTTGTCGTCCTACAATCATCTCTCTCCGCCTCGTTATCAACAAGCGTCTAATTAGCTGAGTGGCTGTTTTCGTCTCCCTGGTGGTAATTATTGTTCTAAAGGGCCCATCAACGGCGTAGTGTGGTGCATCAGTCTGGCTAGCCCAGGCTAATGGCCACGGCTACCTAATGACACCATTAGTTCTAATGATAGCGTTAACGGGTAGCCGCTAAACAGGAGTAATCGCTGGGGCCGTGTGCTTGAAAAGCTCGCTGAGGGATGTAGAGAGGCAGAAAGGAACCGGTGGAAGGAAGTGCTCTGTAGGTGAGTAAACAGGTTGAAAAGTATCGAGTCGCAGTGACACTCGACTGTGTCGGCTTGAGGCAGAGCGCCAGATGAATGCTTCTTACTCTTTGAGCCGAACGCTTTCCCTCTTCCTGTCTCCTTAGGTCACATTCAGCTCACCTACTTCTGTAGCTGGAACGATGTGGAGGAGTCCTGCGACAAAGAGGCCATTGCCAACATGTACTGTGCACCAGGTGAGACGTATGCTCATACACTTTATCGCTCTGATTTCTCTCAGGTGCTCCTTCTAAACTTGTTATTAATTGGGAGCCTCATTTTGTGTGTTTGCGTGTCAGTAAGGAGCTTTATGTCGGGTTAATTCTATGCAGGGCCATAAGTAGGCCACTTTCCCATGGGCACAAACCCCTCATTCATAGCCAGACATGAATAAACAATCCACGCACACACACACACTACTCTAGAGATTAGAAACAGGTGAACACTGATTCTTCTCCACTTTGAAATAGACAGAAATCCATATGCAAAGGTGCTCTTTTTTTACCCATTAAAGAAACTACATCTTAAGGATTCATGCAGTTATCATGATGACATTTTTGACATTTTAAGAACTAATATCTGTTTGTATCCGGAGGATAAAATAGAAATATTTAGTATTTACTCACAGTTTGGAGAGGCTGGCTCTGGTTGTAGTTCTCTCCTTGTCCTGTAGAGTGTGCTGTTGTGCAACAGTGAGACAGCGGCGAGGTAACTCCGTGTGTCGCCCTCAGCAGGCTTGTGGCAGCTCCGGCATGCTGTTTACAAGCTGCCTGAAACAAACCGCTGCTAGACTACAGCACCATGTCCCTACTTAGCACTTCTGTGTGTGTGTGTGTGTGTGTGTGTGTCAAACATCCGTTTGTCATCTATGGGCGGGATACTTCTTCTAATATGTTGCTGTTTTAAGCATCGGGCTTCACACTTGGGATGCTGGATGGATTGTTTGATTACATCTTTTCTTAAATACGCAGGACGGAGAACTGCTGAAAAACTCTGGATGCATTTAGAGACGTACACAACGACCCTCGCACCCGTTCACTCCCCCGCGCACTTCTATTAAGCTATTCTCTCATACTCATCCTCTCTCAAGCCAGGAAGGTCACTTCAGATTTAAATCCTCCTTGTGACGAGGAACATTCAGTGAGCCACTGTCGTAATGAATCTGAACGCAACAAATGCTTTATCGAACATTCAAAGTGTGCATTTTTTTTATTCCCTTTTCGAAACTGCTTGTTTAAAAGCCCACTCGTGGAAATAGAAGCACGTAGAGGCATATGTACGGTGGCCAGCGGTAGGTGACCTAAAGACACACAGGAGCAAAGCTCGGCACATTGTGCTTTACGTGCACAATGGAGCTTAAAACCTAAGTGCCAATTCGAGACGTTTGACTCTGAAGTCATTGTGTAATTGATGTAGTAATTGTTCTTGATAAAATCGGCAGCGACGGCTCTTTATACTTGTCTAACAGAGGGGATGGTAGGTCTGAACAATGTTGTTTATTTAACAAAATAAAATGATTGAAATAAAAAAAAAATGTAAAAGGTCGATTTTGACTAAATGTACACTTGACGCACAGATAATTTATAATTTATACGTCGCTGGATCAATCAAGTAAAGGCAAATCATTTATTGATTACTTTTTAAAAGTGCTGTTCTCAGCAGTCAAAACTGGAAGGTATTTATTTTAAGTATATATTTATTTCAGACTTGACAGGCTTGTCGGCAACTTTTGGTTTCTTTACTTGACAATCCGATTAATTCACTTTCACAACAGTCATTGAATACGTCCGTAAGTTAATCAGCTAGTCTTTTTCGGCACTGTAGAATTCAGATGTAGACAAATACAAGTATATCCAATGTTGGACAAGAGGAGCTGAAGGAGGCAATCGGAGTGGTGCCCTTTGCGTCACATTTGGGCGGCGTTCACATTCGGCTCACTCACACAAATAACAAAAAAAATCCCAGAAAAAAAAAGTTCAATGTTGTGGATAAAAGCCAGCGCCGAAGTGGAATAGTGCTGATCAGCCCAGGTGTGAAAGATCTTGTTAGTTAAAGAATGTTGATCCCACATGGATCAATGGATGTAATGTGTTCAAGCAGCCAACAGGGGGGGTGTGACGCTGTTGCTGAGCGATAGTGTGGCTTCAACATACATTGACTGTACTACGGAAACGCCGGCAACTTTGTCTTTCTCGTCTTTGTCCACCTTTCTTTGTTGCTGTACATTTCAGTATGCACATATTACTAAGTAATGGCTCTCGTCTGTTTGACATGTTTTTATTTCCTGCAAACCTGCAAAAAAAAAGATGCATGTATCTGTTGATGTACAGTATGTGCTCGTTAACTCTCTCTCGCTCTCTCTCTCTCTCTCTCTCTCTCTCTCTCACACGCAGAGGTTAGTGAGTGTGCGTCTCCCCTGCCCTTGTTATGTATTGCTGTTTATCCAGACAGGGTCAGCTCTGGCGATGGCTTCATTCCTGATGACAGATTTATGACTGTTTGCCAGAAAGCTAGCAGGGGGCCTGCTGTGACCGTGTGTGTGTAAGACGGAGAGAAACATGTTTTTACAACGCACACATTCACACCCAAAAAACACGGGAGTGGACTCGGAAAATACAGTGACATCTGTGAATCTATTTATCCTGCACTTCTGCTTATTTATTTTCTCAGCATATCGTCATCGTTATTGATACACATCAGATGGCTAATCTTTTGTTCTCTAATAATAATTTAAAAAGCTATTGAGTGACAGTGAGACACGACCTGATTGGAGCAGAAACAGGAAATAGTTTATTGTTCTGCTGAGAGGGAAGCAAGGCCTAAACCAATGTCTAAGAAAAGGGAAACTCAATATTCTTCCCCTCTGAGGTGACAAGTCAGACTTTTAGCTGCTCAGCCACAGCGTGATCGACTGGAAGTTAATGTTTAGTTCCCCTTTTCACACAACGCGCTCACCTCTTTGTTTTGGAAACCTCTTCAAGTAAGAAACTGTACCCCGAACGTACTTCGGCTTTGCTATTTGAATGTTATCAGATATTCTTTGACGAGTCAACGCATTGCTTTAGAATACATAACTTATTTGGTTTTTAACAACACTTGTCACCATTTTAACAGAGCCTCATATGAGCCTCAGTCTTGGAACGTTATAAACCGAAGTCTCCTTACTTCCTACCTGCAAACGCTTTACTTCCCCTTTCAACAATGACTGTCTGTTCAGTTTTTAGGGAAGTCAGACTAAGAGGAGAAGAGAGAAAGTTCCTTATTTTTTTCTTCTAATTCTTTTTTTTGGTTCATGTGCTGTGTAAGAAAGCTTTGTGGGAGGTCTGTTCAAATGAACGCGTCACACAGTGTAACAGTGGGGTTTGAATGACCCATGGCCCGTGGATGCAGTTAATTCTCCCCTCCCATCCTCTCTCTCTATCTCCTGTTCTCCCTGCCTCGCTCTGACAGAGCGGTAAGTGTAGCCAGCTCCACTGTACTCTCCCTGCAGCTCCTTAGACATTAATCCATTGTGATGACATCGACCTTGCTCTGAGACGTGTGCTTGCGTGTGTGTGTGTGTGTGTGGGTGTGTGTGTCCAGTATCTCCCCTCCAGCTCATAACTACGCAGGTATCACTAGTCCGTTCAATGACCATCTTCTCTCCTTGGCTGTCAAAACAGTAGTCCTGGGGAGCCCTGAAGACTGGTTGCTCAGTTGGCTGTGTGTGTGTGTGTGTGTGTGTGTGTGTATGTCTGTGTGTAAACGAAACGTGCAAGTCGTATCATAGCCCTCTCTAACCTTTACTGCAAGAGAGCCGCGCCGGGCCCCTGGAGTTCCTGGCAGCCTCCGGTGAGACGTGGGGTCTTTGTCCTCCTCTGCTCCCCCAGCTGAGGAGCCTGGTCTCTGGGCACATGCAGCCGTGACCCGGGGTCCCAGCCCTCTGGAGAGAGCGGAGCAGAGGGAAGCTGAGCGGCACAAGAGGCCATCTGGTACCCAGTGGAGCTAGCGCGCACACACACAGACTCTCTCACATATACTTTTGACTTCATCAACACGTGTGCCACTCTTGGTTTCTGTGTCAGACTTCAACACATGCTGTGGAGTCCCAACAGCCTTCCATCAAACTGGTTGGCCGACTGACTCTGGATCAGAATCTCAGAAAACGTGGCCATGAGCAAGACAGTGGACAGATTTGAGAGGGTTTTGTAGTCCTGACATGTATGGAGATGGTCAATCATGTCTGTGATTATTGAGAGCCTTTAACTAGTTTTGGTTGTCGAGACAAAAAACCTCAATGGCGGACTGTCATTAGGATCTGTGGTAAGGCTGCAATGATTGGATTAATCCTTGAAGTTATTTCTCACATTTGTGATTTGGCTTCTTTTTACTTTTTTTTTTTTTTTTCCCGACTTAAACAGACAAGACATTTGATTAAATGATGATTTCCTAATTTGCCACTATTTCTTGACATTTTACAAACCTAACAATCGATGAATGAAAATGAATGTTGTTTTCAGGAGCTGAAAATGGTGCGGGAGAAAATACTAAACAATCATGTTATACTACTTCTCCGTTGTTCCTGCTTTACATTTCTTGGTGTGTGTATGTGTGTGTGTGTGTGCGCGTGTGTGTGTTTGAGGTCAGGTCATGCAGATGGTGTGAAGTTGCAGCAGACGGTTTCCTCAATTTAACTGCTTTTTTATTATGCAAATCAGCCTTTTATGAGACACACACGTGTGTGTGTGAGAGACTGTTCATTTTTTGTGCTCATTTTGAATTTATTGTATCAATTCAATGAAATATTAAGTAACCCAAGATATCAGTCGGAAACTGTTTGTTGAGGGTTTTTTCATGTAATTACCAAAGCGGTGTCTTTTGCACTTAGCTTAAGACGAGTAAATGATTTTAGTTATAAATATTGGGTTATTCTTTTATTTTACATCTCAGTAGATCAGTTATTTCTCTGCTTGTTGATTTCATGATTAATTCCGCGTTTTCCCTCCTTTTTGTTTTTACTCTGGTTTCAGAGGTGGGAGGAATCGGTGAGGAGACCGCAGCATGCGATTGGTGGAGTTTGGGCGCCGTCCTGTACGAGCTGCTGACAGGCATGGTGAGTCAGAAAGTATGAACGTTATCTTCGTATCTAAGGTGTTGTGGGATGTCTGTAGGTGCCTTGGCTTTCAACTCTCTCACACTCCTTATGGTTGTGCCAAGTTGTGTATGATTCTGCGCGCGTGTCTGTATGTTTGTTGGGGGAGTTTGGTGTGTGTGTGCGTGTGTGTGCGTGTGTGTGTGTGTGTGAGAGAGGTGCATCTTGGCTGCCGTCTCTTACTCTGGTTCTCGGGGAGTGCCAGGGGTGTCCGTGTGACTTTCTCCCCCAGCCTGAGCTCCATCTGCTGGGGCAGGGGGGGGTCAGCTCTCACCGGGCCCGGTTGCTGGCTCTTGGAGCAGCGCTGGGCTTGGAGCGCTGATCCGAGGTCGGTGTGGAAGGTGAAGACCAGGGCGGCTCTCGAGGTGCTGCTGCTCGGGCCGGGCTGTCTGAGGGACAATCTTTGAAGGGGAGCATCTCGGAGCCTTTTTGTTTGCGAGACAAATGATCCATATTCACATGCACATGCTAATTATACCTTGCTGCTCTCTTGAAGGACAAACGCGCATACAGTTGCACGCACAGACCTGTGCAGGTGCAGACCCGTCCCTTCAATTGTCCATTGTCTATTCAATTTGAATAAACTCTAACTGATTGCCAGTGGGCATATTTTCATATCGGCTATCAGTGGTTTCCATCAATGGCCCCAAACATGAGTCTGGGTGTTAGTTAGGTTAGTGTTTCGATGTTGAACAATACACACCCACTTACCTGGAAAAAGAACAAGTCAGTCACACAGATGTCTCCTTTGATGATTATGTCTGGGTACAGCCTTGGCAAGGATACACACACACAGGCACACATCGTGTCTCTTGATCCTTGCAGGATAAGATCTTGCCTGCAGCAGTCTTCACTGTGGCTAGGAACCCAGCCAGAACTCCTGCAGTACGTACCAGGAGAGAGAGAGAGAGAGGCAACCGACCTAACTGATGGAAAAAAAAGCACACAGGGTCCCCCAACACAAACGGTCCACGGGCTTACGTCTTGCTGCACACGCTCTGTTCTAGCATTTTCAATTTCAGGGCTCAACAATAAGGACTGCCTGCTTGCCTGGAGCAAGTACAAGGCCAAGTCTGGGGCGAGTAAATCTAGCAAACACACTTGATCGATCGGCGCTAGTGGTAAAAGAAAAATAGATGAACACATTGTTCCCCCCCCCCCCCCCCCCCCGTAATGGATGATGGAAGTAGCTAAGGAGTGATCCATCTCGCTTCCTTCTCATCTGTGTGGAGAGTTGCACATGCGCAGTATTGATCGGGCTCTCGTGGCGGCGAGTAAAGACGGTCTTTTAGCTTTCAATTCTCCTGGAAACGGGAGTTAAGTTGTGAAAGAGCATGTGGGCGAAACTCCAACTATCTTTTCCCCAAGTTTGAGAACGAGGCAGATGGAACGAGACGATTCACTTTAGTCTTTGTTGTTATTCGCTAGATAAATAAAACAATTTATACAGGGGCAAGTCAAAATTAACTGCGGGCAATTCGATTTCTGATCCACTTGCCCGACCAGGCAAGTGAACAAAAATACATTAAAGTTGAAGCCTGAATTGTGAGGTGTAGATACGCTGAAAGATGTCCTGTTGCAACGTACAGCCATTATGGTCATTATTGTCAATTATTTTAACAATGTGGCTACATTCTGTGGTTGGGAAAGCATTTGTAGCTCTTGTGCTCCCTTTCTCTCTCTCTCTCTCTCTCTCTCTACTGAGATTATTTCAAATTTTGTTTTTCCCCAGAGTGCAACAATTCCTTGTAATTGCCGGTTTGACCTCTTCATATTTTACTCTAAAAACAAATAAAAATGCTTTATATCTACTGCTGCCTGCTTAACTGTTGGTTCTTCCAGTACAATAGCGCTGCATAATTCAAGAACAAACTAACCAAAAAAAAAAAAAGACGTTTTCTTTCCATGTCATCCTTTCTGTGACACACGTCGGTTCTAAGAAAGAGCAACAGTAGTGCAGTCACTGCCTTGTTGTAGTTGCTGTGATCAGTGTTGTTTCAGTTGCTCTGGCTCTTTGGTCTCCTCCTATTTGTCCAGCTCTGGGGCTCTCACGTAGACCCTCGGCTCTGCGGGTGTCGGTGTAAATGTCCCTTTAGCGCTCGGGTCTGTCAGGTTTTCTTTGTTTTGATTGATCGTTATCTATTCTTTCCACCCCTCCTTCCCGCTGCACAGTCTCTGCTGCGGTGCCATCCTGCAGGAGTCGGTCGCCACACTGCTCTCAACACCCCCGAGTCTGTTTCAGAGGAGGCCAGGTCTCTACTGGAGCAGGTGAGAGTCTGAAGTGCTCCCGGTAACTTCCTGTATGATGCACTGTAACTCTGTTAATGTCATGTACAGTATTTAACTGAGTGGCCCACACAAATAGAGTAACCCCCCTAAACAGAAGTTTGAAGATTCTGTATTTATCATATACTCTTTACAAAAGTCCTCTACACTTGAAAGTGCAGACTGAAAAAAGATGAACATAACTAACGACTTGCTGCTCTTGCTGAATGGAGATGGGTGGGTGAGGGGGTCTTGCATGACTGTTAATAATCTGTTGCATTTACAAATAAAGTTACAAGTCTCTCACACTGGCTGGTGAACATAATGGAAATGAAACATAGATATAAAAAAACGTGTATATGGGATATTTCAAATACCCAGCAATAGTGCTTTGTTAATAAGTACTGTAGAAGAAGAACTTTGTTAGCATGACCTGCTACAGTGGCTCAACAGGTGCAAAAACTCTACCTTCATTCACAGAACATGCATCAGAGTACTGAAAACACTCTGTGGGAATAAAGACACGACATCTCCAAAGATGTTACAAAAATAAACACCAGAGCTCACCATAACTTTTTGGATTATTTTCTGACAGGTTAGAACTGATAAACACACATCCTAGACATAGTGGATATATATATATATATATATATATATATATATATATATATATATATATATATATATATATATAGATATGTTTAACAGAGCTTTCTCCATGCTTATATCTTGAAGCTAATTGCTGATGCTCAACACTGGTTATCTTTAAATGTATATTAATATCGTTAGTGGACACGCGGAAACTATGGCATCACTTATTGCTACTTGTACTGAATTATGAATGCCTCTTATGGTCTCCGTTTTGTCTGCAGCTGCTCCAGTACAACCCAGTGGAGAGACTGGGGGCAGGTGTGGGAGGCGTGGATGATATCAAATCCCACCCTTTCTTTGCCAGAGTGGACTGGCCCAAGTAGACGCTGAGCATTGTGGGACTGCGGAAACCAGAGCTGCATGCTGGGAGACCGGCTGTCCTGAATGAATTCCTTTCAGACTGGAAACACAAATGGACAGTAAATTCAGATTATGCCATTCGGTCCCCATGTTTTTGGGTTTTTTTATACGGAATTTGCCAAGAAGCAGTATTACTTTCTGTAAATTGCTAATTTCTTTATCTCATGGAGGGTTTACTGTGTAACCTTTTTGGTGCAGGGAACACTGAACAACAATAATATAAATAATAATTTATACAATAAGTGCTGGTACAGAGTGATGATCTACTACGACATTGTTGCTTTTACACTCGTACAGTAGCGGTAAGTCAAAATGACATAAGTGAAAGGTGACATTTTTTGTGTTTACACTGCATTTATTCAGTTGTTGAGGTTCACCATTCAAATTGACAGACTTAACGCTGCTACATTTTTTATTCAGAGCATTATTAAAGCAGCAAAGAACTATTATCTATTAAAGATAAGGTGGAGTAATGTCTGCCTGAGCAGAGAATGGAGTCGCTCTCCCTCTGTGTGTGTGTGTCGTAATCAAGAGTTTCTCCGCTCTTTGTTGACACAGCCGGGCCGGCTGCACGTGCATGTTAGCGCATGTGAGAGTGCGCCGATGGCTAGTTCACGGCCGCCGCTCTGCACTACGCTCATACGGTAGTTACATAACACTGTCCCGACCAATTGCATCATCGCGGAAGCGTAGCACCCACCCTTTGGTTCCACCCTCAGGTAAACACTGTTTGCGCTGTTAGCACTGTTAGCTGCTAGCCGGCTCGGCCGTCGCCTTGTTGAGAGGCAATGGAAATGCTCCCAATCTCGTACGTTGTACCTTTAAGTCAGCTTTCCTAAAAACCCAAGTGCAATACGCTCACTTTGTTGCCGCCTATAACATATTCATTACTCCATACTGAGCCCATTGAGATTAGCTATGGTCGAGACAGGTTGGACACTACAAGATGAATAAACTATTTTCAGGTAGGAGATGGTTTTGTTGTTGAGTGAAGTATTGAGTTAAAAGATTAAATTATTTCATAGATTTTAGCTGGAAAAAGTGTCCGTCTAACGCCTTCTCCCTCCGTAGACAGGCCCGTGAGGAATGATGAAGGATGAGGCGTGTACCACACATTTCAAACCAGCCCTTTTACAAATTGTAGTTTTTATGAATGACGGAGGGAACTCTGGACTGTTTACTACATTTATTTATTTTTTTTGCATGGAAGAATGTAATTGTCGTAATACATGTCATGATATGAAAGTTCTATCAAACAATAAATGATGTGCGTCTTGTAAATACACCTTTTTAAAGGATGTTGTGCTGAGTGAAAGGTACACCCAGGTCTCAAAGCCTTGATCATGTCCAACATGTCAGTCAAATCCTTTTATTTGATTGTGTTTTATTTAAATTTTCCAACTTGCAACACGTATCTTAATGCTGATTTTATAATATCTACGATGACATACATTACATGGTAAACATTCCCATGGGTTACATTACATGCAATATATCACTTCCTGTACAATCAAAGAAGACTTTTGAGATTTATTGGAGCATATAATCAAATGCCTCATGATACATTTCTTTAACAATACACAGTTAATCACTCCACTGTAGATGCTGCACTGCATAGTGTACATTTCCACGGCCATACTCCACGTGTTAACCCTTTTATCACACTTCAGTTTTCCTTTTCTCGGTCTGTGCTGTATGTCGGTACTGGTCTGTCAGTGCACTCTTGATAACAATAAACATACCTGGATGACAACATCTAGTGATGCTTCCTTTATTGATTCAGCGGTTACGTGTCGAGAGCTGGGAGTGTGTTTGTTCCGAGGCTACAGCTCTTATCAGCAGGACCGATGATACTCCTAGAAAGCCGCTGTCGCTCCCGCTGAGTGTCACTGTGACGGTAATATGAGCCAGCACAAAGGCACGCACACACACACACACACATGGTACATCCCAAGCACCCATTGATGCACATGGGACCTTCTTTGGGTGCAGTTATACTACCAGTTTTAAAAATGTCTTGAATATATATGAGTTTTTGAAAAATCATATCTTTTGTTTTCCATAAAGCAGCAGGGTACATCCAGGTGCATGAGTATTTAATGAGAAGTTTTCACGATGACACTGCAATGCAGAAAACAATTAACTCCCCAAATATTACATCTTTGTGGCAACTGAGTTAACTTTGAGTACGCAGAGAGTTAGATCAGCTCTATACCACTCTGTCCGTGTGTAACATAATGACCCTCTGTAAAATGGTGAACTGGTGTCTTTATACATAGTTTTTTGTGTGGATTACGCAAACAAAATTAGTTTTTTTTAGCAGGTTGGTGGATGAACCCGTCCGTTTCTCCGTTTCCAGTCTTTATGCTACACTAAGCTAACCAGCTGCTGGCTGTGGCTTCATATTTATTTATACATCGGTTTATACATGGTATCAATCTTCTCATTTAACGCTTGACAAGAAAGCAAATAAGTGTTTTTCCTGAAAAAAAATACACTTCAATTAGCAGGAATTGACTTACTAGTAGATTTGCTGGACCTTTGTCTTAAACTTGCTAAAAATGTGAGTTGAATTTGAGGATGTTGACAGTTATTTTGGAGAAATCAAACATATTTCATTGTGTATCAATACGATCGCTTAACATTTTATTACTAATCTCTTAAAAACTGATTTAATAACCTTTTCATGTCAGAATATCTTTACATTTTGAAAATTACAATCTAGGCTTGTTTAAACTGAACATGAACTCATTCCTCTATTACCTGAAATGACACACGCTCATCTACACACACACACACACACACACACACACACACACACACACACACACACAGGTCGCGGGAGTTGTTAGCAGTGTCGCGGTGTATCGCCCTTGTGTCAGCCTCACTGCCGCAGGGTCAAGAGTCTGGGCTGATTAGTGCTTGTCACAAGACCTGTCTCTCATTACACACACACTCAGGGCGAGAGGTTCACTTCAGCTCAGAGAAGAAGCCTGTCAATCTTACTCAGCCTACATGTGAGATGTGCCTTCAATGTGTTCACGATAGACTCAGAATCCCTCTGAGCCTATTTCACGCGTCTGTTGAATTTCTTCGACTTGTGATTCAAATTCATCTGATATGGACTCAAACTAGCATACGACACAAGCCTAAAATGTACATTCTTGTATAATGTGGCTCAGCGCAACATGATGACATTTTAATACCTCAAACTCTCAAACGGGACTGATTTGCAGTGGTGGAAAGTAACTGAGTACATTTTCTCAAGTACTGCACTTAGGTACAGTTTTGTAATACTTGTACTTTACTTGAGTATTTCCATTTTCTGGGAGTGGATCGTCTCATATCACTCTCCACCACAGATTGAATAAGCACATGTCCCAAAATGTCAAAACTATTCCTTTAAAACTATCTTCACCGTGACTAGCAAGGACAGTAAAATGCCAATTATGCATCGATGCATTAATGATCGAGTTATTTAATACATCATTCACCTGGGTATGCATCTGAAGAATGAGTACTTTTTCTCTTAATACTTTTTGCTGATAGTCATTTTGTACTTTTACTTCAGTAAAGTATCTGAGTACTTCTTCCACCACTGTCTATTTGGCTCCACACAAAAATAATCAAGGTGCATGTGTTTTGTAGATATATATATATATATATATGTATGTGTGTGTGTGTGTGTGTCTTTGCGTGTGCACAAAGCCACGGGGAAGGATCTGTCTGGTCAGAGGCAAGATAAAGAGGACATACCAAGGACTCCCATGATGCAATACAGGCCAGAACCCTGAAAGCGTCACACAGGCCTGCAGGCTGAATTGACCCCTGAACCCTTTCTACAACTTCCTGGACCTCCCTCTCTCTTTCTCTGTAGTATTTTCCCACCGCTCTCTCTTCAAATGCGCCTCCCCTCAGCCCTCGCACCCATCGCTTTCACACTGAGGCACCAGCGAGCGGGCAGCAAGCAGCCAAATGGCCTGCCCTCTGCTTCATATTGCTGTTGGTCAGGTTTTGTTTTTGTCTTTGACGGTTTGACTTTCGTTCACAAAGCCCAGGAGGACTCCTGTAGCCCAGGGACGGACACACACTCATACACACTTGCGCCGAGCTGAAGAGTTCCGCTCTGAGACCCCGGGCATCTTGTCCAGCTTCTGTCAGAGCCATGATGTCATTTTAAGGAGACACAATGCCTCTTCATTATCCACCATACACACACACACACACACACACACACACACACACCCACACACACACACACACACACACACACACACACATCCTTATCACTGCACAGACACACAAGCTACATGGTCAACAGCATTAGGAGCGGCACGTGGTAAAGTACAGGTGAACAGCACTGTCAAACACGTAAAAGTGTGACAATAAATGTGAATGATGGTTGACATACAGCTTTATTTTACTTTAATTTATAATTTACCCACTGCATAATATAACATGTTCTGGCTCCAAATCTCTAAGACAGTAAAACAACTGCGTATTGCGTGTTTATTTTTTTAAATAACAAGTTCTAAACACACATTTTGTCGACTCTCTGCCCGTTGCATCTACATTATACGTATAGGCAAATCATTTTTAGCAGCTGGTGTCCAGTGTCCTCCTAAGGGACGGGATCACAACCAAACAATATCGTAAACAGCAGAGAAGAGCCATAAACAAAAGCCAACCCACCACCCACAACATGAATGTGTCTTTTCGGAATATATCATAAATTCTACTGACGTGTGTGAGAAAAAGCTGATATATCCAATCATGCGGAATTAGATGAAGATATTCCCATACCTTCTATTGTACCTGCAGTAACTCAGTGTCATTAAAGATTATACGAGTCAACACAAAGTTAAAAGAGTTAAAAAAATGGAATAAACGGCATATGAAATAAAGGTCTAATTTAAGCTCCTCCTGGTCTGCTTTTAATTAGCTGCTGTAATACTACTTGTCACCGCGCTGGTGCCTTGGGCTGTCTCACGCCTTAATCTGATCAGACAGTACAAAGCAGCTCTGCCTCCGACCTCAGCTCCTCTGCAGTAGTGATGAGGTAACTGTGAAAGACACAGAATCAGATCCAGTAAATATCAGAGTCTGTGAACACAACCCCAAAATGAACCACAAATTGGCCTTTTGGGTTTAGGGATCTTACAAACAGGTCATTGACCCACGGTGTGCGGGTGCACCGCACTCCATTTGCAGAAGACCTTCATTAGCCTCATGACTTCATACTGTGATGCTCTGCTTTCCCACCACAAGACAATACAATGGGGTCACTGAGAGGGTTCATGGAAACACGAGCCCGTGAGGTCATATGAAGCCACCCTGAAAATGTTGTGGTTACCATACATGACCTTTGACCCCTCGTACATGAGTATAGCCCGGTCCACCCCTTTACAAAAATCGATGAAAATGTTCGTTTTCCACAAATCACTTCATGTCTTGATCTGAAATGATGGTTTGATTTAACTGACTGAGGCATTTAGGCACGACCCCTTCCTTGCAACACGGCCTAGTTATTGGAAACGCTCTCTGCAAAGGCAAACCCAGAGTTCTGACCGTACTCTCCTCAGTGATTTGAACGATCTAATTACCAATATTTCTCACATACAGCACCAGTGAGATCTCTTTTTAAACATTTGAAATCAGCAATTTCACTGGAACTCATGTGTTTGTCACTCTCAAGTACAGAGCAAAAACAAAAGCTTAAAATGTATAGATCATTGGGAAATCATACACCACCCGCGCTAAAACAACAACACGCGCTAAAATGCTAATGGTGGACTTTACACCTATAAAAAGCGTTGAGTGGGACCAGGACTGGTTATGTTACTGAGTGGACTGGTTGTACTGGGACGGAGTTGCTTTCCATGGCTGCTGCTCCTGTGGAGTTTTTACTGTACTTACACATGTTCATGTTCTGTGTATCTGTGATATTTAATTCTGCTGCTGTAAGAGGTGTCATGTATTTTATTTCTGTTGTTTAATTTGCACCCGATGTGGTGTCCACTTGCTATTTGTTGTCGGTCATTTGTGTTTCATTGTCTGATTGTTTTGTTCTTGTTTCTAATTAACTCTAGTAAGGCGAGAGTGAGGCTATTGTGTATTTATAATTGACAAGCAGTTGTATTATCAGGCTGCAAACTACAGTCCATAGAAAAGGACTACATCGTGAATGAACTGTATTTTGTTGCCTAAATGTGTTCTTTACTTAGCTCTATCATATAACATCATTATCATGATAGACAGTTTTTCCCTTTCTAAAAAATGCAATGCAATAACGTTCACCTACATATTAACTCACCTACTTTGTATTTTTCGTACTTTTTTTTTTTTTTTACCAGTTTTGATCATTTTACTTGGACTATAAACTAAAGCAACATTAATTTTACAACTGCTGTACCACTATACAACTGCTGTACCCTGTTGATTGAGATGGGCGCACTATAATTTCCATGTTTTTCGATGAAAAACTAAACCTACAAAAAGGATTTCGATGTATTTTTTATTTAAAACACTGTAACAGAAGTGTTGCTCCATCTCCACTGTTCATCACTCACACCTGTTCAAAACAAAGAACAGGAAAGGGCCATGATCTGCTGACATGTTGCTTGACCGACATAACATGTTACGTACTTGTGTGCATTCTGATATTTCAGAGTTCAGGAGAACAGTCGAGAGAGCGAGAGACTAAGTGCAGCTTAAATGCCTGCTAACCCTAAGAGATGTCTCAACTCCCTTTAAAGTCAAATTACCAAAGGTGCCTTGCTGCATGAATCGTCCTCCGTATACCTCGATTGGAAGTGCCGGTTATTTTCCCCGCTCTGAGCGTTGTTCTACCTCACCTTCCCCGCCACATTGGATTTAGGGGGGGGGGGGGTCTCTTTAAATAACCCACATGGCTGCGTGTGAGTCACGATATGAGAGGCTCAGATGGTAAAGGAGTCCCAATCGGTGCCCAAAAGACGTGTCACTGGTAATACCTCCCCCTGCAGACTTGAAGTGTCTCCTTTCGTTGTGCTGTGGGCCTCTGTGATCTGTGTGGAAGGGCGGTGCGCCAAGGCCCAGGCATGCCGTTAGCAAGCTCACTAACATAGCATTAGCTCCACGGTCATCTCAGTGGGCCCGTGCTGTCTCAACCGTTTCCTCACGCTCGGCTACACACACCTTCTGTGGCTCCACACAGCTAGGCCTTTATCCCCCCCTCCCTCATTTTCTCCCCTCTCACCAACTACATCCACTCTCTTGAGGCTTTGAAGAGGCCTCAGCAGGGGCTCCTGTTGGTGCCACACACACACACACACACACACACACACACATGCAGAAACATCTCCCGGTTGCAGCTCAGGGGCAAAGGCCTTTGACTGCCCTGCTAAGAAAAGAGAGATAAGGAGAAATAACAGAGAGCGTGCCATCAGATTACTCTCTCCTCATCCGCGGGTGACCTGGAGGGGAATGTGACGCTTGTTAAGGGTCGTTCCTGGGAATGCCGCTTGAGAGCCGTGCTGGGAGCTAGAATATACCCGCTAATCTGTCTGTTCCTCCGAGGCGCAAGTCTTCCTGGCGATGAGACACACTCTGTTACCACACACACACACACACACAGTCTTTACAGTTGCGGACCCAGCCAGACGACATCTCGCTCACCCTCGGGGGAGAGAGCAAAGGAAGAGGTTCAGAGGGAGAGGGAGGGAGGGGGAACAGCAGATTAGGGAGGGAGATGACATCTCACACATCCTGACAGCGGGGCATTCGACGGAAACGAAGGGAGGACAGAGGGGGCGTCGGGGAGGTGGAGAAGAGGAGGGTGGAGGCAGGTGAGATGAGGCAAAGAACGAACCAGGTGGAAGCGCAACTTCAACTTTAAAGTGATGGGTGAGAAAGATGAGGAGAGTTGGTGTTCGGGATTTGCATGATGCAAAATGGATTGCATGACATCATGGCGGCTAAGGGGAGAGGGCAGCGGCTGAGGGGGAAGCGTGAAGCGGCTGAGAGGGGGTGAAAGGGTGGGGTTAGCGGGGCGTAGAGCAGTGTTCTTGAGGGAGTGTGGAGGATCCTTGGAGTCCTGGCACCTTATTGCATGGCCTGCAGTCAAACAGATGCTGCAGGCCTTGCCAGCCTTGAGCAGGGCACAGATGAGACCATTTAGAAGCAAAGGAGGGACGTGACTCGTCTTACCGAGCAGCGCAGGAGCATGTGTGTGTGTGTGTGTGTGTGTGTGTGTGTGTGTGTGTGGACCTGTCTTTCAAAGAACAGAGAGCGTGAGTTGTTTTTCTTTGAAGCTATGCTAATTCACATCAGTTGTCTTCAGTTGAAGGCATAGACTGTGTGTCTATTGTGTTAAAGCTGGCGTACATTTGGGTTCGTGGACCTTCGTTCATGTTACTCATCTGATGTGTGTGAAGGAAAAAAAACACTTTTTTAATGACTTAAAGGGGAAATCCACCAATTTTACAGATCAATATTATCTGACGAGACATGACGAGTAAACCTAAGTGACGAACCTGATCATTAATTGTTCTCTTTCACTTTATTCATTTGGCCTGACATCGTGTTGATGGTATGACCATTTGTATCCGTCTCTATATTGAGTAAACATTTTCGTAGTCTTTTAACGAAAACTAAATATTTCACAAAAAAAAGCAAAAGTGGCATGAAAATGTGGGGATGCAGTGATTATTGTTGTTAGCAATGACAGAGGATAGGTTTCATCATTCAGCCGTTCCTCTCTCTCCATTCCTCTCTCTCTCTCTCTCTCTCTCTCTCTCTGCACAAATCACACCTGCATGTTTAAGGACAGAGAAAACTTGAGAATGTATGCCTCTGTTTTGGAAAACGACTGACTGTAGTGGGTGGAAGCATGTGCAAGTGGAAGAAGAGCAGCACCGACTCGCTCCTCGCTGTCTATTCTCTCTCCTCCATCTCTATTTTTTCAAGTGTAAGTGATAATATCCTCCCTTTTTCTACCTCTCACCGGCTTGAGTGATTTGCTAAGGCGGTGTGTTCATCTATGTGTACGTGCGTGTGTGTGTGTACATCTCACATTAGCCTTTATCCATTAAAGCAATTTCGCTGCCCATTGTATTCCTGAAGAGGACCTGGGAAGTCACTAATGGTGCCTTGCGTCCACACTTGCGCGCTCGCACACACACACCCGCCGCGACGTGCATGCAGCAGAACATCTCTCAGCATGCGCTATCATCACCTGTCGCCTGATTGCTGTAAAACACACACATTAGCATAGAATGAGACGCATTATCACTCCTGATTATGGGACGCTAAGAGGTTTCACAGAAAAAAAATAGACCTCGCACCTTTTCTCCACAATGCCTGCTGCTAGTGAGATAAATGCATGTTGTCCAACATCTCTGACGCTCTACCGAAACAGCCCGAAGACTCCGCTGATGGATTTAATGGCCTCTTGTTGTCCATGTTCATAACTGCTCAGATTTGTCGTGTCAATACAAATTTTTTTTAATTCAGGCCGGTGCTGTGATCCGGGCTGCCACCATCAAAACATGTACTTTGTATGTTTCCCGCTGTTTTGAAAGTAGATTGAAAAGCGCTCGGCTGGTGGCGGTTTCAAAAGGTTATTGCTGATTTTAGTGGGGTCAAATCTAAGTAGGAGCAGAGCAGAGACACACACTAACACTCGCCGCATCCGCCACGAGAGAGGTGACCGCGCATGGTTAGCAGGTGGCCTTCTCTTCCCTGCCTTGATGAGTACAGGAAGTGTCGGCCGTGTACAGCGGAGGCAGAGGACACTTGTTTGAGTCAAAGGCCGTCCCTCTCTCCTCTTTGCACTGTTTTTCTTAAGTCTGGGGTCCCTGATGAGGTCTTTCCACTTTTGTATGGCCTCGCTCATTTCAGGGGTGGAGGAGGAACAGGAGGAAGGAGGTTAAAACGCTGCCATTGATGAGTTTTTACTATTTTCTTTTTCCTTTTTCGGGGCTTTTTCCACCAACATCCTGGAAGCAGAGGAAGGCCATGTCTGGATCCCGATATAGCCTGGCAGGGTCACAAGGTGATGGGGTGGAAGAGACTTCAGGCTAAGATATGAATTCCCCGGCGTTTAGGTTGAGTTCAGGGTGTGTTGCGAATTCTGACGACTTTTAGGGTTGACAAAAAAATATATGTTTTCTGGAGAAAGTCCACTTTTATGGCGTGAAATGAATCATCCTGCAGAAGAAGAACTCAAAGCACAAAGATTTTTGAGTGAAGGGAATAGCTTTTCATTCAAGAAAATATGATCTTTTAAAGATCGTTACCAGCCTGTTAAATATAAGGAAGAGGCACGAGAGTGGTACTGGTCTTCTCATCTAAAGCTTGACAAGCAAGCAAAAAAATGGAAAAAATATTTACAAAAGCTTTATGGCCGCTGCTGGGAACCCGCTTTCTGGAGCGAAATCAGGAAACTACAACAGAGATTTTGAGGTTTTTGAGATAAAATTGCAGTTTAAAAAAAATAAACTGCTGGGAAAGATGGAGAAAATGCTATTTAAAGGGATTTTAAAAGTCAACAGAGATAGTAAAAGAGTGAGAGTTCAGATTTTCTTGTTACTTTAGCAGCTTTATTTGCCCACCTATCACCTAGCACGCACACACACACACACACACACACACACACACACACACACACACACACACACACACACACACACACACACACACGCACACACACACACACACACCCAGGTCTGTGATAATGACATAATTGTCCCGGAGCACACAGCCATGCAAATAGGGAAGATGGCTTGTGTTGCCATCCCTAGGTCTCTACCATCTATTTCCATTATTCTAATGCACTGCTGCTGATGACCTGCTCTCACACAATTAACAGTCAGGGAATGAGAGAGAGAGAGAGAGAGAGAGAGAGAGAGAGAGAGAGGGAGAGGGAGAGAGGGAGAGGGAGAGAGGGAGAGGGAGAGAGAGAATGTGTGGTATTTGAGAAAAGCATTTTTCTGTCCTCATCTTTCGACTCTGATCTCCTGGCCTTTTTCTTTTTAAATGGCACACCAGCTGTAACATATGTTAACTTTTCCTCTCTCGCTTTGTTTGACTTTTGTCATCTCTTCATCCACTCCGGGAGGCAGAGTTGGACCTAGCTGAACTTTAGAACTAACGAATTAGAGGTTGAAAAATCCCTCGCTTTTCTGTCCATACTTTTCATGCCAACCTCTCCACCATATTCTTTTCTGTGTCTCTTCTTGCTCCTTTCATTGTGTGTGTGTCTGTGTGTGTGTGTGTGTCTGTGTGTGAGATCTTGGGAGAATGGGCTGTTGATTCTGGTCTGTTCCTTGGCTCCCCGTCTCATGGTCTTGGCCCAGGTCTGATCCCTGCGATTGGATCGGGGGGCTTTTGTGGTGGCTGATGGGACAGAATTAAGCCAAGTGGCACACACCGAGCACGCTCCACGGCGGGCAGATGGACGGAAAGTGAAAGAGCTGTGATTTCTCATTGTGTCCTGTCGTCTTTTGGGGTGTGCGCGATACCCCCATGAGCACAGCCTCCATCCAAGAGCTCTATTCTTCAATCAGTGGCCACCGCTTCCTGGGTCCAGAGACACGCCTCCAAGATTTCATCTCTGTATCAGACCACAACTGGGTTGCAAGCAGCTTCGAGAAGAATAATGCACTGCAAGATACAGCCGCTCAGTCTTTGTTTCAGGCTCCGTCAGAAGTGTCAAACACAGATTGTCTTTATATTTAAAGAAAGTAATTGTATATTCCCGATGCGTCACCCACAAAAGTTTTTTTTTCATCGGATGCATTTGCGGCCACATTTACCATTAAACACATTTGTATTTTTCATATTTTGAAAATGACGCAAAGCAGATAATTCTAAAATATAATGTTATTTAAATGAAGTCTCTGGATCAGTGCACTTGCAGTTGTGTCCAGCTGTTGACAATGAGCTCGTATGCTCAAGAGATTTGAGGAGTAAACAGACGCACAAAATGTCTGTTTAAACATATTCTAAAACCGATTAAAAAAACATATAAAAGGGTTAAATGACTGAGGCGGTAAAAGTTCCCATAGATCATATGTAACCTCTTACCTTTGAAGCCACCCCCTGTGCCCAACCCCTAAAGCTTATCCTCAATGGGATTTACACCACGAGTGTGTGTAATAGTTGTTTGACCCCCTGCGTTTCTGTGCATACATATGTGAGTGTGTTTGGGTGAATGTGCCGATTACAGCAGATTACTTACACCCATGTAAAAACAGGAATTAGTTCCCAATAAGAACTGCTTACAGGGCCAAAAAACGGCAAAGATAATCATTAGGCCAAGGGGAACATCAGTCATTGCATCACGCAAACACCCACTCTCACCATTACACGTTAAAAAGGAGTAAATACCCTTCTACCGCCTTTCTCCATCCCCTCTACCCCTCCCGAAACTATCAAACTGAGCTTGTCGACGATGATGCTTAACTGCTCCTCTGATCTGGACATTAGCGAAGGGGCTTTGGAGTTTTATTTTGAGGGGGGGGGAAAGAAATCATGGAAAAAAGGACCCAAAAAAAAGCTTGAAGTTCCAGCCAGGAAGGGTGGACAAAAACACTTTCCATCCATCCTCGTCCTCTGCAGAACCTTTTGTCTCCTGTTCTGAGAGCTCAGCGACAACAGCGGGAGAGCGAAAGGAAAAAGAGAGCATATGAGATGGCGGTGGCATTCCCAGTAAGGGTTGAGTGATCTACTTAGAAGGGCCATGGCAGGCCCGGCCAGCAGAAGCCAGATAGATGCCTGAGCAGGCTGGCTGAGGACCAGACACCCCTTTAAATCTGTTACTATGGCTAATCTCTAATCTGGAGATTTACTATATCTGTTCCCCTCTCCCTCCGCTTCTCTTTTTTCTCTCTGTTTCTACTTCTCAGCATCTATAAATGGAGCAATCTGTGAGTATTTCAGTAATGCATTCATCCCCAAAATGTGTTATTAAAGACTGTCTAATTCCCTTCACGTCCCTCGGCTTCTCCAACCCAACCCCCTGACCATGCCCAGCAACACACACACACACACACACACACACACACACACACACACACACACACACACACACACACACACACACACACACACACACACACACACACACACACACACAAGCACACACTCACTTCTTTTTTTATTTTTGCAGATGGTCACATAATGCACAATCAGCCAAACAAGACGGCTGATTTCTGGGTGGAATGTTGGACTCCCTCTCGCTTGGAGGGCATCCTTGGTGGACATTGCTAGCTTGAAGCCATTAGATGTTAGCTGTGTGCAGTGAGCCAGCACCAGTCACAACCAATCCCCAATCTTTCTTTAACTGGACCGTGTTCCCAGTCCAAAAACAGGGGAGAGCAAGAGCTCACCTGCCTGAAACAATGCAGTCGGATTGCAGAAAGACGCGCTGGGTGCCATGCATATATCAGGTGATTACCTCACACATCTTGCAACAAACACGACCCTAAACTTTACAAAGACCTTGTTCCCAGATTTCAGTTTTTTAGTGGAGGTTCCAGTCATGAGGTCAGTTTAAAAAAAAAAATGGTCTCCTGGTCTGCCAACATAAGCACCCCCTGAAGCACTCAACACATGGCAGTCTTGAAACTAGCGTGATGAAGACATGACGTGTCATAATAATTAGGAGGTGGACAAAGGATCTGCTGTTTAACATGGAAATGTATGCAGTCCCCTGTGTTTTCTATGAAGCTAAATTCTAGCGCTTTCAGATTTGTTCAATTCATTTTCACCGTCACTCCGTCTCGGATAGGCAAATGTTCACTGACACTAATGTGTTGCAGGTCAAGAGAGGAAGGGTCCCACCGAATGTGCATCTTCATTTCTGCTCTCCTCTTCGCCTCCGCCAAAAAACAATGCTTTCCTCCTCCCTCGTTCCTGCTTCCCCATACTTAGGCCCTCGCAGCAATTATGCCCAATCACAAGGCCTCAATAGGAAGCAACCATGGCTTGTTTGTGCCTCTGCGGTCATTAAGAGGGGGGCGAAGAAAGGAATTAATGACTTAATTGAGGAGGAGAGAAAAGGGGGAAATCACACAGACTCTGGGAGCGGAGGGGAGAGTATGAATGGGGCGCCTGGAACGCTCCTGGAGCAGGGGATTGTGGGATTGCTGAAGTGTGTCAAGATTTTGGTCGTCCTCCAGAGCAGATGGCGGCTTGTCGTTCGCATACCATCTATTCTCCTCTTTGTCAACCCAGAACGGCATCTTTTGTTCCTCCCCATTGCTTTGCTGCAAAAGTTCATGGGTGGAGAGAAGAAAAAAACAACAAGAAAAAAAAAACAACAAAACAAAACTGAAACATTGGTCCAGTTTGCTCCAGATTAACAGTCTCAAGGTCTCTCTCTCCCTCTCGCTCCCTCCCAAAGTTTTGACCAAATCAGAAAGGATGCTGTGTCTAAAGTGTTGGTGTGCCAGGCTTGGCACAGTTCTATTCATTCCTCTCTAATGTGGCAGGGTCCCCCCACTGCCAAGCCTCCGCTCCTGCTCCACAGACTCCTGATTATTGTGGATAAACAGGAGAGGAGATCCCCCTCCTCTCCTCCATGCACACCAACTGAGGCTTGAGAGATACGCTACCTCCAGGAAAATCTGGCTCGGCTCGCTCTCGCAATTTCTCTTCCCGTCCAAGATTTCAAACCGATAAAGTAATCAGGAGGAAACTGAAAAAAACAGTTTGGTGACTATTCAACACTTGCCACGCATTTGAAATTTCCCTCCTTTGAGTGTTGCATTAAAAAAAAAAAGTGAAACAAGTACTTTTATTACCTGTTTTCTTTCATGTGTCCCGATTCCTGGAAGCATTCCTTCTGTAAACAACGACTGAAAAAACAACAACAACTGAGGCTGATTTGGAAAATGGCTAGCACCTTTGCAGGACTGAATAATGAATGTATGCTAATGCTAACAATGTATTAGTTATTCAAATGTGATCCTTTTAGACAACAGAACTGTTTACCCCCTATTACTCGCTCTGATCGTCCACTCCAGCAGGGGAGCGCATAAAGAGAAGAAAGCAGAGGAAGAGAGGAGAGATGAGTGTATGTGACACTAGCAGACACCAGCCAACACAACAAAGAAGCACGGTGAGATTAGCATGACAGAGAATGCTAGCGCTTCACACATTAATACACAACATGAACTCCAGCCATAACCCTCAGGGGCCCGATGCAATATTCATCTCCTCTACCTCCTTCACTCTTTCTCTTTTCACACCTCTCTGTCATTTCTTTCTTTTTTTTAAAACATTTTCTCTCCCCCCTCTGCAGTCTTTTCTGTCCTCAGCCTCTCTTTCCCACCCCTCTGCTCTTTCTCAGTAGACGTCTGAAGGGCCCTTCAGCCCAGAGGAGATGGGGACTGGTCTTACCCGGCCAGGGGCCACTCTGTGGGTGGGTGGCTCAGGAGGAAAGGAGAGGGCTCTCTGTCTGGAGGATGGAAGGATGGTTATGTGTCTGAATGTTGGGAGAGGAGGGCCTCCCATTGATAGATTAAGGACCAGGTTGGCTGTACTTGAGAACGATGGTTCTCTATCGCAGGAGGTGAGACTCGAGAGCCAGGTCACACATTAGCATGTGTTTTGCTTTTTCGGCTCGGCTGTCCCGGAGTCCGTTACTCGGTTGTATCACTAACAACCAGGGGGATGTAGAGGAGGGTAAACCCAGCATCTTGTTTGCCGAGCAGTATTTGCGCAGCGTGTTAGGCTTATGTAAAGTATGTAAATCTTTCCAACACACATTTATACGACGCAGGCAGTGGATTGCTTTCAACGTTGCCGCCCCATTGCTACCTAAATTTACTGTATGATGTAAAAATTTGTCTCTGTTTTGTTGCTGAGAAACCTAGATCATCACGGTACTAAATATAATACAGCTAAACTAAACTGTGAAGCAAAGTTTGATAACTTATTATTATGATTATTAATACATGCTGCATTGGCTTGCTTTGTACCTCTTGTGTTATGAAAGGTAATCTGGATTCATTTTGGGAATGGCGGACTTCGCCACTAATACCAATAATAACTACAATGTGGAGATTACAGATTCTGAACACATTGAATGGCCATTGCAGAGAAGGAAGACCATAAATAGCATCAACTATTTAATTGTGGTTTTATTTCATAAAAATATGACGGATTATAACTTTAATGTGTGGCACCAAAACATAAAGTCCATAATTAATGCAGTTTGAGTACAATTGATCGTCCTTAACAGGTCTTCTGGAGGTCTTCTACCGTATGAAGCCACTCGTGCTCAGTGAAGAAAGTCATAATGTAGATATTAAAAGCAGCATTTCACATTAAAACAAGTGAGTCCATCTTCATGTATGCGTGGTTGACTGTACAATTGGCAAATTTGTGTCCGATTTGACTGCGATTACATTGTCTTTCGAGCTTTGTTGGAATAGTTGTAACAACAAGCACCAGAAGAAACTGATTAATCTAGTTCTATGCGTAGAAATGAGCAAACACCATGTTCATGCTCAAAACTCTTTTTGGAGGCGGATAAATTTGGCCCTTGGTTTACTATAACTTGGGCCTTATTTGTAGTTCTAGCCATCGTTTTGATTGGCTAACATCATCACATCTTGTCTGACTTCCCAGATCGGTCAACTTGGGCTGTACAATGTTATCATTACCGAGAGGAGCGATGGCAAAAGAACTGAATTTTGATTTACAGAAGGACATGACATCATTTTGAATACCTTATGTTAATACGATCTGGTTCTTCACATTATCTGCAATCGAAATTCAAATACTTTCCAAAATTTGGCGGCTGAGGTTGTGTTCAGCGGTCACAATATCTTTTCAATGGTCTTTAAAACATATTTTCATGCCGGCTCCCACCCGTGAGCCGCTTTCATTTGTGAGTCAGCGGAGCTAAGACCGCCTGAAGCGAGCTCCTCAAGGTGATTCAGTCCGGGAATGTCTTTGAACCTCCCGGCAGCTACGCCTGCCTGCACAAAAGATCAATGCGTCTGCGGTATTTCCACAGCCACCATAAAACAAAAAAAGCCCCACGGTAGAAGAGCCGTGACTTCACCGTTACCAATAATCGCTCACTAACTTCACACATTGTCACTCAGCAGCAACAAGGTCAAAGATGTGAAGCTGACCTGTTTTTAAAAAAAAAAACGCACACGCCAATCACGACAACAGTAAAATTCAACTAAAGGGGCTTTGAAACAAAGTCGGTTAAACGCTGAAAGCTGTAGACCCCCCTCCTCCGTTTCCCCTTTTGACAATGATATCAGCAATAGAGTCTTTTGTTTGATAATGAGAGCTGCTATTTCTGATAGAGAATAATAATACATGGCTATTACAGTTTCATCTGTTGGGATTGAACGAATAACAATGCTTCGTGCAATATTCAGCGTCGCGCTCAAACACGCACATTTCTGTGCGTCTGTAATTGCGGGCTTGATAATGAAGTGACCGGCCACCTTGGTCAGGCGACATAGAGAGGGAAACAAAGGTCCTTGGGAGTTATTGTTACGGGTTTAACAATGAAATCGATGCGGAGCGTCAATCATACGCTTTCATGCCGCAATGAAGTCCTGGCTGTGTTCACCCTTTTGATGAGACTGTTTTTATGCTATTGTACAGTGGTATAATAATTAAGTTAATGACATGGACATGTTTGTGGTGCTGAGAAAGACTGGCACTCACAACGACGACGTCGAGGGAAATCAAAGTTTTCGCACACATTGAATGAGAACGATTTTGACATTAACTGTACTCTTGAAATCTAGTTTTACAGCCAAAGTCCTTTTTTTTTTAAGTTGAAGCGTGGCAACCTGTGAGAGTGCAAAACTGAAAGACGAAAAACTCTGCAACAAATTGACAACTTTTTTGTTGCACCCGCCGCCTGCCAACTTCGATAACTCCAGCTGCAACTGCCAAAACACTGATTCACAATCTGACAAAACTGGATGATGACAAAAAGCACATTCTTAACTCAAAACACTGTGCCGATGCTTGAGATAGAATTTGTCTCCTTTGTGAGATGGATGATAATAGGTGAAAACAAAGAAGCGGGGTGTAAAATGCTTCAGCTGAGCGTGATTACAGCTGTGGCCGTCATTAGGCAGCCTCTTTAATGTAATTGATGGAGTGGATTCTCATAGCAGGCCTCAATAGACTGGGCAGGGTCTCCTCGTTTATTTGGACTCATCTGCATTTGGTCTGTGTGTGTGTGTGTGTGTGTGTGTGTGTGTGTGTGTGTGTGTGTGTGTGTGTGTGTGTGTGTGGGTGTGTTTATGTGCACATGCAAGCATGAGGTAGAGCCAGAGTGTGCAATAATTATGACTTCACACTCTTCAGACACTTAGAGAAAAGAGCAAAACAAAGCACAGTAATCAGTGTGTGTGTGTGTGTGTGTGTGTGTGTGTGTGTGTGTGTGTGTGTGTGTGTGTATGGTTTGGTACATTCTAAGTGCAATTGTGCAAATGTGGTCTCAGCGTCTACATGTGTTTGCGCACACACGCTTGTGTGAATGTGTGTGCAGCTACTGTGCATGTGAGTCCCGTGTGTGTGTGTGCGAGAGAGGGAGAGACTGTTTGCATTTGCTCAAGGATCCTGACCCTTCAGAAATGACACGTTTTCTCTATCTACCCCATCCTTTCCCCACACATTAGGTGCTTACAAAAGACAGAGCACTAATGCATCATCTAATTGGCCTAGGCTCCTGCCTCTGCCTCTCCCTCCATCACTCTATTAGCTCAGTAATTACCCATATGCCTCAGCGAGGCGGGCGTCCAGATAATGGCCGCCTCAAGGGCCCTTGAGCGCGGCAGAGAGGGGCCGCAGTCTGTCGCCGCGGGAACACAGCGAGCTCTCCAAACTATCCCAGCAGCGCACTGGGAAAAACACAACGGGGAAGGAGTTTGGCAACTTTGTCTCCCCCTCCCCCCCCCACCTTCTCCTCAAAAAATGAAAAAAAGTTGGGAGTGGAGATGCAAATTGGGGCTGTTCAAATTGGATGTTGTCTATTTAGCTAATGTGCAATTGTGTGTGTGTGTGTGTGTGTGTGTGTGTGTGTGTATGTGTGTGTGTGTGTGTGTGTGTGAATGAACCCCAGACATTTTGACTTTTGCATTTCATTCAAGGAAAGGTAGGGATTTTTTAACATCTGTCTTCAGACAATATTCCAGCCCAGCATCCTTGCAAATATGTCCGACAATTGATGTCCAATGCCAGTGTTTCCAATGCAGGGAGTCCTGGATGGTAAGGGTTTTGATATTGGGGTGGTGGATGGTTGTGTAGTGTGATGTTCATACCTGCATTGAAACAGACTTGTTTCAGGTACGGAAACAACATTTTTTTGAGGAAGTAACAGATCCGTGGGTTTGAAGGTGTTTCAGGTGCACAGACCTTTCTACTACCCTGACACTGGATTTTACAACTCTGAAAAGTCATCACAACAGCGATTAGTTTATTCGTAATCTACCGGGGATGTGGGCTTGCACTTATTTCACGAGTCTTGCCTATGGCCTTTCATTAGTCTCAAAACCTGTGCACATTTAACAAAAACATGCACGTGATATGAGGCCACAGAACGGTATCGGCAAGCAGAAAACCATCTCCGTGAGGGAGCATATCTCTGCATTTCAGTGGATCCACGTCTTCTGACCTACCACCAGAGAACGTCTCAGTCTCTCTCTGGCTCTCTCTGTGTCCGTGTTTCTCTGCAAAGCATGTGCGATTATCAGCAGACCCTTTTTTCGCGATAGCAGAATGAACAAGTTGGGGAGGGGTAGAGCGAGGGGAGATCGTCCGCTACTTAACTGATAGCGAATGCCGTCGTTCTCTCAGACGGGCACAAAAAAAATAGAAAAATGTCAGAATGGGTTTGCCAACACTGAGCATAATTCCATTGATTCACACAAGTCTAAAGTCAGTCTGAATGCGTCATGCGCATCCTGTCACAGACCTTGACTGTAACCACGATTCTTCCCATCCTCATCAATACCGTAGTTCGCGTGTGCATATATTTCCAGAAAGTGTGAATATATCACTGCACGTTGTCCAGGGTTTTGCAGAATCATCCAATATCAGTGTCCTCGTCTGTTGACAGGCTCACATTCAATATGTACGCTGATCGGTCACTGTAATCGTTGCTGCTCTCATGTTGCCATTCCTTTGTAGCACAGCCACACTGTAAAAGATCGGTGAAAAATTCACACTGTGAGTGTTGTATCAAGCCTCGCATCCTCGCATCTCTGTCTTCCTCTATCTCGCTCTCTCCTCCCGGTCTGAATCCCTCAATGTTACATCCTTTGAAAATGGAAATCATAATTCTCCAATCTTCTATCTTCAGCCTCTTAATTGAAATCTCATAATCTGTCACAGAATAGTAACGGCCGCCCTCATCCTATTCCCAAATGACACATACAAAAAGAGCACGAACAAAGAGCTTCTTAAATAATTCCCTTGCTCTCCGCATCATATAATATGGATTACAGAGCGCTCTCCCTCTCTTTCTCTCCTCACCTCCCACTCTTGCTCCCTCAATCTGGGATATGATCTCATCCCTCCATCCTACCCCAAGGCAGATTTTGGGACACTCAAGCTGACCAGGCAGCATTATCTCTTTTTAAAATCAGATAAATATATAAATGAAGCGTCCCGCAGTAATGCTAATATATGCCCTAAGAGGGTCTAAGGCTTCAGATCTGTGGACTTAATCTGGGTTTTGGGAAGGTATCTTCCCTTGGCTGTTCAGAGATTTGTGAGATCACTGTCAGTCGTGGGCCGGCTGAATTATCTTTGCGTATTGTGTTAATCTGTTGGCATGCAGATTGTGGCGGACTAAGGTTCAAGTGGGAAGGATTAGGGGAGATCTGAGCAAAGCCTTCTCAAAAACGGTCCATGCATTCAGGCCCCTCTGTGGGGTTTTTGCACACTGACCGAAGGGCCCCACTGAAGCATGGTATCTCTCTCTCTCTCTCTCTCTCTCTCTCTCTCTCTCTCTCTCTCTCTCTCTCTCTCTCTCTCTCTCTCTCTGTCTCTCTCTCTCTCTCTCTCTTTCTCTCTCTCTGTCTCTCTCTCTCTCTCTCTCTCTCTCTTTCTCTCTCTCTGTCTCTCTCTCTCTCTATACACACAAATTGCCTTCATTCCTCCCTCTCCATTCCAGATAATTCCCCTCTTAAAATCTCCCGTCAGACCAACCACTGCGAGAGCAGGACCCAAAATGCAAAAAAACAGTGGCCATGCCCACTCTCCAAATCCCAAAACCTTTTAGAGCTACTTGACAGAGAGAAATCCATCTGGAGAGGATATCCACCGTCCATTACTTAGAGACTGATGTCTAGCTTTAACTCAGCAGTATTTATTTACATCACAGCATCTAAATAAAGCACATTTCTACGCCCCAAACTCACCCCAGTAATACCTTATTAAGATGCTTCCAACACAGAGCCGGAACACGGACAAGGTTTGTAACTTTGTTAATTGTTCGTTGTCAGTTCAATCACCCAGCACTTTGTGTCAGACTCTCCATGATTATCTCTGGAGAGTGATAAAATCACTTCAGGTAAATGAGTGATTGGACTGGAGGACCGCTGAAGTACAACTTAGCAGTCCTTTAGCAGCTTCTGTTTGCTAAATGGAGCCGTGGCGTTGGGAGTATGAAGAGGCTGGAGGGGTCAGAGGGGTCCATATGGACCAGCACTTGGACGACTCTCGGAGAGACGAGCAACCAATCACGTTCTCTACAAATCCTCGACCCGGAGATCCAGCAGGAGAGCACTGATTTCATTTCCACCAATCACTTGCCTTCAATGAAGGCTAATTGAACAATTCCAATCTCTCAAATAGTTTTATTTGGTTTATGTTCTCGGTGACAGAAATAACAACGTAGGAGGTGCACTTGCCTTCATGGAGATGTAATAAATAAAATATCACTTATGGATTGCTTTGATTCTTGGGAAGACGGGAGCAATGAAAACGGACAAGCTGCTTTTAGCTCTTGCACCAAACGACATGAATAGAATCGGAAGAAATAGTGATGACTTATTAATGTACAATTTTATACATAGTATGCTCTCAGAAAAAAAAAAGTGTTGTTGCATTTTGCACACTAATGAGACGAACCAAGACAGTGAAACGGAGAGATCATGGTTACGTCTACGTAGTTTAATCAACCGCATGTCTTCGTTTGGGCTCCTACTCATAGTCCTGCTTTATTAGAGGCGGACTCTTTCTGCCTGCTTTGATACGGCTAATAGGTCTCTAATATGGTAATTGTCTGGTCAGGGAGGAAGGAGACCAAAACATTTAAATTAAAGAGCGAGTGGCTTTTTTTTTTCCCCTCTCCTCACTTCGTTTGTACTCCGACCCTTAAATTATCTTCCAGATATCAAGACTTCCACAAAAGTTGTTTTGTCATCTCTCCAATTTAAAACAAGCGGACCGTCGGAGAAAAACTCCGGCTAATTTATTTTTTTTCCCATCTGAGATCCATGAGCGAGCAATAAGGACAATAATAAAATCAGATTAGCAGTGACCACACGACTCCTTGATTGATTCTTGTCCGATATTGTTTTCCACAAATGTAATTAGGTTCAACTCTAGATACTAATGCAGCTCCTCTTTTCATCACTACAGCATCAGTTTGCCCTCCACATATTCTTCACTAAATATTCTATCATTGCTGCCAATTATTATTGCTCTCCTTTTCCCTAAAAAGGTATTTTTCAAAGAAGAAAACGTGTTAAAAAATACTCAAGCAAAACAGGGGGGGGGGCAAATGTGAAACAATTACTTAAGTAAGTCTGGCGGCGAAGTTACAAAGAAACACAAAAGCTTGATTAGCATTAATGTCAAACAATTAAAGCAGGAGTATTCATAAAGGGAAAGATCTTATTAGCTGGAGAAAAACAGAATGAGACGGACCATTTCTGGGCTGCTTAAGCCTCCGGATTACTCAACCTTTGGTGGCAGAGAGGAACAATGTGGCTTTTAGAAACCCATTTTGGAGAGAAGCGTTTGGCTGACAATTATATGCCCCTAAGCCGTTTAATAGGTGGTTGGGAAGAGGTCTTTTAAGATTCCCATTCAGGACAAGCGATCTGGGCCGCAGCATTTGAGGCATCTCGGAGTGTGTGTCTGTGTGGTGTGTGTGTGTGTATGGGGGGTATGAGAAGGGTTTTGGGAAGAGCCTGACATAAGAAAGGACAGAAGGGAGAGAGGGAGAGATTTAAGCCTGCTCAGCAGATCAGTGTCTTTGTGTGCGGTCAACAGAGGCACTTGAAACTTTTCGTGAGCCCCAGCTGTCTGGAGCTAATTCTTTTTTTATATGGCTTTTGTACAGAGACGAGGAAAATAACAGAAGAAGGGCATTGATGAAGTACTTACAAATCTTTTTTTGTGTCTCTAAACTATGCAGAAATGTTACATATCAAGGGATAAGGGGGGGGGGGGGGGGGTCCGTGAATGGGATCAAGTAAATCTACGATATACAAACACAAACTGATGACTCACGATATTCAAGAGACTTTTAAAGTGAAGTGAAATCCGAATGAACAGATACACTGTTGACTCTTTCTGACCCTTTTTGACTCCTTAAAGCAGCCTGTTTGTGTTTACAGATTGATTAAAAAAAAAAAAAAAGAAACAGTCAATAATCTGTTTTCCCAAACGATTTTTAATCACCCTTTCAAATATTTGTGCCGTCGCTTGTGTGGAGTTGTGTCCTTTAGGATTTGAGATGGCCACAAACAACAGGAGGAGAAAAAAAAAGAAAAAAAGGCACCACCAGAAAAAAAGATCAACAAACGGGCGAAGCGTAGAGACGGAACAGTTTGAGGATGAACGCTGCTAATCCTGACCTCGACTAATGCTAATGCAAATGCATGTTTATCAAATATGTAATCGACATTGGTTAGAAAAACAAGGATCTGCCAGCGCTCTGCCCTTTGTTCCGTGATTGTGGAAGAGGGAGATTAAGATGGGCTTTAGTGATGCTCAGATGGCTGGAGGGACGGCTGGATGCATTTATACTCGCTGTCAAGAAAAGAAGAGAGTTTTTGCAGTTGAATCAGCTCCTGTTGTTGAACTGAGAGGAAGTGCATCCAACCAGTGCTAGCAATCCTGGCACCTGATTAGAATTAACTTTTATTAAATAATAACATGTAGTCACATTTTATTTTTGTTAGTTTTAGTTTCAGTTGACGTAAATTATGAAGACATTTTAGTATAATTTTCAACAGTGAGATTTTAGTCTCTTTTTATTTTGTTTTCTGTCATTCTTAGGGTAGGCGTTGCCATCTTTCAAGGAATAGTTCAACATTTTGACATATAGGCTTGTTTGCTTTCTGACATAGAGTTAGATGAGAAGATTATCACTCTCATGTCTGTCCGTTAAATATAATGCCGACAGCAGTCTGTTAGCTTAGCTTAGCATAAAGAGCGGGAAAATCCACCTGCCTGCACCTCTAACTAATTAATGATAACTACTTAACACGTTATATCTTGTCTGTTTACGCCATATGCCAAAATGTAAAAAACAAGACAATTCACAGTTTTACGTGGGGTTCTATGTAGGACAATTTCTATATATTGGTTTCAGTGGTGATAATGTATTTTGTTACCTTTAGACAGAGCTAGGCTAGCTGGTTCTTCTTGTTTCCTGTGTTAAGCTAAGCTAAGCCGCTACTGGCTGTAACCTTATATTCACGGTACAGACTACAGCTCATCTACCACAAGGTGAGCAGATAAAGTTCCATTTACTTGTTTATACTCGACAGTCGTCGTTCATACACACAGTGTTGTGTCACTCTGTAGTAATTCAACTTTTTATTTGGATTCAGTCTCTTTTTCATCGTTATTAAAGGGCTGCTAATAAATGTTTTGTCATCACAGCTCGTCTTAATGAAACTGACACAATCTTGTTTGCCACCGTGTGCACATAAAACACATTTTACATTCCACGTCACACATCGTCCTGTGTTAGTGGGGATTGTTCTCATAGTGTTGCGGGACAGTTTTTTGTGGTTAATTGTTTGCAGGAAGACACAGGGGCACAACTCTTGCCAGTTTGTTCCTCCTCTGGGCACCCGGAGAAACAGAGGTAACCTATTTTCTTTGGCAAGGTTGAGCAGTCACACAGAGACTGTTTGTGTGTTTGATTTCATTGCTCCTTCAGGCTCTCTTACCTTGCCGTCTCCATCGCTCCTTTCTCCACTATAATGTCTCCTCTTTTTTTTCTTTTTTCTCCCTCTTAGCCAACACGTTCTCCACTTATATCTCGCCTCCTGCTCTTTCTTCCTTGTCTCCATGTTTCGTTATTCCCCCCTTGGCCTCCTCTTACTTCTCCCTCCATCCTTCTTTACCTCTGTCTGCTGCCACACTGGGATGAAGGAGAGGTCTTGCTGTGCTGTGTGTTTGCCTGCTTGGTTGCAGGGTTTGTTGTTAGTGAATGAGGTCATTAGAAGACACTCTGACCTAACCAAAGGCATTTGTTCTGCATGCTGTATTTTTTTTTTTGTTTTACCCACTTTTTTCCAGTATAAATATACACCTTTGATGGAACAGCCAGATGCTGGCTTCATTAACATGTCATCATATCATCCAACAAATTAGGGTGGAAAATTCCTTTCCATATTCCTTTCACCTCTCTTAACATTAGATGCAATGACAAATACATATACACCCAGTACCTATTCTTTGTCCTGCTTGCACACTTCCAGACATTATCTCCATCCTCTCCCGACCTCTTCCCATCCCTGTGATGTTTTGGTACATCTTGCAGCTCCGGTGACACCTCCAAGCGAGCCTCGGGGCCTTTGGGTCTACACTCTGTGGCACGTATCCAGATCCCCCGATGACACCTGTGAGCCTTGGCAGAGCTCCTGGTTTACAGTAGCTGTTAGCAGGCTTGTATGTCAAACAAAACACCAACACAACGTGTTCTCTCTCTCACTGTACCTCAGAGATTCCCCGCCCCCAAAACGACTCCAGCTCACTTCCTCCTGCACCCAAAGTGGTTGCAGCTCTTTCTGCAATCACGTGCTATACTGTAAACACTGCTGTCCATTTCTCGCCGTGTCAACAGGTGTTAATTAGCGGTGAATGTCAAGGATGTCTGCTGGGTCCACCTCATTTCTCTCATAGCCAAACACCCATTTCTTGTGTTGTGTAACATCGCCGACATTGTCCGGGCGCACTCATAAACATACTTCATACGCAGCATCTCTGAAGTGTATTCCATTGTTCCTCAAGTGGGCAGACGAGTGTTACTGCTCTCCAAATGGACATTGGTGCATCTCCTGAAACAATACGGTTCCCCCACACCACATCACTCACATGTGTTTAAAAACGCCAGACCTTGACCACTTACGCCTGGAAAGAAAATTACCTGAGCACAAAGCGGGAGCTCTTGTCTACACCCTAAACCACATCATAGCGCTCTTGTCATTGCAAGTGGAGGGTCTATTATAAACAATTATTTTAGCCCTTCACGGACAGTTTGGTCTTTGTGATGCATTGTGTTTTTAAGCGAAGAAGTATAGGCAGTAATCAATGGAGGAGCCGTGCGGTCAAGGTAAGGCTGCCGGGTGATCTAAACGCACACATAGTGGGAGGGAGAGAGGGGCGCCGTGAGGAAGATACTGATGTATGATGTATGCATAAAGGCTGAGAATAGCACGACGACGGAGAATACTCGTTTCTGATTGGCTGGTAGGTTCTTCTGGCAACAATGTATCCACGGTTTTGTGGAAACGTTCTTAACTGTAAGGTTGAATCTACAACAAGCTAATGTTAAATAATGGATGACAATTTGAAGCAAGCGTCTCTCTTTGTGGGAAGCCGCCCGCCGTGGTATAAGCACGATAATACACTTCAGGGTGGCTGATATAATAACTAATGGAGGAAAGGCATACAGTAGTTTAGTTTAGTTTAGTTTGACCCAATAAGATCTCAAATATAATTTGATCAAAGAAGAAAAAAACACATCAGCACAAGAGTTCTTGTACTCTGCATAGATTTCTACTGTATTTGTCTATTTTGTTTCATCGTCAATTCCGTCATCTGTCATCTACACAAGATGAGACTTGTTTATAACACAAAAAATTTAAATTATAACAACGATTTCAGTGACAATGACAAACATACTGCTCCAGAATGGCTTATTTCATCACTTGTAGCAACAGGGAAGAGAGACGAGGTGTTTACTGTCACCTTTAATGGTGTAAATATTATAAACCAGCAAACACCTCAAAGACAATCTACAGTTTGTTGCAGGACCAACAAAATTTAGTTTTTGCATTTTTATCGTCAATTTCAATCAGTCCAAATATTACGGTAAATATGACTTCAAAGTACAAAGGAAACACATAACAGAAGGAGATCAAACATGTGGAAGGCTGCATGAGAGCATAATGGAAATACGCAAAGAGAAAGGACGGGGATAAGAGACAAAAAGCGAGAGAGAGAGGTGTGAGACGTGTGGGTGGACACTGGGCATGGTGGCAATAGGCACAGGGGCTTAATGAGAGGTGAGCCAGAGGAGAAAGGGAGGAAGGACAGACCGAGAGAAGGTAGCAGGGAGAGGGAGAGGTGAGAAGGAGGGTGAGTGATAGATGGTGCAGCAGGAGAGGGGAAATAGAGGAAGAGAGGGAGGACGGGACTTTGGAAAACAGAAGCAGTAAACAAAGAAGCCAAGAATAGAGTCCAGGTGTGAAAAGTGAAGAAACAGGTGAGGGAGACCGTGAAAGAGAGGACGGGATAGAGGAGAACGCGGAAGGAAGAGTGAGGCAGGGTCAGCGGGAGTTGTCCTCCATGTTTAAGCCGACTGAAGGAGACAAAGGTTTCATTATCTCATCTTTCTCCGTGAATAGTCGTAATAAAACTAGTGTTACAAAATACTTTACAAATGAAAAGATTTATGAAATCATTGAAATGACAAAGGCAATGCAGGTGAATTGAGAAACATTATGCCTACATCAGCTAAATGTGATTGCATGTGATTAAAAGCAATATTTTCAAAAATTCCTCCGAGTTTTGTTAAGTTCTCACAGTTTGTTTGACAGATGTGTTCGTATCATCAACGTAAAATATAGATAAATAATAAATGATGGCGCGACTAGGCCTGAATGCTATCGCTCGACTTTTTGCAAGCTAACTGGATAGCCGAACACCTAAAAGCAGAGATACAGCGATTGCAAATTTTCTTGACCATTAGCCGATCGATCAGTGCATCGCAACCTAAAATGTTACACCTAAATAAAGACCCTTGAAGACTACTGATAATATTTACAAGTTTCAGGCAGAGAAAATGAACAGAAAACCTCAGAGTGTCACGAAAGAAAGAAACCCAGTCCTCAAACACAAAGGAAAGTGGGGTAGGGACAAACAGAAACTTGGCTCTGTCCCAACTTGTGAAGGAGTTTGGGACGGCACCACGTCTCCCCCCTCCCTCCACACCACCTCCTCTATCCCCCTATAAAGGTGATGTATGACCAGCGGATGGATGTGCCCTTGTCAGAGCCCTGTGTCTGAAAAATGCTGATGGATGGAGGGATGGAGAGGAGAAGCGGAAGGAGGAGAAAGAATGCAGGTGATGGGGAGATGACAATGATGAAGCATGGGTGCGCCACACTGCCACTTCTCAGACAGCTGTTTAGCGACGGGGGCTAGCACTCTGAGTGTTTGTGTGTGTGTGTGTGGAGAGTGTAGGGGACAGGAGGCGGCACTGTGGTCCTCCAAGATAGGTGCAAAAGCACTTGAATGTGTATTTATAGAAGGATGAACACGGAGGACATAAAACAGAATCCAACACAAGTCTGTTTTTTGGTATAGGAGCTTGTCAAAAAACTGTTGGCTTGGTGCAGAAGAGAGGCAGCGTCTCGTCTCTCTGCATCTCATGTCCTTCAAGGCCTGGCTGAAGCCTCCAGGCAAGCCTCGGGCTCCAAGGCCTCCCGCCGCGTGGCATGATACCAGATCGGACTCAGACACACACACAGCTGTTGCCCAAGGGCCTTCACTCCTCCCGGAGAATGACACTCAAACTCCCCAGAGCCATATTTAAGTGCAACAGTAAGCGATTATGTGTGTGTATCCACTGTATCTGTGTGTTTGTGTGTGACTTTTTAGCCTACAGCCAGCAGGTATTCAAGGGCCCTTTCAAATTAGAACCGGGGAGAGGGAAGGGTTTGTTGACTGGCCGATTCCCCTCAGAGCCCGGTGGGTTTCCGATCAAGGAGTCTGGGAATATCGGGAATATCTGTCACAGTGGAACACAGCAGAACATCACAGCAACGGACATAAATCATGCAGCTTGACCCACTCATCATCCACAGGACACTGTGACAACACTGAGTTTTACTGGACTACAAATCAGGAATAAAATAGATTAAAATAGAAAAGGGAGACTGCCACTAAACTGAGGTTTAAGTAACTAATATATGTTGTGTTAAACTGTCCATGAGCAATGCCCTGAATCCCCATCGCTTTCAGAGATGCTGTTCTGTAACTGCCCTCCGACCTCTATGCAAGGAGCCAGACTTTTAAAGGAAACTTGCAGTGGTTTTGGTGAGCTGCCCACAAAATAGATTTCAAATAGCTAATCCAGAGCTAATGGAGTGCTGCGGGGAGGATGTGTTTTTGTAGGCTAACCCCGCTAGTTAGCATTACGCTGGTTCCCTCAACAAAAGGCCAATGGGATTTTTCCATTGGATTTTGTATTACTATCATTTCTTTTCTTTTTTTTTTGTCTGAAATTGGATACAATCTTTGAAATGGTTTGGGTTAAACCCTTTTAAAAGGCTTGCCCTGATATACATTGTTTTGCAGTATGTGTTTTTACAACAGGCATCGTGTTAGCATACCCACGGTCAGAAAGGCCACAATTATGAACTCCAGTTTGAAAAATACTTACAAATTCTTTTTAAAAAACGTTTTTAATCAAGTATCACCGAGTTGTTTTTATAAGTTATGTGTACAATTTCTCTTTGTCCCATTAGAGTTGCTGAATAGTTTTCCTTTCCTTTCTCTCACTTCCTTCCCTCCATCCTACCTTCACTCCTTTCTTTATTTCTACCCTCCTTGCGTCCTACAGTATCCGTATCAGTCTGTCCTGAGGTGGAAATAACACTGGGCTACATTAGCAGCAAATAGCATCATACTGATAAGAATACAATGAAAACAACATAGGATTTGTCTTAACTCAAGGTCCACTTACTGGCTTTTTCTGGAGCTTCTAACCTGTTCAAGAATTAACTTTTCCAATCAAGATATCAAAGATTATATTCCTCCTATTGCAGCAGAACACTGAGATCTGAAGGGTTGAGTTAAACAATAATGGGACGATGTGGTGATGCAGACGAGGGGAGGGATGTGAAAAAAGGGAAACATGGGGCAAGTTTAATTGAGGACTGGAAGAGTGGGAGATGAAGTGAAGAGGAGGGGCGAGAGAGAGGGAGAGGTCTGGCTTGGGACAGTGAACTGGAAGTGTGTGTGTGTGTGTGTGTGTGTGTGCGTGTGCGTGTGTACAAAATGCACTTGTGACACAGAGCAGTATTGACAAGCAGGGCTGATGCCCCTGAGAAAACCTTCAGAATTCAATCTCATTGATTCCCACAGAGGAGTGGAGGACGCTGGCCCTGGTCCATACCCTGAGTCATTACACACACTCTCACACAGACTCACACACACACACTCACACACATAAATATATATATATATATATATATATATATATATATATATACACATATAGGGGAAAAAAAGCTTAAAGCGTGTATATATACGTTTTAAGCTTTTTTTAAGCTATGGAAATTCTGCGTAAAAAAAGTTTTTGTACATATTTCTCAAAACAAAGCTCAAACTGTCTGCAAATATTTTACACAATAAAAATACTTGTTTTCACTTGTAATTTTCTATTTTTTTCAACCATTCATTCACAGAACACATTTACAACTTCATTACAATGTTAATGCCTTTGCCTTAGTGCAAGTATGTGTGATGGAGTGAATGCATTCAAACAAACACGCTCATATGCATGTGTGCAAGTGTGTGTGTGTGTGTGTGTGTGTGAGAGAGAGAAATGAGGAGGAGGAAGAGGTTGTGGTGGGCGTTGAAGGGTTGGTGGTATTGTTAGGGAGGGGGCAGATGGGTGGCACAGAGTCCATGTGTTGTATGACCTTGGTCACTGCTGAGGGGACCTAGTTTCTTGCCAAGCCAATCAATAAGCTAAACAGGCGGAGGATGGCTATTTGGAGCATGGGAAGCCAAACTCAAATACTGATAGGTTATCTGCCTGTCCCAGCACCACTTCTGTGCAAATATTGGACCAGCACATTTTTCACGGTGACTTGCATTTGGAAAAAAAGAAAGCGAGTCAGAGAGGAGAGGGGGGGGGGGGGGGGGGGGTTGTTGAGAACAGACATGGTTGAGTGGATATGTTGCAGAGGGCAAAACCTCCCTCCTCCCTCGGTGTCTCTCCCAGACCCCCTCTTCTTACCCCCCTAAACCTCCAACCAACAAGTGCATGCCCCTCTCTCTCTGTCTGCCCCTCCCCCCTTCCTCACTCTTGGGGCAAATTTACAAATCAGTGCGTACAAATGGCAAACAAAGTGTAAATTGTAGAAAGACTACTTGGGTTTGACGTAAATTCATAATTTGTATTTCCACGTGACCCATTTATAAATGCTTTATTGCATAAGCAAATGAAAATAATAACATTTTGGTTGAGAAAACCCCTGAATTGTGTTTATCCTCCTCCGGCATGACACTTGATTATACATGCTGATAAGTCATTGATAACGTGTTAAAGTGTTAATTCGTTGAAGTAAAAACAAATGTGTTCCAGATTCTCTACACATCTTAATCATTTAGTTTTTGTTCATATTAAAATTGCTGAAAAAATTGGAGATGTAAGCAGCAAAGCGATCTGAAACCGGGCGACGTTCTTGAATGAAAGAGTTAAAAAGACAAAGTCATGCGGGGAGAGATTTAACACCATGGCAATCCAAAAATAGTTTTTATCAATGACTACGACTGATACATGATCTATAAAGCATTAGTGAATCATTTATTAGGCATTAATTAAGCCATATCATGACCCTTTTTAGAAAGTGGCACCCAAATATTTACATATCATGACTTCATGACTGCTGTCTTTGACACACTGTTAATACATTGAGTAGTTACAGATGTGACGAATGGTGTTACTGTGCATTATGTTTGTGTGTGATTGCAGCCTTGATTTAGATCATGTAGCCATAATAATACAAACATTTCTACATTGTAGAAAGAGATCGTGTCCCTTGTATTTTGGAGGAAATCCATTATTGTGGGCAGAATAAAGTAATCCAAAGGCAATGTAGGAATAATTATAGCAAAAACTAATCATGAATTTTGAGAGGACAACAAGACAATAAGCTGTGCGGGAAAAAAAAAATAGATGAGTTTGTGAGCGAACAAGCAAGTTTGCTCTGGTGTGAGTTTGTGAGACAATGGTGTATCTCTAAGTGATCTGTAGATGATGGCAGCTGGATCTAATCAATAATGGATGAGTGACACATGCCAACCACTGTATCCCAACCACTCTGGAGAGACACTAGACAGTCCAATGTGTGTGTGTGTTTCCGTGTGTGTATGGAAGTAGAAATGTGTGAACGCAACAGTGAAACCCCCTTCGAGACGATTCAAAGCTCAGCGAAAGAGAAGAGAAGTAATGAAGCGATAGATAAACAGGGAGGGGGGGAGCTGAGGGGGGAGAGCGCGGCGCTTTTTCCCATCAGGTGTGGAAGTCAAAGCCAGCTCGCGTTGGTACAGCGGCGACTGGAACAATGACTTCAAGAGCAGCGCACAGCAAAACCACATTAATTATTAGAGAGGAGCAATCAAAGCACAACTGTGACATGAAATAAATGAATTCAAGCTGGAAAAAAATATCACCATCTGGACCAAGTGTTTCACATCCCAGAAACAACTCGCTGCTCAGATGCCTGCCTTTGTTTTTTCTCTCCCCTTTTTTCGGTTTCTGCTTGTCAAAATGTTTATGTTATTTAGGCTGAACCAGATTCAATAATTGCTCGTATTTATCGGTCTCATTGTTTGACATTCTTTACTGCCTGTTGGTTTCATGGATGAAATGCATGGGGTATAGCTGGAGATAGATGTGAAGATTGATATTAATCTTGTGCATTAAGTACAAAGCTGGATTCAGGACATAGTTAGCCTAGCTTAGCATAAAGATAGAAGCAGGGGGAAGCGGTTAGCTTGGCTCTGTGCTAAGTTGAAAAACATGTCTACCAACATTTCTAAAGCTGACTTATTTACAAAAAGAATCAACAGTCTGTTGTTTTAGAGGAATTGCGTGCTTTGAAGTCCCAGTGAAAATCTTGAGCTCCTGTTACGGTTGTAAATGTCATCCTTCACTCAGGGCAATTACAAAGAACAGTCCAATCAAGTAAGACATTTCGTAGCTTACAGAGCAATATGCAGACATATGAAGAAATGTTTGTGTGGATAAAGCGCAAAGTGGGCAAAAACATTGTTTTCATTTCAAGAACAATGTGGCTGAGGTCTAATTCATTCAAGGGAAACCAATCATCAACCAGCTTTGGGTCACTGCAGCGCAGGAACTATGCAGCTGAACATCCGCCAGGTGATGCAAAACAAACAAAACAAAAGTTTAAGCGCCTTAAACATGCAATCTACTTTAGTTGTAAAAAAGAAGTGTGATTGTGTAGAAGTCTATGAGAGAATGACTCTACTTCTCACTTGATTTGTTACCTCAGTAAAAATCTGGAAACATGAGTTTATGGTCTCAATCACTAATTTCAAGTTTTCTTCGATACAGTATATTGATTTAGTAAATGATGGTCCCATTTAAAGTAAAGTAGATAAAGTGATTTAGGGCGTGGCTACCTTGGGATTGACAGGTCACTAACGTGGCCGTGTTTTCGTCCTTGAACTTTAACCCTTTTACATTGAGTTTTCAGTTCAGGGAAGTTTATTAACATTTTGGTCGCCTAAATATACCTTTTTTCATTCAGCGTTCGGTTGTACTTATCTCCGCCCTATTGGGTCACGTCTGGTTCCAAAAAAAACTCATGGCAACGGCCAAAAACCAAGATGGCTTGTGGCTTCAAAAAGGCATTCCACAAACCATTGGGTGACATCATAACTATGTCCACTTTTATATGTACAGTCTATGGCAGAAGTTAAAGACGCTCTCACTTCCATTTCACTGGTACTTCTTGGGGAGCAACAGCCGACCGCAGTGACCCCTCGTTGTCACCGTGAGGTTGCCAGTCAACCAGAAAGACAGACGGATGAACTGTTGTTAGTCGAGAGATAGTTACACTATGTTACTGCCCCTAAAACCACAAATGCCAGTTGGTATCATTTTGAACCAGAGCTTGGCTGGGTCTTTATGCTAAGCTAAGCTAGTTGCCTCCTGGCTCCAAGTCTCAGAAAAAGAAAAATAAACCTCCAAAATGTTGAACTGTTCCTTTAAATCATTCACTGTTGTCATTAAGACATTGAAGTGCTGGTGGAGACCACAGTTCAGTGGAGGCATGTGATTACAGATTGTGTGTACGGTAACAGAGATGGCCCCTTTTTCTCTCTGTCTGCCACTCTGGCTGGCTAAACTGGTGTGATGTTGTCTTCCTGTTTCAGCTCCTGCACTCGGGTCTGGCTGCCGTCCCTCGTCTCTCTTTTTCCAACTATCTCACTTTCTCCCTCTCTCTCTCTCTCTCTCTCTCTTTCTCTCTCACTGACACTGGGCACTGCTCCTCTCCCTGACCATCTGGGCCTCTTCTCCACGAAAGTGAGTGTGTAAGTGTTTGTGTGTGTGTGTGTGTGTGTGTGTGTGTGTGTGTGTGTGTGTGTGTGTGTGTGTGCGCACATGCAGACAGGCGTGTGTGTAAGCGAGAGTTTGAGAGCAGTTTCTCCTCAAGAGGGCATATATGTGTATGTTTATGTGTGTGTGTGTGTGTGTGTGTCAGTAGAAGGGTCTTCCTTCGCCAGGTGGACAGCTGCTACTTAGTAGCCTAACAACTCCGCCAGCAAAGTCAGGGAGAGGAGTGAGGTGGCGGACTTAACCCTTTGTATTCCAAAACAATGCTGAACACGGGCAACACCCTAGTGTGTGTGCGTGTGTGTGCGTGTGTGTGTGCGTGTGTGTGTGTGTGGCATTAGTATTATGCCTGCTGATATGTGTTTTAAGTATTACTTTGCTCACAAATACTGCATACCAGTCTATTACTATACACTCAGTTTATAGGGAGGTAAACATGTTGTAGCTTTTATTTTTATTTATGTGTGTGTGTCGTTGACTTGTGTGTACTGAATGTATGATGTGGGTGTATATGCTACTTTGTTTTAGTTTTGTATTCATTTTTAGTCATCTCTGCTTCTCTTGTAGATATCTCATTAGAAATCATGTTTAAATAAGAAAATATTATACTATACAGTATTAGATTGACTTCAGTTGTGGATTGCATTTTAAAACAACACACACTCCACAACTTACATGACATGACTGCTGCTGCTGCTGCTGCTGTGTGTGATGCACATATACACTGCCATCCCTGGCTGTGTGTGTATACATTGTGTACAATCTACATCTGTGTGTTTGTGAGCCTGGCAGTCGGATTTAATACTCTTATCCGTCCCGGCGGTCCTGTCTTTGTCTGGTCCTTAAATGGAGTTTTAGTCTCTGCAGTACAGGCCTGGCTGGATGAGCTTAATCAAACCATTAGAGTCCTGAGCCCTGAGGAGCATCTCACCACCTCCTACTGAGATCTGCTTTAAGACATGGTGGCAGTGGCAAACACTCAAACCTCTGGATTAGATCGGCTCTCAGCGACTTAGTGGCATCTCTCTCTCTCTCTCTCTCTCTCTCTCTCTCTCTCTCTCTCTCTCTCTCTCTCTCTCTCTCTATTGCCCTCGCTCTCTGCCAGGCTTTATCTGTCTGTGGGACTAAGAGCACTTTTTTTAGAGGCTTTTTTCAACTAGTCTAAAGGTAAATGCAAACAAGCGACTGCAAATGAGCAGGAGACATGAGTAAGCACAAACACAGGTGTAGAGCATTGAACTTTTAAACAGATCATATTAGAATATGCACATCATCTTTTTAACCACTCAGTATAAAGCCTGTTTTGTTCTTTGCCAGTAAAACTAGACTTGAGTCTTGTTGCGTTGCACAGAGATGTGCAGGTGTTTCCGGACATTCATTGGAGAACTTGTGCAAAGTATAATGACCTCTGTGTTTCCCAAAAACTAACCCCTATGTCCTTGAACATACAAAATTCCCACTCTCCAAAGAGTTGGAACTTGTTCATGGTGAGTCCCCCTCAGTGTGATCATCCACCCTGGTTTTCCACGGGCTCTCTCCTTAATTGATTTGACATGCGACAAATGTGGATTGTCTTTCCAAAGTCTCCCTCTATGGCCATGTGTGCAAATGACGAGCAGAGAGAATGCCGTTTTTTTTTTTGTCTCTGGCCTGTTTTCTTGGCTGCTTGTGTTTCAGTGTTCTTGCTTTGATAAGCAGTATCCGACCGCATTCTTCCTTGCCCCCAGAGGATGATGGGTATTAGTGTTTTCTGAAGAGTCTGGAGTCCACTTCCTCCGCAGCCTTTTCATCCAAGGGAGACAAGCGTATCGAAATACTCCCCTTCAGTCCGGCTGAAGCGCCATATTTAAAGATTAGAAATAGTGGCTTAATTTGAAGGCAGAGCTTTGGAAATATCAAGAAGAGGCCATCATCCCCTGTGTTTCGTTTGTAGGAAGTGGATAGAGATATCCGCCATTGTAAATCTTACACTGTGACATTTGCTTGAAAAAAAGGGAGCGGGAGAAGGAAAGAAATAGGACATATTCTAAAGCCTTTCTGTGTTGCTGGAATTAAACGAACGGAAAAAAAGGGATACAATCGGCTTAGACTGTTGAGACAAGTACATCTAAGAGAATGCACAAAAGGAGGGGTGTAAACGGCGGATTCTTCCCAGCTAAAAACTTATCAAGCACAGGCTTTGTGCTCAATCCATTTAAGTGAGTCCCTAACACGCCCCTATTGTATGCCTTTAATGGTGGAAAAGTGACTTGTGCGGGGCTATTGCCTCTTCATGGGGATTACAGCTAAGTGCTTAAGTTGTAGTGAAACCCGGATTTACTGATGGCAAAGAGAAACAGGCGAGGGAGGGAGGGCAGGAAAAGGACCCTTACCAAGGATTTGTGTCAGGATCGCACTGTTCCCCTCGTCTGTCTGTGGCAGAGTCGAGAGAGGACAACTGGTGTTCACATGCGAGCCAGCACGCAGACACATAAGTAACAATGCTTTTGCACAGCCTTTCACTGTGCGTGTCTGTGCTTTCCTTGTGATCCCTTCCAGTCTGCCCCCCCCCTTCACTCTCTCTCTCTCTCTCTCTCTCTCTCTCTCTCTCTCTCTCTCTCTCTCTCTCTCTCTCTCTCTCTCTCTCTCTCTCTTACCCCCCTCTCTCTTTCTCTCTTGTTCCCACTCACTCTCATCTCCTCTGTTTTAATTAATTTCTAGCTGTGCTGCCGTATGAGACTTGGCCATGGAAGTGTCTGCTCCTGCAATTTCAGCCCTCATCTCCTGTGGCTGCCAGAAAATGACTCAATGCTCCTTGCGTTTCAAGAAAGAGAGGTAAATAAAAAGGCCAGCAATTTTTTTTTTAAACAAATGCGAGGAGAGAAATTGTTCACAATGATTTACACAGGTGCCCCCCCCCCCCCCCCCCCCCGACCGTCATGCTGCAAACGACCAGGTGTGCAGAGTAGTAAAAGTTTGAACTTCTCCCTTAAGCTCACTTCATTCTTAAGTTTGTCATGCTTCACGCACTCTTCTTCACACCTTCACTGTTTGTGCTTACAAAGGAGTTCAACACTTGATGTATTCCATGACAGAGTGGTCGGACAGACGAGTTCCTTCATAGCAGAACCCTGCTTACTCTTACACCTGATGGGGTGCAGCAGTAGTTGCTTGAGGACCAATGGGTCGCCTGTTCAAGTCCCCGTACGCACCAAGTACAGAATGTGGACTGGTAGCTGGAGAGGTGCGAGATCCCCCAAAAACAAATCCCCGCTCACTGTATAGTAGCTGCCCACAGCTCCTAATACTAGGATGGGTAAATGTCACTGTCTGGTGTGTGAAATGGGCATACTTGTCAAGTTGTTGGTTTTTGAAAGTTGCTGTTTGAGGCGTACTGATCCTGTGACAAATAGATTAACAAAAGAACGGTTACAATTTGTGCATCAAGGGCTGACTTTTAGTTGCTATCATCGCTCAAGTTCTAAAAACCCTGGATCCAGCTCTCCCAATGATGACATTGAAAAGTCTTTAAAAATGAGTGGTCTTGAGACTCAAGGCATTTTCTTAGACTTTAGAAAAGCTTCCTCCAGAACCACAGAAGACATTATGCGGCTATGTTCACCAGCTGTGTCGTCCTCTCCTTGACTAGTAGATTGACTTTGACGTGTATGATCAGTGTGCCCAGTTAATCATGCTAAATAACTGGGTTCAAACAGGGAGTACAGTGTGTGATGTGTGTTTTCAACGCAGGAAGTGAATGCTCGTCATCTACTCGTGCCAATGGCAAAGCGCTGTCACTTTCAGACGCGAGTGATATGATACTCCTTCATGTGAAAAGGAAGAGACCACGATGACGCCGACGATAGACGAGTGTGCAAGTGTTGGGGACAGACTGCTTCTCCGTGAGCATTGTGTGTTTGTGTGTCTGTTCCCTGAGCTAACAAACCGTATGAAGGTAAACTCAGGAGCACCTGCCCCTATTGTCATGCTCTCACCCACCCGCACTCGCACACCTTTCACTTGAGCACACAACACCCAATACTGAGCAAAGATGAAGAAAGGGCCAAGCCCTGCATGAGGCAAAGGCTGCCTATTCAAATAAAGACGGAAAGCCCTCTGTCTTTTCTCTCACTAAGCCTTGATATGTTCCTCAAAGCTGCTGAGGCCCATTGTGTGTCTCTACCTTTGTTGTCTTGTGTTTAAGCAGGCTGATGATTATAATGATGATGATGATGATGGTAATGATGATGGCGATGGCTTAAGGCGAAGCAGCTGCCGAGGCACAGACAATCGGCCTGTTTACTCAAGAAAATGTACACTTTGGATGTTCAAAGTGACGGCTGCTGAATGGCAACTGACTTGTGTGTGTGTGTGTGTGTGTGAAGCAGGAGTGCCTTCAGGTCCATCTCACACACTTAGCAATTAAGGCTTTACGTGCATATTATGTTATCACAACAATGCCTTGTGACATGACAATTCACTAAGTATACAGGATTACACACTGCAATGCATATCGATAACACAAAGGAATAGTTTGATTTCTATTATTCTTTTGTAAGTGAGATTAGATGTTTAGCTCAGTTGCAGATTGTAATTCTTCTTAAAGGAGTAATTATTTATGTTTGGGGCCCTTGGGAGCAGTGGAACAAGCTGTAAACATTGACATATTTTCATGTTAAAAAGTTATAAAACCTTCGTCAATTCTTAACAGTGAAATAGGCCCCCTAAATAGAGCGGGGACATTTAACTCCCAACACCCCGATGCAAACACATTGATCGCTCGTGAACTGTCAGCACCTTCTTTGTCACAATCAAAATGTGTAAACTTTTAGCCCCAGGTATATCGGTCGCTGCACTTTATGCTAGCAAGTGGTTGAATGCTTTGGTGTCTCAATAGTTTTGATATGATTATGATATGAAAAATACACAAGTGGGCGTTTGTGCTGTGAAATGGTGAAATGAGTATGGCTGGAGTGTTTGTGTGTGTAGGTGTATTGTTTTATTCTCTCTATTAATGTTGATATCACACCGGTTAACACAGATACATACGTTTTGTAACACAGCAAAATGCCATTTAAGGGGCCGCATTTTAAAAACGAAAGAGCTGTATTTGTGTCATTGCAAAGATTCCTCAAAACTTTACCTTTAAATAAAGCTGATTTACATCAGAAAACGAGTGTGGAAAGATCAATTATGTAAGCCGGTTTCACTATTACCTTTTTTGTTTTGAGCAGAGGCTTAGCATGTAAGACACACATCAAACTGGTATGTCTTTTACAACTGTGGTGCCATGACCCGCTCTTCCATCTTCCAGCCGGTTTCCAGCATTCGCCGTCCCCTTATCGTGGCGACAGTGATATTTTTGCCCTACTTAAGCTCCAGATGCTGAGAGGCTCCTTGTACTGGCACATGCTGCAAGAGGGCCAAAGAGGTTAATGCACCCAGGGAGAGAGAAGCAACCAGCTGTTGGCCTTCTAATGTTTAAAACCTTCCTCCCCTCCATCCATCCTATTATTTCTGCCTCCCTCCCTCCACCCCTCAAAGGAAGAAAGCCCAGGCAATAAAAAGCACACAAATGGTGAAACATCTGCTGGGAGCATTTCAGTGCGGCCAAGAGCGTCTTAAGTCCTCCTGAGCAACAATATGTGGACATTTTTTTCTGGGCAGGGGCGACGGGGACTTAGAAAGAGATAAGAGGAGATAATGGCTGGATAGAGGACTTGGGAGCTGCAAATGCACAATCGGGAGGTCCACACAGAGATGGGGATAGAAAGGGGGGGGGGGGACAGGAGGGAGGAGGAGGGTCTAGGAGGCCAGAGGAAAGTGGTCTGGTAAACAATGCCTCCGCATTAGCATGATAATCTGAAACATGCCTTTATTTAGATAAAGATGTAGGTTATACTGGGGGAGGAGTTTGTGATGTGCAAGTGTCTGTGTGATTCTGCGTGCAGGAGTAGCTCTGCCTCTGTGTGTGCATGCAGTGTGCATGAACAAGGAGCTCGCGTCCATCGTCACGAGTCTGAATGCTACGCAGCTTATGCCAGGCTATAACAGCATTTCTACATAACACACTGTTTTACCATTCAACATTCAGGAGACCGACTGACTCGGAATGCCCTCAGTGTCGTTAAAAAAACCCGGATTATAGCGAGACCATGCAACTTTTAATAGAAGAAATAGCACAACTCTCCAGTACAAACCCTTGTTTCAATCATTATTTCCTAAACATTGTAAAACGCACGATGAGCTTAATCCAAAGGTATTTTCCTTCCTCCGTTCATGTGAATGAGCCAGAGACGGAGTTGGGGTTAAAGGAAACGTTAATGTGTTTTCTCTCATTTTATACTCTGAATTCATACTTTTTAGGCTTCAAGTGACACTGGGCCAACTCTAGGAATGAATGGGGGAACCGCCTCCAACGCTGTATGCAGTTCGCTATATACATCCATCGTTGATCCAAACTCGTCAAATACGATATAGAATGAGCTGGGTAGTTTATGGTGGAACATTTGAGCTAATAGTGACCAAGCTAGTTCAATAGATCTTGCTGTGTAGCGACGTTACCAAGTCAGTTTGTGGATGTCATGACGCTTCTCCACTTGTACCTCTCTTACACAGCATGTTAGCGTGTCAAAGAGAAATACTTGAGTTGTTTTATCATGAAAGGAAAACTAAACAAAGACAAACCTTCATTGTGATCTTATTCAAGTAGACTATTTTTAAGGTCTTTAATGCAACTGAGGACGAGAGATAGAAAATAAAGAAAATATTAAATGTGCTATTATCTTGTAATTACCACTTGTGGCCACAGTGGCTGCTGTTTTATAATTATGATTTAACCTATTTATAAAAGAAGTGTGTAAAGCCATACAATATATAAAAACAAAAATACCTAATATCCTGTTATTTACCGAAGGAAGGTGTGCAGACGTTTGTCTCACTGCTGCTGTCAAACATAAAGTACACTTCTTTGTCAAACGTTCTTTATGTTACCCTTTCAAAGGAACAAGCTATGACTTATTACTATTTCACAAGCTTTACTTTTAGCACCTATAGGCACTGCAGCTTTTGAGTTTTTGAGGTTATGCATGCAGTGAGTGAAGTGCAATCAGTTGTCAGTCTATTTCCCTTCACTGGGGTTAAAATTGCAGAGCTACCTACAGTACATCTTGTGTGAGAGGCTATTACTGAGGACAGCAACATGCTTCTCTCTTTGTAATGGCAGAATTAGTCAATATAATTGCTTTTGTGAACTGTGGTCAAAAATAGCTTCAATCTGTCTGGAGAGGCGAAGGCATGTTAAATGCTCTCATTTTAGGCAAAGGAGCAGTGTAGCCGTCACAGTTTTTTTTAAATAAATGCACTTAATAGCTTCGAAAATATTTACGTTCAACTACCATTCAAAAGCCAGTGGATGTTGAAGGCTACGACAGAACTGGGAAAGTAAAGAAGAGGGTTCGTGATGAGGCTTCAGGAGGACACACACATGCACTGCTGTTGCGTGTCCTCATCACATGCTTTTGTCATGTACTCTGAAAGTGAGAAGTAGCAACAGCTGGGTGCCCCGCTGCGTCCAGACAGCAAGACGGACCTGAAGTGTGTTTTAACAGTTTGTCTTTTTAAATGATAACGCTACTCCCCGCCGTCTACTGTCATGCTATAGTGTGAGTGTGTGCATGTGCAATCTAATTTGATGCATTTGTATGTGTGAGTGGTGTGAAAAATATGTGTGTGTGTGTGTGTGTGTGTGTGTCAGTCCAGGCGCCACTCACCCTGATAAAAGCCCTTTGACACTCAGCTGTTTAACAGCTCAAACTGCCTTTGCTCTGTGGATTAAACACACACACACACAGTCACACACACACATGCACAGCTTCAATGACCTCAACGACACCTCCAACATACCCCTCTCCAATTTAACAAGGAACAACTTGTGAGTGTGTGCACGTGTTCATGTGTGTGTGTGTGTGCGCGCAAATTGAAGCGTTTGCCCACATATCCAGTGGCCTGCTGAGGGCGTCCTACACCATACGGCCCCTCTCCTCTGCATTTTAACACTGTGGTGACAGGTGCTGGTCCAAGAGACAATAGAGCTCCTCCAGAGCTGGCAGCCAGCACACCATGAAGAGAGAGAAAAAGAAGAGGCATTCGTAATTGTGAGTGCATGAGAGAGAGTTTCCAAACCTATTCTTTCACCAAAGTTTTGCCTGAATTAAGAGGTGTGAATAAGTGGTTTGGGTTACTGTAGATAACAGAAATGGAGACGGAGTAAGTGAACTTGAGTGGTGCTGAGGGAAGAAGAGGTAAATATAAAAAGCAGCATGAAAGATGCAGAGCTACACCCAGCTCACCGCTCTTTCAGCTCAAAAAAGGGACTAAAAAGCCTGTTGAAAGTTTTCGGCGAGTCTTTGATTCGACCAGTTTGCAATGTGACTCCTCAAGAGCACAAAGACGAGACGTCCGAGCACTGCTGTGGAGTTGCGCCGCCCACACAATGCAAACCCCTGCTGCCAAATTGGATTCTATGGCCCTGATTCAACATGTTGGGTGGTTTCTGGCAGTGTATTTTTAGTCAGAGTGTAATGTATGTTTCCATGATTGAGATCATATACAAATAAAAAGTTCCCCTGGCCTGTGGCTTGTTGCTTAATATAGTTAATCTCAGGCCACAACACATTACGATACAATCGTCCCTTTCTGAGAGAGCATTGTGTCAGTGTCAGATTTTAGTCCCACAGCGTGAGTGAGCTGTTTAACCGAGCTGTGTTTGAAATAATCAATGCTGTTCATTTATTGTGTTTTTTTTTAAATATAAAAATGTTATAAAGTTTAAAGTTTCGGCTTTTAGTTCAAAATAACGTACAGAACACAGATAAGATATCTTTGTACCTTTGTCAGTTTTTCATTACGACTGTGGATTTAATAATTTGCTGGTAAGGACTCATTAACTCATAAAGCTAACATAGATTATAAATCATGCAGAGTACTATTAAAATGTATTTAGGCTTTGGTCATAGAAACATGCCTTAAATCAGTCTTAAAGGGACAGATCACGTCAAAATCCTAAATACATATTTTTCCTATTACCTCTCGTGCTGTTTAGCAGTCTTGATTGTTTGAGTTGCAGAGTGTTGGGATATCGGTCGTAGAGATGTTTGCCTTATTTCTCATACTATGAGACTAAATTGAGCTCGAATTGCTCAAAGCACCAAAAAAATACATTTGAAAAACTCAACCGTGTTGTCTTTTTTTCCAGAAATCATGTCTCATGTCAAATCGCACAGCTTTGCATCAACATCAAATATTTTCCATGTGTGGTGCTCATATGAGAGTAGTTCCTAACAACTGTGGATGTTATTCAGTTCTGTGTGTTTGATCAGAGTCTCGTAGTCCTCTCGATGTGTGTGTGGCATGCATTCTGTATTTTATGAATCGTCTTGTGCGAGTGGAGCAAGTCAGTGCGTGATGTGTGTGTTGACAGTTCCAAAGTGTGTGTACTTGGCATGTCACTGGGGCCAGGTGCAGGGCTGGGTCGCAATCACGAGTATGGGTTCTGCTCAGGATAAACAGGGTCTCTTTCCCATCTCTCCAGGGGCCTCCATTTCCTGGTGCTCTTTGTAATGGGAGGAACACACGATCACAACAGCAGAGAAGATCAAACGGTGGTCGTTCGCTGAGTCAGGGTTAAGAAAAACCTCCAGTTGACTCAAAAACATTTGTGACAGATGGCGACAATTCCACGGAACCGCGAGTCACGCAAAGCAGGAGATGCAAGTGTCTTATGAACACGTGGAAACAGCTGGCTTCATCTTGGCTATGCAACCATTTGTAATATGATAACATTGTTTTTTGTTTGGCGTGAGCAACATGCTCTTTGACTTTTTATTTCCACCATGTTTCGGTGTTTGTTTCTTTTGCAAAAGAAAAACTGCTGGATATGATCTGATCTGATTCAGTGTGTCTGGCCTTTTTTTGCAATCCTCCAGCACAAAAGTCTTTATTTGTCCCCTGCAGAATTCCCCCTTCAGCCTGTGATAACCTGCCGTCCATCCCCACCCCCTCCCTCTGCCTTGCAGGGCAGGAAGCGGAGCAGCTCAGACATACTGTACGGTCCCTCGCGTCTGGGCCGGAACCAGGATGTGTTGCTAGGCGCAGGGATGATTGTGTCAGCACTTGCTGGCCGCTTCGTTTCCTTACAGGTGATCTCCTGAATGGACAATGACAGATATACGTTTCCTGCTATTTTTCACTTCTGCAGGAGGGGGGGGGATCAGAAAAACACGGGACTCTGTGACCACGGGGCCACCTCCGCAAGCAAGTGAGCAGGCTCCCAAAGATAGCAGCGCTGCAGACCGGGTGAGACAATGACACATTCAGCTGGTCAGCCACGAGACCTCGCGGCGACCCCGTGGCCTCAGACTGGAGGCGGGTGTAGCGTTCAGTCAGGGGTGGCAAACAAATCTGAGCGATGAGAGGGGGGGGGGGGTTGAGGAAATATTGAGGAAGCCACTCTTGATTTCTGACGCGTTTGACGAACTTTGATGTGTAGAAGGTCGAGGAGGATGAGAGGGTGATGGCGTGGCAGGAGGGGGAAAGAGAGGGGGGGGGGAGCGGGCGATGGCGTGTGACAGGATAGCTGAGGTCGTTCTTTTGATTAATGATTTTTCAACTTTTTCTAACTGTGGAGAGTATATGCACAGCACGGGAGGGGAAGGGGGAGAGGGGAAGGGAAGTGAAGGAGGGATGCGGCGGGGCGTTGAAGTGGAGGGGTGGTCACGCTCTTTTGATTTATGACGGGGGTGATTAATGCCCAAGGATATTACCCCTTGGAAAAAGTGCTGGCCCCTCGACTGAAGTTGTGTTTTGCTACATGTCTGACAGGCAGGAGCGATTTGGCCTCCTTTTGTTTTATGACGACAGTGTGAAGAGGGGTCATCTGCTGTTCACGAGTCAGGAAATATCTTTTTGATGAATTTATAATGAGTTTAAACCACTACAAGTGAACAGGTTAGTCCGAGTAAGATGAACTGTTATCAAAGAAAGACATCCATTTATATATTACCAACACTGACACTGTCAGTCGTAAAAATTAAAAAAAGAAATTAGGGGAAATAATAGAAGTAAATTTGCAGTTAAAAGTAAATGACTACTTCAACCTGTCTCCCTACAATAATATCATGGGTGTTACTGAAAGGCTGTTCCTTAAGATTAGCACAAGTCATTAAAAATACATTAAATGCACAACACAGTTTTCTATATATAAACCGTTTCCTCTCATTCACAGGCTCTAAAAACTGCAGCTTTGGGGCTAGACAGTCAGTCGACAGTCTGGAAATCCAAACAATGCAGCAGATCTTCGGATTTCTTGTCTTCCTATGATAACCGCGATTCTTATCTGTAGCCGAGGCACAGTTTAAGTACATTTGTGTCTGAGTTTAACGTTCACGAATAGTATCTTCACATCATTCACTCATAAATGATATCGTAGAGGTATTAATTCATCACGTATGCATGTTTTCGAGGACTTATCCCCAGCAGAGCAACACACACACACACACACACACAGACACACACAGACACACAAGGAGGTGACAGGAAGCACTAAGGTCAGCCATGGTCTGGTACCTCTGCTCAGCCATCTTGTTTTTAAAAGACATAAATCACATGAAATCCACCGGTTCCTCTCCTCTTCAAAGGCCTTTGTTCTGCAGCCTCGGCACAGAGGTTATCAGCAGGGCAGCGGCAATAGTGTGTATAATAGACCTACTTACGCTGCCTGATAAGATGCATTGAGAGTCTGTGACTCTCACTTTAAGCTGTCAATAAAACCAGGGAATCAGTGTTTTTTTTTTCAGGCTTTGAATTATATCACATCAGTGTGACAGCGGCACTATTTTTTTCGACCCAGACTTGTCTGCCAATATAAACACGTGGAAGAATTGTTTGTGTTCCTGTCTGTGGGTTTCCACGACTGACCCTGTCTGCTTGATTAAATGTCTTTGTGCTGCATGTTTCAGCACCATCATCCCCGACTGGATCAGAAGGTCATACACACAGCGGCGTACAGTAGATATTGATGTCGTCAATAAAAGTGTCTTGGAGTTATGTCACCCGACTAGACGCGCCAAGGTTAAGCGGTGTTAAGCACACCGTCTCTTTCTCGTTAGACACTGTTTGTCTCAGTGTCAATCACGCCATATGTCAGTCTCTTTTATGTTTACTTGCTCACTCGCAATGACGATTTTTTTTCTTGCTCCCACCGCTGTGCGCCCTCCTCCCCACCAACAACACACACGGCTAATCGTAGGTCACCCTCACGGTCCTGCGTTGTGTTGAACCAAGGAGCGCTGGTGGGGAGGAGGGGTTGGGTTGAGGGCTTCGGCTATCGCTAATCACTAACACTATGGCTAACGGTAGCGCTGTGGAAGCAGTAGCCTTGCAGCCGTGTGATCTCCAGCTAACCTTGCCCACGGGCCTCTTTTGTCTGCACGCCGCACACGGCTGGCTCCATCCTCTCTCTGTTATTGAGCGGGTTGGATGGAGGGGGGGGGGGCTGAATCAATGGCGAATCGCTGGCACTGTTCTCAGGACAGTGACCGAAGCCCAGTCTGTTGGCCCCCTTTGCCTCCCTTCCACCGAACTCCCCCCCCCCTTCCTCCTGCCTCCCTCAACCGGTCCTCCACCCCTCAGTCACCGCCCGCCCCCACAACCCCTCCTGTCTGATTGACACTTGAAAGGTGGCCGAGGACGGGGCCGGAGGCGATGTTCCACGCTCTGGAACCCTCCATGCAGGGGAACAGCTGGTGACATCTGCAGAGAGGCCCACAAAAGGCAGTTGAAAGCGTGCAATCATGCCCCCTCCTTCTCTTCTTCCCTTGTCTCCCTCGCTACACTCCTTCTCTGTCTCCCCCTCTCACCCTCTGTCTCTCTAACCCTGCTCGTTCTTTCTCTTTCATTCTCTTTGCTCCTGTCTCCCGCTCTCTCTCTGCCTCAGATGTCCCCTCTATCTCCTAAGAGCTGCCCCATTTGTCTAAAGCAGTGATACAGGCACCCAAGCGCCTTTGAAATGCATGCTTTAAACTTGAAGAGCTTACGCCAGAGCATGTGTGTCTGAGCAAAGAGAAAGAGGGGTGACAGAGAGAAAAAGGGGGGAAAAAAAAAACCTGTATGTTGTACAACAGCAAAACACTTCTCTCTCTTTAAAATAAGCTCCCTCTCGTCATTTCATTTATTTATCGGTCTGCTTCTTCACTGAGAATTTACCCAGTGTCTCTGCGTTTGATCTTCTTACATGGAAAACTATCGGCTGTATTGATATACACGTGCACACGCCCAGTTAAAAGCTGCCTTTTAAGAGGCCCCATTGTCCCTGTTCAATGGCATTACCCCGGCTCAGCTCACAGTGAGTGCTTGGGAAGCGGAAGGGGGTATCGACTCCCGTTAAAAGAATCCAAACGCGTTCACTGACGAGACACACATCGCCCACAGGAATGTCAAACCTCCGACCCATTCCCCGCTCCCTCACTCTCCCTCTCCATCTTTCTCTCTCATCACTTCACATCTCTGTCCTAGAGTCAAAGGCTAACTCTGTGCTATCTGTCCTCTCGTGAGTGGATTTGAGATTTTTCTCCTAAATTGAGGTAATCATTTAAAAAATGCATGTGTGAACTTTCTTGTCTGACTAAATCCCTGCGCAGTGGCTCTCGTATGCATTGAAACAACTATCTGTACATTTTCACATCATTGGCAAAACAAATTCCCCCCAACAACCTGGCCACTCCCCGCACTTCCGGCCTCCTGCTCCCTCCATCTCCACCCCGTCTCTTCCTCTAAGAATGCAACGGAGAGGTCAAAAGGCCGGCGTGCTCCAGGTATCAATATTTCAGAGCTGTGTGAATCCCTCCTTTCAGGTAGCCGGCCTCGCTGACTGAAGGTATCTTCAGGACCCAGGGGCCGGCTGACGGATGAGCACAAAGCACCCGTCAAGCCCCGAGCAGCGCCGCAGCTCGCACGGTCCGCGTTACGCGCGTGCGTTTGCGTTTGCGTGAGCGGAAGGCTCGGGCAGCTCCCCCGCGGTCTCCTTTGTTGGGCTAGCCTGCTGTTTGAATGGAGTGGGAGCTGTGAGTGACAGAGGAAAGTGTAGCTGACGGTAAAGTGAGATATTGACCTCTCAATCGCCATGGAGGGTGAGCGGGGGGGCGGTCAACGCTTCATGTGAATGTACAGCATGCATCTGCGAAAAGTGTGTAGGGCCTAAGATTGTCGCTCAAGGAACCAAGTGTAGCTTTCTTTGAATAGTGTGTGTGTGTGTGTGTGTGTGTGTGTGTGTGTGTGTGTGTGCGTGTGTGTGTGTTTGTGTGTGTGTGTGTGAAACTTGTGTCTGAGTGTTTGAAAGCGAACTGCTCTCGTCAGGTGAAGTGACGGTGCACTCGGCTAGCTGGCCTAGCCGCTCAGTAACATGAAACAAGATTCCCCCCAATGATAATATTCAGTTTCAGCTCTGCCAGCGCGTCCTGTCCAGAGCCCCTCCAAGACAAAGGGGGAAGGAGCCTGGCGGGGGAACAGTAGCTTCTTGTTATTATGACATGCGGTAACATGAACTCCTTGGAAGACTTCTCCTGTCATCCCGGCCCCAGGTCCTCTTTATTCCACAGGCAGGGGGATGTGGAGGTCACGACCTCCCGGACAGATTATGTTGGAACATGCTGCGCTGTGTTGAAACTGACTTGAATAAGTTTATTGGCTGAGCCAGTGACGGCCCTTTGTGTGGACTCCCTTGGGAGGCTGAATACAGATTAGTCCATGGATTGACTATTCATTTCAGATTGTACTCAGCCGCAGTTTTATCTCGCATCACCCTTCTCAATCTCTTCATTTAGCTTGAGGAATTCTTGCACTGAGGATGATGGGATTTCAAATCCCATTTGTAGATTATGTTTCCATTCTGTTCTTTGTTTTTTTTTTCAAAGCACTTTTCTTTTTTTAGCTGTGATTTATGATGTGAAGGAGACTTGGTTCACCAGATGCAAGACGCATACAAGTTTTATCAGCAACATACTGTGTCAAAACATTATCATTTATGTACATTGTCATCAAAATGTCAATGTAGTTACTCTCTATTATGCCTAATGCATAGTTTCCTGAAGCCGCGGATTACTGGCACCTGTTTGACCCGCAGCAGGAAAATCTCTGCCTTTACTTAAAATGCTGAAGTTTAGAATATATTTTAAAAAATAGTCTTGAACTGACAATAAGATGAGTTTGATTTGTTTTATACTGATAACTTGGTGACACGACTTTTAAATCCTGGAAAACCTGTCTGTAAACTATGTGACACATTTCTCTCTGGCAGGTCAGTCTACGAGACAAAAAGCGCCTCTGACACTTGGCCTCTGACAGAACTCTATTTTTAAAGTCTTGTTTGTTGCACTATTAATATTCTCACTCCGTAGTCCGTGGCAGGGTTCAAAGGCGCACGCCACGGTGCAGGAGATGACAAGTCTGCTGTGGCAGTGAGCGAGCCAAAAGAGTGACAGCAACGTGGCCGCTCTCTCTTGTTAACGAAATAAATAAATGTGCTCTGAAAAGCCAATAAGCGGCAGGCGGGAAGCGGAGCCAAGGATCGCTGCGTCAAAAACAACCGCTTCAGCCATTAATCTCTCTAACTCTCTTAGCCCCCCTTCTCACTTTCTCTCTCTCTCTCTCTCCCTCTCTCCTCTGAGAGAATTACTGCCATAGATGTATAATTCACGGTGGTTTGGCTTTAGAAGGCAGCGGTTCTGTTGGAAAACACGGTGACAGCCAAGTTAGCGCACCCTCTCATTCAACTCAGCCACCTGTTCACAGGGGAGGGTGCAGAGAGAGACGCTTGATTTATATTTCATCTTTCCTCCCAGTCTAATGACTTTGTTGCGCTAGTCGGGGCTGGAAATCGTCTCATGTATTAAAGATGACAACTTAAAGGAATCCTAAAACCCTGACATGATTGAGCACTTAAGCAGACACTTTTGGTTGTAGTTTAGATTGCTTGTGTCAAGTTCAACTTGTCAGCTTCCTATTCCCGAGACCGACTCATCATTTCAAGTCCAATCAGTGTCATCAAGTTTAAAAGAATGGCAAAACTTTGTGCATGTATGTGTAATACACTCTGATGAGCCTTCCCAGTCTCTCTCCTGTAGTTTTCAATCAAACAGTATTATTTCGTCCTCAATCAAGAAAGCTTGAACCCTTTTTTTATTTTTATGATAAAGCGTATACTGTGTGTTTGTTTGAGGGTATGTGTGTACCGGCGTCAGTGTAGCCGTACACATGCATGCCCGTGTCAGTGCCATTTATTAGCATGCCGTAATTTTTGGAGGTGAAGAGGAATAACAAGTTAGGGCTTTGGCAGCCGCACGCTCTCGCCCATCTGCGCAGCCCCTGCATCAGTCTCAGGGTTTCCTCGCCGATGAGGGCTGTCAGGGGCTTTTTAACCTCCTAACTGCTGCTCCCCACCGGCCCTAATCACACATTAATGGCATCAGGAGGACCCCGGGGCTGGCCGCGATGCTGCCTGCGCAGACAGAGTACTGATGAAGAGGGCAATTACCGACCAGCAAATAGCATAACCTCCACTGATCTGTACAGGGGTTATGGGCTATTAGCGCGCAGGTTACGCTCAAAAGATACAGCGCAGGCTTAAGGAAGGATCTGGTGCTGAGAGTAATTGGGGGTGTATTACAAACCACCAATTGGGGGTGTGCGTGCGTGTCTGTGTGCATGTGTGTGTTGCAGAGAGGGGGGCTTCATGGTTTTGTTATTCTTACTGAAAAGCACTTTTTAGATGTTTAGACTTTTTCTATTTTTTTTGCATTTGTTCCTGGATCTGTGGCCAAAGTCTCACCTTTGACAAACAAGTGTGTGATTACTGATTACGATGCACAAGGAGTCTAGCTGTGAAGCTCCACTGAGTGGGAAAACTATCCATATTTCATCAAAATGTCTTTGATTTCTCTCACACACACACACTTGCCCCTTCACACACTCACGCTGCGCTCTCAGTCCCGTCCGTTTCCTTGCTCGGAGATGAGTGAGAGTGTTTGTATGAAATATTAACAGGCCATTTGCTCCTCTGCTCCTCTGTTTGAGAGCTGGATATTGGCCCTGTGTCTCTGGTCCCTCTTTGAGCCCATCTGTTGGGTACGGGCACCAGGGAGGTTTCCGGGAGGGGGCCCTGTCACCCAAGCAGGGCCAGCCCAGAAAGCGGCACCGCCCTGGGGATCGATACACCCGACCTGCTGGGTGACGGAGCATCAAAGCTCTCCAACCTGCCAGATCACTGTACATGCTATGAGGACCGCTGATATGTAAACGCTGCTGCTTACCATCAGGCCCTTGGGGAGCCTCCGCAGTGTTTGTGTCACTTCTGAGCGGCTGTTTTCAGTGCAGTTTATGTGCTATTTATGTTAACCTTTTGTAGGCGGTTGGTCATAATGCCCAGAATCCCTTTGGAGATTATTTATTTTCGTTTAAAGGCTGCATCCCTTGTTTGAAAAAAAAAAAAAAAACACACAAAGGTCTTATTGTCTCCCAAATGTATTTATTTTGTTAATTTTAGAGTTATGGTGGAATTTTGGCAAGCTTGAAGACCTCCCTGAAAAATAATTGATTGACAATATAAAGAGATATAACACCACTAGCTTTCCTCCAACAACTGGTATTAAACGAAAGATGGATCACAAATATGTCTAACTATCGGCACTGTGTTTCCTTCCCATTCAGTAGTTGTAGCATTTCATAGAGACACTTCCCTCTCATGACATCAATCAAATACGCTTTAGAGCAAGTATATACAATCTGTGTGTGTGTGTGTGTGTGTGTGTGTGTGTTTGTTGACATTTGATGTCCTTGTTTTGGGTAATGGATTTGTCCCTGGCAGAGAGAGGGGCTGGGCCAGAGGCTGTCTTATGAGGCCCCTGGGTTAAGGAGGCTGCATTAGCCCACTGCTAACTGATTACTGATCAGACAGCTGGTGCACACACACACACACACACACACACACACGCACATGCACAGACATGCCTGTGTGCATACATATGTGCAAACACATACATACATGCATGTACACATGCACTCACAACTGTGCTTTTACCGTAATTAAATGCCCCTGAATCCAAAGCGCACTAATCAGTCAGAAACAAACAATGAAAAGTAATTGTATAAGGCTTGAAGACGCTCTGGTGTTATTTCTTTATATGGTAGGCCTAATGCTGGTAAAATTGATTTTTCCAGTGGTTGTAGTAATCGTAAATTCTCACTGGCATTAAATGCATTGCATGACCTAAGACCTATGAAAGCCCTGCAACATAGAGCAAAGATTAGATTTGTAATATAAAGAGATGGGTTAGCATTAGCATGGGGGTATCATCGTTATACTTATCTGCATTCCAGACCAACACTGGCCTTCCTTCAGCCAGGAGACTCACACACAAACATCAGATCTTTTTTTAAGCGTTGTAAATGAACTGGCCTTGCATTTATACGGCATCTTTCTAGTCTTTCAAACACTCAAAAACCCTTTACACTGCATGTCAACATTCACACACACACACACACATTCTTACACTGATGGCAGAGGCTGCCATGCAAGGTGCCACCTGCCCATCAGGATATAAACTAATGCACATTCACACACCGAAGGCACAGCCCTCGCCAACGATTTTGGCGTCAGTATTTTGCCCAAGGACACTTCGACATGCGGACTGGAGGAACTGGCGATCTTCGCAGATGTGATCCGTCCCGAGCAGCGGCCGCCATGTAGCATACACGCACACATGCATCAACACACACTCTTTCTCTCAGGCACACACCCCACGTCTTGGCCCTTCTCCGGTTGGAAGCCGTGTGCCAGGACACCGGTGCCATGACTGTCCATGTGTGACGCTGGCAACACCTGCGGCCTCACAATAAAAATACAGCCATCATCAGAGGTCTTATTCACAGACCAGCACACCGTTACCTTGCAAACACAGGATATGATCCTCTCGTCTCCATCCCTTAATTCAAACAGCATCTGTGCTTTACTGATATAACACTTGATGATTTTTATCTCAGGAAATACAGAATATTAAATCTAAATTGACTTCAACATAACGCACCGTTTTGTTATGGATTTAAACTTTCACCAAATCTAAATTGACCGATAGAGTTTTGCCTCTATAGGGCCAAGGATTTGAGACACTCTTCATCCATAAAGACAGCTTTCTTTTACTGCACGCTGCACTACATTAAAGAAGCTGTATAGCCAAAGCACTAAAGCCTCGAATGGCTCATGGAAGTGTGACACAACAGAGAAGAATAGATTTGATCGTGTGTTAATGGACGATTTTAGTGTCGGATTACAGCCCATGGGAACAGCTATACTGTACAGTGTATGCTCACAATAAGGTTCAAAGGCACGTTTTCACTCACTCAAACACACACACACAAATATATCTTTTTGGTGAAGAATTTGTGGTGCAATGTCTAAAATTTGGATTGGATTTAATTTCTAAAGAGATTAGATTTGTGTGAGTCGAGGCTTGCTTAGCGGAGACAAAACTAAAACTGTGTGTCGGCATATATGTCTGTCTGTGTGTGAGTTTATTAGAGAGAGAGAGAGAGAGAGAGAGAGAGCATATATTATGGTTTAAATAAGGCAGATTGAGGTGTTAACATCATTATTGCGCATTTCCTCCCATGAAATGCAGCATTGTTTGCTCTGTTGCCATCTCGATGGGAATACCATAATCCCAGATTAAAAAGGATGGGTTAGCGGACACACAGCAACACACAATGAGCCTTTTGTGTTTGCGTGTGTGTATGTGTGTGTACGTGTGTGTATGTGTGTAAAGCGTTTATTGTTTACTGTACAGCTTAAACACCTGCGGTAGGGGGAGAAATGTTCTCATGCATGCACTTTTGCAACGTGCAGCTCTTCTCTGTTCAGCACCCAAAGGCATCCCAAAATATGAACACATGGTCGCTGAACAGCGACCATGTTTATGTTTTGATAAAAATGATTTGTAACATCAGCTGAAAGTTGACATTTTGCTGTCAGTGTGTAATTTTGTCATGACTTGACGAGCACAGCCTACCAATACATTGATTCAGTTCTGCTGATTCAGCACTATTCAGTGTTTTCCTGCATTTCCGCTCCATATAATAGATGTTTTACTTAACCAGGTCCGTATGGGGTCTCCTAGGCCGCGTGCAGGGGCTAAGGCCCCCTCTAAAACTCTCATAGTTCTTGGTCAGTCATGCAAGAGAATCCGTGGGTCACAGAGTGGGCTGGAAAAAAGCAGCTCACAAGTTGCGCACTGTGACAGATGTCCTCTGGAAGATTTATCCATCTCGTTCTCCCCCCCTCCTCTCACTCTCTCTCACCCTCTCCACCTCTGTCACCCATCCCTCCCACCCGACTCTCTCAGTGCTTCTAAGCTGGGAGAGAGAGCAGCGAGAGGTGATCCCGTCCTGCTTAACCTACTTCCCAAGACCTTGCTCTTAAAATGTGTATTTGTGCATACGTGAGTGTGTATTTGTGTTTATTCACCAGGATAAACTGTCAATACTTGTCTGAACGCCTGTATTTGTGCCTGCAAATGCTTTCTGCACTTTGACATCTTTCACTCTGACGGTCGTCTCAGTCATATTGGTGGAGTTGATGATGATGATGATGATGATGATGATGATGATGATGATGACCTTCAGAGCTGAACCGTTGGTTGATTTATCAATCAAATAAAGCTGCACCTTTTTTGACGATCAATGTATTGTTTTAATTCAATTCAATTCAATTCAATTTATTTTTGTACAGCCCAAAATCACAAATTACAAATTTGCCTCAGAGGGCTTTACAATATGTACACATTTGACATCCTCTTGTCCCGGGACCCTCACATCGGAACAGGAAAAACTCCCCAAAAAACCCCTTTAACGGGGAGGAAAGAGCAACGGCACAACAGAGCTGTGACTCTCTGTCAGCCTGGCTACAGTGCTGAAGAGGAACCTGGGGTTGTTCTTATTTTTCTCTATTAACAATGAGTAATAAGCTGCTCTGGCGTTACGGAGGGCCTTCTTATATGTCTTAAGACTGTCTCGCCAGAGTAACCGAGATTCTTCCAAGTTAGTGGAACGCCATGTTCTTTCAAGTTTTCGCGATGTTTGCTTTAATTTGCGGGTTTCAGGGTTATACCATGGAGCGAATCTCCTTTGTTTTACCAACTTCTTTTTTAAAGGAGCAATAGAGTCTAGTGTCCTTCTCAGTGAGCTTGTAGCACTGTCGACAAGATGATCAATCTGGGTCGGACTAAAGTTAGCACAGGAGTCCTCTGTCATATTGAAGCATGGTATTGAGTTAAATACAGACGGAATCGCTTCTTTAAATTGAGCTACGGCACCATCAGATAGACATCTAGTGTAGTAACTCTTGCTTAACGGTGTACACTCCGTTAGTAAGAATTCAAAGGTTATTAGATAATGGTCCGATAGAAGAGGGTTCTGTGGATAGACTATTAAATCTTCTATGTCAGTGCCATAAGTCAGAACCAGGTCGAGAGTGTGGTTAAAACAGTGAGTGGGTTTCTGTACATTCTGACAGCAACCAATCGAATCTAACAATGAGATAAATGCAGTACTCAGGCTATTGTTCTCGACATCCACATGAATATTAAAGTCACCGACAATAATTACTTTATCTGTTTTAAGGATGAGACTTGATAAAAACTGAAAAAATTCCGATAAAAATTCCGAATACGGACCTGGAGCCCGGTACACTATAACAAATATAACTGGCTGTATTGTTTTCCAGGTTGGGTGTGAAAGACTAAGAACCAAGCTTTCAAATGAGTTATAGTCTAGTTTAGGTTTAGGGTTTAATAATAGGCTAGAGTCAAAGATGGCTGCTACTCCACCTCCTCGGCCGGTGCCTCGAGGAATGTGAGTGTTGATATGACTTGGAGGAGTTGATTCATTTAGGATGACATATTCATCATTACTCAGCCAGGTTTCAGGAAGACAAAATGAATCAATATGATGATCTGATATTAGCTCATTTACTAGTAGAGCTTTAGATGACAAAGATCTGATATTTAAGAGTCCACATTTAATTATCCTATTTTGTTGTACTGTTGCGGTAGTTTTAACTTGGATTAAGTTATTTTGTTTAACTCCTCGATCGTTTATTTTTGATTTAATTAATTTAAGTGGCCGTGGGGCAGACGCAGTCTCTATGTGGTTTTGCGTGAGTAACTGCTCTAATGGAAGCTCAGAGGAGTGTGTAAGACCGCAACTCTGCTTCCTGGTCTGATCTCTGGGTTGTCATGCACCAGGTCCATACAGAGACTGGGTCAGATTTGCAGAGATGAGATCTGCTCCATCCAAAGTAGGATGAATGCCGTCCCTCCTAAGCAAACCAGGTTTTCCCCAGAAAGTGTCCCAGTTATCTACGAAGCCCACATTGTTTGCTGGGCACCACCAAGACAGCCAGCGGTGAAACGATGACATGCGGCTAAACATTTCATCATTGGTCAGATTCGGGAGGGGGCCAGAGAAAACCACGGAGTCCGACATGGCTTTTGCGTATGTACACACAGATTCCACATTTACTTTAGTGATCTCAGAGAGCCGTAGCCGGCTGTCATTCCCGCCGACGTGAATAACAATCTTACTGTATTTACGGTTGTCTTTAGCCAGTACTTTCAGGTAGGACTCAATGTCGCCTGCTCTGACCCCGGGTACACATGTAACTGTAGCCTCTGCTTTAGCTAACTGACCAGAACTGACCAGAACTATGACCAGAACTCTGCTGGGTGCACATTTTAGTCACACAAACCAGACATTCCCTGGTTCCAGCTTTTCAGTCGTTACGTTTTACTGCTTTTCCTCGTCTTATGTGACAGGAAACTAAATATCTCTGGGTTGTGGATCGGTGGTTGTACAAAACAAGCAATTTGAAGGCATCACCTTGTGCATTAGGAAATCACGTTATTTCACTATTTTCTGACGTTGTATAGAGTGTTTAATTCATTAAACAAGAAAATAGTCAGACTGACAGGAAAACAATTGTTAGACACAGCCCTATGACATTTGTCACTTCATGTTATTTACATATAAACTTATCACCATCCTCAGTATTTTCTCTGATTCTTTAAATTGTTTCTTGTGATACACTAAACTTAGTGTTTAATTCACATAAAATAATTAGAAAAAGGAAGATCCATCTTTCCTGTAACGGGGCTGTGAACCAAACAAAAGTGTTGATAAGTTTGTTTCTGAGACTATTCAAAGGTGCAATATAGGATTCAGTCGCTCTCCCCTGTGTGTGTTGTTATCTGAGCTTCTCCGTTCTTTTTGACAGAGCCGGACTTGCTTTTAGTGCATGTTCATGTGAGCTCTGCACTGCTCTCATATGGAGGTTACAGCTGATAACATCGTCCCGACCACAGAAGCAAAGCACCCACCCTCCGATACCCCCTCAGGTAAACACTGTTGGCTCCGTCAGCACTTTAGTCGTCGTTCGCACTGTTAAAGCCGGCTCAGCTGTCGCCATGTTGAGAGCCTTTGCAGGCAATAGAAATACTCCCAACACCGTACCGTATTTCTTTATGTTAATTGAATTGTTTTCATTAAACACCCTAAATAATCAAGAATTCAACAAGACCTTGTTCTCACATTAAGACCATTTCTTTGATTTGTATCAGTGCAGTGTTTGCTAAGATGCTTCGGTGTATACTGACAAACTAAATGAATGAGTAGTGGGTAAACTGAGTGCAGGTGCGCGGGTTTAACCAACAGTGCTCTGCTGCATATGTACAAAGCTGAGGATGTAAGCAAAATCTCTACAAGTCTTATGAGCAGTAAGAAAACAGTGTTGCATCATGTAGAATAAATGCCACATGTGTGCTATGTGTGGAACCATTTCTTCTAAAGAGCTTGGATCTGTAAAGCTAAAGTCGCCCCGTCTCCACTCAGACACAGCATCCCCAACACAAAGGTGGGATTAGGGACTTTGCAGGAACTAACTCTCCCATGTCATTTGCACTGAGACAAAGATCAATCAGTCAGATGAAGGGAGGGAGTCTTTAGATAAAGAGCAATTAAAACAGAGGGAGGGAGCGGCGAAGGGAGGAGGGAGTCTCTTAAATAAAGAGAAATTAAAACAGATGAAGCGGATGGTGTCTTTAAATACCGCTCATCCACTGTACGGCATCCCTCATCCTTTAATGTAATGAGAAGAGGGGGAATAAAAGGCTTGGCCCTAGGATGAAAAGGTGATGCCGTTTTTTATTCTTCTCTCCTTTTTTTTCCCCCTGAGCGGTGAAAGCCTTATCCTAATGTAGATTAGATGTTAAATCTGACAGAAGGGTGAAGCTTTGGTGGGTCTGTTCACCTCGTTTCACTTGTCCTGGCTGAGGGTGACAGGAGATTGTATGTTCTGATGAAGAAGGAAAGCGAAGTGTGAACTCTAAACTCTTGATCTTGCTTCTGATTGGGCCTTTTGCCATTTCCAGAGACTGTTTAAAAAGACAAATTGGGGTTTTAATATAGTCACAAAGTGGCAAAGACATACTCTACATGTAACACACACGCACACACACTCCCTGAAGTACACACACTTTGAAGTGTATCACAATGTCTGTTCATCTCCCCTGTACTGAATTTGAGTATAAATACCATTTGTTGGTCAAGCAGGTCATTAGTGAGTGACAGAGAAGACAAAAATCGGTCTGTCGGTGTGTGTAAAAACCCATGTGTGTGTGTGTGTGTGTGTGTGTGTGTGTGTGTTTTTTCTCTGTAATAATAATCCCTATGAAA